>NW_027263533.1:94075-261008 GCF_042370955.1 Sodiomyces alcalophilus JCM 7366
GGGGGGGGCATACCCTGCAATGTGGGCAGTCCTTGGTCTTGTACAAGGCTCTCATGCGAAGACCGCAAATGTGACATGTCTTGTGGTTGCATGGTGTGATGGAATGGAACTTGATGGGGTCGGCGCAGATGAAGCAAATCTCGTCGCCCTCGGCCGTACTGGGCGCTCCCTCTGGGGCCTTGCCATCGGTGGTGGGAGGGGCCGCATCTCCTTGTGTAGGGGCGGCCGAAGACGACGGTTGTTTCTGGGCAGGGACGTCACCTAGTCCCTCTCCTTGTCTTTGGCCTTGTCCTCGTCGGCCGCCTCCTCTTCCTCCTCGCCCCCTGCGGCCACCCCGGGATGGATTATTGCTACCAGTGCCGATTTCGATGTCACCGGCGGCGGCGTCATTACCACCACCGCCGGCGGATTCTCCCCTAGCGCTTGGTTGGCCTCGTCCTCGCCCTCGTCCGCGTCCTCGCCCTCGACCTCGATTACTTTCCCGGGCGGGTGCGGCTGTAGAAGAGCCTGATTGTGTCGAGTCCATGGGTAGAAGGGATAATATGTATATTCGTGCAAATGGGCAAAGAGCCGAGGAAGATTGAGCGTGGCGTGCACCTGAGAATCAGCGTTAGTTTCGATGTGTAGCAAACAAAATGTCGGTGATATTTCGAGAGACAGTCGTAGTCGTGTCTTATAAATAATAGACAATGTCCAAGAAGAAAGAAAGTGAAGCACGCACAAAATGGAAGGTGTGTGCCCGAGAATGAGGTAGAAATAGGCAGCACTCCCTGGAATAGTATTTCCCGTGCGACGCGCGAAGATGCGTAGATGAAAAGCCACCAGAGTGAGAGCCGCCGAGTGACTCAGTGATGGATTTGAGAAGACGAAAATAGAAAGAAAATTCAAGCCAGAGAGTCCGTTTAGGACGAGGTTGGCAAAGATGCCGAATGGCGAGACTCGAATATGGGCAGGGCTGTCTTCTTTCGGATGAAGTCGTTGGGACAGAATAAAAAAAAAGTCGAGAAAAAAAACCCGGTTCGGAGGCGAGTATGGGTTGAATTGGTGGATTGATAATACCGACACAAAAGCCAAGGTTGAAAGGGACAAATCACGGAATGGCAGAAAGCGGGCGGCGGTCAGCCTCAGCCTCATGGCGGGGTGTTTCCACCGTGCCACATTACAACGTACGTGCAACGTGCAACGGCACAGTGTACATGGTCGATGAATTCATGCTGACTCATCAATGTAGGTAATCCGTAATCCGTCTTTCTCTACCCGTCTCGGCAATTTGTTTCCAGTATCAACGCCGCCCATATGGCAGCTTATCCACCGAGCACTCTTATCCACCCTCCGATGCTGAACCAAGAATGCTGATCTTAAAATGTATCAGTAGTCATAACGCCCTCCCCATCGCTTCTTACTTTCTTCCACCGAGATCTGGGATCGCCTGACATTGCATAGGCCATCGCCTGGCCACCACCCCATGATGCCCGGAGACCAACCTGCCGAGGGTGGAAAACAAAAGAAGAAAAAGAAGAAAGAGAAAAGCCATAGAAGCAGCCATAGAAGCAAGAGAAAAAAAATACAAGCAAATAATATTTCAAAACCATGGATGGGCCAAGCCCCGCCAATTCCTGCCCTGCCGAACGCCGGGTTACCCTCGCTGCATGTCGCCGGTTGTCGTCGTCGCCCCTGACCTGACCCTTTGTAGTTGTAGGCATTTGTTGCCAACTCGTATTCCCGCATATCATCGTTGTCATCTTATTGTTCCTCCTCCACGGGATATAGATGGCTGCCAATCAGCTTATTCATCTGAAACATGTCGACCCTGGACTGTTTGAAAACGGCGTGCATCATATCGTCACATCGAATCTGTCGCTTGTCGCTAGGATCCTGCAGCTCGTTGGCCTTGATATGCTCCCAGAGCTTCTTAACGACTTGTGGGCGCGATAACTATGAATGGTTGATCGTGCGTTAGTATACGCAGTATAGCCGGGGCGAAATAATGAGTAGGGAACGGGAACATCACGTCACTCACCTGGGGCTCGCCCACCAGCTGCGCCAGCGGGTAACTGAGAGTGAACGGTTTCTGGAACCCACCGCCCGCCTTGCGCTTGGGAGCCGACTCCTCGCTCCCCCCCTCGCCGCCGTCGCTATCGTCGTTGCGGACCTTCTTGGCGCTCTTCTTGCGCGGCGCCTTGCGTTTCTTGGCCCCGCTGCCGCCCCGCGTCATCCGGGTCCGGGCGAGGTTGTTTTCCTGCGCCTGGAGCTCGGCCGCGAGCCGCGCGTCCGCGTCCTCCTCCGATTCCGACCGCTTCTGTTTCTTGCGAGCCGGCATAGATGCCTCTCCGTCCGCCGTCTCGCTCGAATCGTCCGCATCGTCGTTGCCCGCTGCTGGCTTTTCGTCTTCCTCGTCTTCGGCGTGAGCGTTGGTGTCCGGGGCTGTTTCGGCCTCCTCTGCGCTACCGGCCACGTGATCAAAGCGCTCTTCGATTAATCGTTTGATGACATCCTGGTAGTAGAGAAGAGTGAGCAAAGGCAAGATGAATAAACATATATACACCGAATGGCGGGCCAATGTAGCTTGCTTTAGGAAGCGTCCCAACTTGCGCAAAAAGGGAAAGGGAAAAGAAAAGAAAAAGACCGCGGGGAAAACATACCTTGTGGTCGCTCAAGTCCTTGCCACCAAGCGCCATCTGCAAACCAGCCCGGACTTTCTTGCGTGTTACGGTATTCAGGTCCGCCGTCGCCAAAATACTATCGATAATGGCCGTGTACCGGACCTCCTCGTCCTTGGTTACTGCGTATCTAGTCAGCAAGATGTCGTAAAAAACGCCCAGGGAAAACAATAGCGTAAACTCACAAGGGAGTGACATTGTGGCGGTAGCTCGTTGTTGAAGCGAGAGGCTTTAGAGTGCTTGCCTAAAGAAAGGCGTAATTCAAGGCTTGGAGTAGAGAACGGGAACAATAGAAAAGGACGAGGGCCCAACAGAAAGGCGAAGTGAATGGGTTGAAGGCACAGAAATCAAAGTTTTGCGATAGTGGTTAACGTTTAAAACCACTGTTCCGGCGTCAGACCATCATTCTCCGTGGGTCAGTTGAGCCGGGATGGCAGGGTAGTTGCGCAAATCGAGTGCTCTTCAACCGACGGCACGAAAGGCAGAAGGAGCGAAGAGGGTAAGATGATGAAAGATGAAAGAGGGTTATGCAATATGCGTGCGACAAGGTCGAAATTGGTGCGCTTTGAGTCCTTGTGCCACGCCAAACAATCAGAGGGTGTACCAAGTAGGCAGATATCGTGTCCGCGATCCGACCAACGAAGCGAAGCGAGGCCTGGAAACGGAAGAGGGGCAGGCAGTCCAATTGAGTTGGATGCAATGATGAATTGCGACGGAGCAGGAGCAAGGACGGGATGGCGACAGTAGCGGAGTGGCTTGGATGGAGCTGGGGCTGAAGGTTCTAGACAAACGGGGAGGGAAGAAATGCTTTGTTGTCGCTCGTGCTCGTGCTTCTTTGTCGTGCGAGTTGCAGCAGTTGGAGTGGGCGCGACAGCTGCGCTCTGATTCGACTACAGGGTGAGATAGTACGGTACGTACTTTTTATGGTCCAGAGCTCTGTCACTTCCCCAAAGTACGTACCCCCGGGCCGACCCACGGGGTTGCCGCACAGCCCACGAGCAAGGCCACGCTTGGGACTGCGGAATAACTAATCCCCGAGAAAACGAATACATGTAGGAGACGAAAAGAACCAGCTTGATCTGTTCCGTCTCGTTTCTAAGCAATCTACTCTCTGAGCTCGAACTCACTTTACCATCATCAAAGATCATTTCAAAACATGATGTCCTTAAATGGCATTAACAAAATTCTCCCTTTAAGGCGTTCTGATCCGACGGTGGACTTAGCCGTTTTTCAGCCACAGAAGCCAGTCATCATCTCCTAATCAATGACTTGACAGTCGTTGTGGTGGAGAAAAGGACATCTCTTTCCAACCTCCAGGGGATGGACACGGCCGTTTCTCAGGATGTTTAGATCTTGGACGATGCGAGACGAGACGCCATTGCAAGACAAGGGTACAAGTCCGTTATTCTAACCTCAATTCCACAGAGACAAAGCGGTTGTATTAATCTAGGACTAATAGAATTAGATGGTTGACCTTGCATGTTGGCAATGCAGTCTACCATACGAACTGAACTCAGCAGTTGGCTGTCGAGCCTGAGTACATTGTGAGACTCCTGCTATTAATGGTGGTTATTCAGAGACGCGAGACGTGAGTACGCCTGCTCAACAATTCCCCCCTAATATGAACCCCGGTGAAAGGTAAACTTCATCCTCATGTTCGACGACACAATCGCAGTCTGCTCGTTGTTACTGATGTCGACCATGGACGGGTTCAGCCGACTGCGGATGTAATCAATGGCGACTCGGTTGGCGTTGTGACCGACCAGTTTGTCGATGACCGGGCTACCATTCCTCTTGCGCGTCATGGCGCCCGAGGGAGCCCCGTCCAGGATATAGTCCCTGAACCCCTTCCTGATGTTGGACCCATCCGTGGTTGAGATCTCCACACCTCCGTCACATCCCTCGAGGACACTAATGTTGCCCCAGATATCCTTCTTAGCTTCGTCAAAGCTAAACTCGGCCCAGGTTCCCAAGTTCTGGATGGCCCTCTCCCAGTTTTTCTCGGTGCCTCGTTGGATGCGACCTTCGAAGCCGGGGCAGAGTGTGACGAACACGGTTTCGCCGCTTCGGACCTGCTCGTCATATCGCACATGATTAGCTTCTTTCCGTGGGTCCAAGAACAATGTTCAGGCTGTTCGTTCATTTCCTACCTTGACCGACTTGTAGACCATGTCATCATAAGAGCTGTGATAGAAGTGGAACCATCGTGGGGGTCCTGAATCGGCATTCTCAAGAAGGACACCCCTCCCTCCATTGTCCCTGTCGCCCCCATTCTCTGGTTCTCAGGTTAGCGTGTATCATGTTTGCGTTGTATAATGTGTCCACACTCTTACCTAAAATGATGGGCTGGAAAGGGGGGAATAGGCTGCAACCACGGAGGCGAGAATCCATGGAAGTATCCGCAAGACGAAGGCTGCCATGGTCCGCAGCGTTGCCTCCAACAGTGACATTGAAGGTAGGCAAAGCGGCAGACATGCCAAACATGGCAACCAGGAGGGAAATAGCTAAGAAGAGCGTGGACCTCATCGAGGCCCTGAAGGTGTTGTTGACCATCGCAGTGCTTCGCTGCTAGAATGCTCTGTTAGATACTGCACGGCGTGTAATACGTTCCTCTCTCACCTGGTTTACGATGTATAGTAGTTGGTGGACGTGGTTCTGGGTGTAGTAAATTGACTTGTGTGCTTTTGCTGTAAAGTAAAATGCTTGAGAAGAAGCTGTCTGAAGATGGTGTAAGAGGATATGTGTGCCATGGCACGTAGAGGGTCTATAAATACTGGTTGCTTCTGGAGTGATATGCCAGAATGTTATCATGAGAATAGGAATAAGGGTGTAGTGAATTACACTGAGGGCAGTGACTCTCCTAGATCCATTGTCACCTAGAGCATTGTCACAATGGTCCTCTGCAAGAGCACCACACTGGCACCTCCATATCATAATAACTTCCTATAGGCTGGTTTACTAATTCACTACTGCGGGTGAGGATATAGAATACTGCAAGAGTGTGTATGGGACTTATTCACCTGGCTTTGACGTTGGCTTGGTATGATCTTCCTTACATGCGTAGCTGCAAGAGTCTAAGAAGCTCATATAGAACTAGATATGCAGCTATATAAAGTGGATAGAAACTAGCAAACAGCACAGAGTAGCAGCTTAATATGTAAGTAGGGATAGTAAATGGAAAATACCTATTGGCAAGTTTCCTCTGGAAGAAGCGGAACTACCTGCCAGGAATAATAATATCTAGTCGGGTTTAACAATGCCAGCCAAGATGGAAATTTGAGCGGTTTAAGATTGTTTCAATCCCTGGCTATACGCCATAATATCTTGCCAATTGCCACTTCTACACGGACATGGCTGTATGTTTGTCAAACAAGTGCCATCTGTGTCTCTGGTAAAGAGGTAGTTGCCGGCAAACATCAATAGCAAAGGGATACCTACCAGCACACCACAAATGCTGTGCTATTGTTCAAATTTCTTTCCCGAATGTTTGATATTGGGAACTCGGGTAAGCCAAGTGTCTATGAAAGAAAGAAAACTGTCGTTTGACATTGAACTACCAGTATCCTGCTGTCGAGCACCCGGGTGTTTGGTTTGTGGGTGCTGTGCTTAGCCCTGACTGAGCCCCTTACATACGGTTGCTTTCACTTGTATGAAAGCTCACTTGATTAGTACTGGGTGCATGTGTGCAAACATGCAGTTTGAAATAGACAGTTGGTCGTTTCTGGTGACAACGCATACAAACACTTTCGCAGGGATTTCCCTAGTCTACTGCCAACAGTCAACGGTTAAGGTCAGGGAGCTTTCTTTCTGTATCGTGTATCGATATTCCGACATCAAGACAGAAGCACACTACAACTTGACATTATCCATGCAGACCAATAGCAGTGACCGACATAGACCTAGACCGACCCCTTCTCACCACGGCTGTCTTATCACTCTTCTCGTCCAGCCGCGTAGTGTACTAGCTCAACTCTGGGTTCCATAGAAGTCTTTATTGGTCTTCTGCTTCTATCATTTTTCAACAGGCATCTAGATGACGAACATGGAGACCCGAGTCCAAGACACTGAACCATGAAATCTTTGATGATGCATGAAGGTCATTCCAAAGGTCATTGGTAAGCCAAGTCTCACTCTAACAATGCAGGTCACGACTAATACCTACCTTACCTACAGGTTACATACAAAGTATGTGCGTAGTTGACTGCCTGTACTATACTTCCACTTGCGGGGATATGCGGGGAACTTCTCGATTGCAGCACGTGCTCAACTGGAAGTGAAGAGCGCCGTCGATCATGTCCTCGCACTGCTCGAATGTATCAGTACTCGCAACCCCTTGGTGGCACACACCAACCAAGGCCGGGAGAGTCGAACGGCGGAACGTCATGTGAGCCCCGCACGTGCGGCGGCCCGGCCCGCCCTTTCTCGGGTCCTCGCTATGAAGTCGCACAACAAGAGGTCTGTCAATCCCGTCGCCCCTCTTCGCCCCTTTTCACCATCCTTTTCAAGTTCTCACTATATTCAGCTTGTCAGCTGTTTCAGACATATGTGCCCAAAGTCTCGATGAAGCCCAATGGCCATATATGCTCTCGATGAAGCCCAATGGCTATATATGCAGGCTGCGTCACCACACAACGGCACATGACTCGGTATATCACGATTCACCGATGTACCAGAGTGCCTTTACCCCTTATTTGGCTATATATTTGACATCGTATACTGGTATCTTTTCATAGTCTTCATGGTCTGCAGTGAACACAGTCTCTTTTCGCATCTTATTCGTGTTCTGATATCAGCTCTACCTTCTCCCTTCTCCTGATCCACCCCCTGCCCATCCTCCGATCCGCGTATCAGTTAATCTCACAGCCCTCCAGGCCCATCATCCCCGTAATCATGAAAGTCGAGGAAAACACGCCGCTCTCCAATATGTGGAACCTGCCTGGGTCCGTCAATATCCCCTTGGCCGAGCTCCCAGTTTCCTCGTCGGCAAAAGTCAATGGAGATGGAGCCGACCCGAACCAGGTCGCCAATACGATAGTCGAGTCCATCAACAGGGCCCTAAGTGAGGCCAAGTACAACGACCTCTCGGAGCTCTTTGCCGAAGACAGCTATTGGCGTGACCACCTCGTCCTCACATGGAATTTCCGCACCATTCACAGGCGGAAACATATAAGGACTTTCCTTGAGGATTGCGCAAACACCACCGAGGGTGGTTTCCGTCTGAAGAGAGTCGCAGTGGACCGGTCCAACAGTGTCCGAGAGCCAAAGATGTCCGTCGTGGACTTTAGTGGAACCGCGCCCTGTCTTGTAGTCTTCCTTTCCCTAGACACTTCTCTCGGTACGGGCGAAGGCGTCATCCGGCTCGTGTCACATGGCGGTTCCTGGAAGATTTACACTCTATACACGTCGCTTCGTGAGCTCAGGGGCCACGAGGAGGCCATTTTCGGGCGCCGTGCCAAGGGCGTCGACCACGGGGACAAACCTGGACGCAAGAACTGGATCGAGTGCCGACAAGAAGAGTCGCAGTGGGAGAATGGAAAGCAGCCGGCCGTCATCATTCTCGGTACGTTCAAGTTGTTACTTATACCTGACCCCATACTCGACGTCGCTAACACCATTACTTCAGGGGCTGGACAGGCGGGACTCACCGTAGCAGCTCGCTTGAAAGCTCTTGGCGTAAGCTCCCTCATGGTAGACCAGAATCAGTGCATAGGAGACAACTGGAGGAAGCGATACCATCAGCTCGTCTTAAACAATCCGGTCTGGTACGATCATCTCCCGTACATGCCTTTCCCACCCCAATGGCCCATCTTCACCCCGAAGGATAAGTTGGCCGACTTTTTTGAAGCGTACGCCAAACTACTCGACCTGGACGCCTGGATGCAGTCGACCATCATCGAGTCAAAATGGGACGACGAGAAGACCATCTGGACAGTGAAAATCCAGCGCAAGCTGGACGACGGTTCCATCCAGGAGCGGATCCTCCACCCTCGCCACATTATCCAGGCCACTGGACACTCGGGGAAGAAGAACATCCCCGAGATTAAGGGCATGGAAAGTTTCAAGGGGCATCTGCTCTGCCATTCGTCCGAGTTCCCCGGCGCGCGCGAGAATGCCGAGGGGAAGAAGGCCATCGTCGTGGGGTCGTGCAACTCGGGCCATGATATCGCCCAGGACTACCACGAGAAAGGATACGACGTCACCATGGTGCAGCGCTCGTCGACTTGTATCGTCTCGTCGGAAGGGATCACCGAGATTGGACTCAAGGCGCTCTACTCGGAAAACAGCCCCCACGTCGACGACAGCGACCCCCTCTTCCACAGCATTCCCTTCGCCGTGGGCAAGGTGAGCGAGAAGCAAATAACGGCGGCCCAGGCGGAACTGGACAAGCCGCTCCTCGACGGCCTCGCGCGTGCCGGGTTCAAGCTGGACCGCGGCCCGGACGACTCGGGGCTGTTTATCAAGTACCTCCAGCGCGGGGGCGGGTACTACATCGACGTCGGGGCGTCGCGGCTCATCGCCGACGGCAAGATCAAGGTGAAGCAGGGGCAGGAGGTTGTCGAGGTTCTCCCGTACGGCGTGCGGTTCGGCGACGGGACGGAGCTCGAGGCGGACGAGGTGGTGTTCGCGACGGGATACGACAACATGCGGACGCAGACGCGGGACATCTTTGGCGACGAGGTGGCGGACCGCGTGGGCGACGTCTGGGGCGTGAACGGGGAGGGGGAGATGCGCGGCATCTGGCAGCGGAGCGGGCATCCCGGGTTCTGGTTCCACGGAGGGAACTTGCCTCTCTGCCGGTACTATTCTAGGCTGCTGGCGCTGCAGATCAAGGCTATTGAGGTGGGTATCGCCAAGTATGACGAGGAATGATGAGAAGACGAACTTACTGTCTTTGCGATTCCTTGTAGCAAGACGTTTGCTTGGAATAATTGACATGATCTTGAACTGGCCTGTGTCCTACTGGATCTGGAAGTGAGTTGAGATCAGGGGTCAGTGTCTATCTGTGACTTAGGCCTTCACATGATGCGCTGTTGTATGTCAAGTCACAGGACTGACTGGGGTCATCTAAATGCAGAATGGAACTAGGTCTGACCTCGGTGAAGCCGGAAAGACTCGGACGTCCTCCGGAGTAAGAGATACCGTCATAAGGGGGATGCTCGTCTGTTGGTACTCAGCTTGGTAGCGTTCCCTGCATAGCAGATATATCGAATGTAGTTCAGATGGACAGAGAAACCTCATCACTAATAGTTGACGGTTGTGCCGAGACGGAAAACAGAGACAGTATATGGCACTCTCAGTGAAAAGCATAGAATAAAATTGGAATAACCCACTTTTCCGATATTATACAACAGTGCTGTGCTTGTTAGTGATCACTTTGGGGTTCAAACAAGTGAGATACATCGAGACCAACGTGACTCGGTTCGTCATGACCCCTCTAGTGGAAGCCAAGCATATCTTTCAGGCGACCAGACTCAGCATCCGCAACTTATGAAAGTTGTATATGCAAGAGTGGCGAAGCTGTATGTAAGCATATGCCGCTGTGGCAAGGGACCGGGGACTCCTCTTCTTTATAATCAGATATAGCATCTCGTCATCACCGACCAAGGCAGCAAAGTTCCGAATCGGGTATGCCGTTTTACTTTAGCCCATGTTCTAGTTCGACATTCCCTCGGGCGCGGCAGAACATGAGACGCCAAGATTAAGACCAATGAGGTGAGCTGGGTCGTCGAGCACGGATTCGAACGTGGATAGATCCAAGCCTGGGGGCGAAGATAAGAAGTCTTGTAGGAAAAAAATAGAAACATTTACACCGCGGTAGGGGATAGACGGTTAACAGAGCAGGATTGTGGCGACGCGGGCATATCAGTGTTCAAGGGATGCTGCGAACTATCGCATCGGTGAGAAGCGAAAGAGAGTCCATGGGCCCAATGGTTTCAACGGGATATCCGGAAACTGGATAGGCAGTGGCAACCGGGGAAAACCTGAAGGTTATCGAATCCATATTGACATTCCAAGAAGCCGGGTTGGCAGATCGGTAAGTGTTAGGGTCGTTGAGATTCCGTGATGATTCCTTGATGAGAGTGGACTACGTTGATGAAAGTGTCAAGATGGTTTGCTCGTCAAGAATGGACGACCAGACGGACATGCTGCCATTTCACACGGCTCGCGGAGAAGACCAACGCGACAGGAATACCATGGAAGACGTTGGAGAAGCCGAAAGCATGACGGAAATATGGAGTTAAGTAAGTTTGGGGGGCTGCGTCCCCTGGCCAAGGTTGGGAGGGCGATGGGGAACACTTCCGCAGGACCTCCGAGGGGCCTGTCGAGCACTCCGAGAACGCGGGCTGCAACGGTTGTCGGGGTGGCCGCCGTGGCAAAAGTAATCATACGTATGTACGTTGTATGATGAGAAAGCTGGCAGAGTGGCAGACTAAGATTGGAACACGCTGCTGGCTGTCTTTGGGCGAGAAACCTTCTGGAAATTGGTTGTCATGGATGGTAGTGCGAACGAACAGCCTATCGGTGGGGGGAAATAGACAAGCTTTAAGGTGGACCACTCAGGTGTCGATAACGAGGAATTGAGGGCGATGATCAGCCATATCGGGTATCGCGTTGCCGCGTCGTTTCGGAGGTTGGATTGACAGAGTTCGGAGAGAGATGTTGAAGGTGCGTCAGGAGTGGTTGACAGGAGTTGGGTATGGGGCTTCGGTTTCGGCGATACAATAACCCGGAGGGTCTTCCCTTCCCCCTCCCGTCCGACGACCCGTCCACCGAGACTCGACTCTTCACGCCCTGCAGCATTTTGACCACACCCCCCAATGCCTAGGAACTTTGGTGCCGAGCCGAAGAGATCTCACTTTTCTCTGGTCCCGGAGCACACAGACCAAGATCGCCACCGACAAGGCGGATCGTGTCCTGTTCCGTTGGCACCTGCAGCGGAATCATCGGTCAAATTACGCAGCTAACGTTTACACCGCGGACTCCGACCCTGTCCCTGTTCTTCCAGGGCTTTCTCTTCCAGGCGTAGAGTCTCTAGAGATTCACTTTGAACGTGTCTGCATTCATCAGAACATCGTATTTGGTCCCGGCATTGTCTAGTCATTGTCATTCCTCTCCTGCTCTCTCGATCTTACCTAAAGGCCTCGCGGATACCGGGCCTGTGAACAGGCCGAGAGTTTCTCATAGGAACCTTGACAGAGTGACACCTGGCGATGTCCCGTGTGGACTCGATGGGCCTTGCATGATGACGTGTGGCTAGCGGACGGGGGTGCCGTTACCAAACCTGGGCCTCGCGGTTCTCCTCCGCCAGCCCTGAGCCCTCCCTCCGTGCACCCTCAGCATCGGCTTACCCATCGCATTCGCCTTTTTCTACCAGGACGCGATTCCAGGCAGCTTCTTTCCACCCACACGTGGGCGGGACCCTAGTCAAGGATCTTTCCGGTGCTTCTTAACAAGTGCAACTACCTACACTGACCCCGGCCATGACGAACCGCCACCACCGCCAGGGTGATACTGGTATTGCCGTTACCACCGTTGATCATATATATCCAAGAGCCTCCCTGTCCCCACGTTAGTTCCCTCTTTCTGACTGACCCCTCTCATATATTCTCACTCACTGAACAGTAGCTCGGTCATCAGCTTGGCCTCCACTTTCCCTCGCCAACCTTCAACCACCCTTCGGGGTACATTGACGCCCCTCTCCCCACGCCTCTCTCCTCCCTCGTCAATACCAACTCTCGACACTCTCATCTCATCTTCTCAAGCGTGACTCGGACTGCGGCTGCGCCATGTCGAGTCGCAAGTCCCACGGCCGGGTGCCGTCATACGAGTCGTCAAAGTCGTCAAAGTCGTCGTCGTCATCCTCCTCCAGACGTCGTCGATTGGGATTCAAAGAGAAATTCGAAGAAGAAAAAGAAGAAGTACCCGAACAACCACAATTCAAAGTCTGTACTTGCGGTGCTGCCGCCGCCAATGAAGCAGCGGCAGCCGCCGCCGCCGCCGCCACGACCGAAGATGGCGCACCGCCTCCCCGTGCGCCCTACAACGTCGAGGCGCCGAGGTTACCGCCCATCGCGCGCGTCGCCTCCTTCGAACGCGAACTGCCGCTCATCGGTCTCGCGGCCGACGAGAAACGCAGGTCGATGAGGAGATCAGTCCTGCTGGAAGAGGAGCTCAAGGAGCACAGTGACCCGTTCCTAGAGGCCACGCCGCCGCCGCTGTATGACGGACCCAGGCCCGCCTCGAGGGTCGTCTCGAGGCCTGTTTCCCAGTGGTCTGCGGCGACGACGCCGAGTAATTCGTACCTCGCCGACAATGGAGCGTTCCCGATCCCGCCGACCAAGGAAGGACAGAACCGTCTGACGGATGCCGAGGACGATGCCGAGGAGGAGGACGACACGGATGGTGCCGTCTACCTCTCGGGGTGGAAACTGTCTCTGGTCATTCTGGCGCTTTGCTTGGGTGTCTTGCTCCTGGCTCTGGGTACGTTGTCTCTCTCTCCTTTTTCTTTTTCTTTTTTTTCTTCTTGCACTCCGAAAACCCTCGGCTAACAACCCCTTCAGACAATGCCATGATTGCCACCGCCATCCCGACCATCACGGACGAGTTCAACAGCGTCGGGGATGTCGGCTGGTACGGCTCCGCGTACCTTCTCACGGCCACGGCCCTCAACCTGTTTGTCGGCAAGCTCTACACATTCTTCAGCGTCAAGTGGATGTACCTCGCCTGCATCCTCACCTTCGAGGTCGGCAGCGTCATCTGTGCCGCCGCGCCGAACAGCATGGTTCTCATCATCGGACGTGCCGTCGCCGGTATTGGCGGAGCCGGACTGTTCGTCGGCGCCCTCGTCATTCTCGCCTACACCGTAGCTTTGGAGCGACGTCCCCTTTTCGCGGGCTGCATCGGCAGTATGTACGGCATCTCGTCCATCGCCGGGCCGCTCCTGGGCGGTCTATTCACCGAGACGATCGGCTGGCGCTGGTGCTTCTGGATGAACCTCCCCGTGGTACGTGGCCCGTCTCATTTTTTCCCCCACCTTGTTATAGTTGCCCTTGGACTGACGATTGTAGGGCGCCATCACGGTGGTCGTCGTGTTCTTCTGCTTCCAGGACCCGAAGCGCAAGATTCCCAGCATCGGTGCCTGGGAGCGGTTCAAGACGCTCGACCCGCTGGGCAGTCTGACGTTCATGTGCGCCATGATCTGCATCCTGCTGGCTCTCCAGTGGGGCGGGCAGCGGTTCGCGTGGCGGTCGGGCGAGGTCATCGGCCTGATCGCGGCGGGCGCCGTCCTGGTGGGCATCTTTGGGTGGATCCAGCACTGGAACGGAGAGAACGCCACGGTGCCGCCCCGGCTCCTCAACCAGCGCACCGTCTGGGCTTCGGGCATCTTCGCCTTTTGTCTGGGCGCGGCTTTCCTGCTCACCATCTACTGGCTGCCGACGTGGTTCCAGGGCGTCCGCGGCACCAACGCCATCGACTCGGGCATCCGTATCCTGCCCATGCTGGGGGCCGACGTGATCATCTCGGTCGTGTCGGGCGCGGTGGTCGGCCATTTCGGGTACATCAAGCCGGTGATGATGTCGTCGTCGATCCTCATGGCGGTGGGGTACGGTCTCATGTCCATGTTCCAGCCCAACTCCCCGACGTGGCAGTGGGTCGTCTTCCCCATGCTCGCGGGTGCGGGTCTGGGCGCGGGTCTGCAGCAGCCCATGATGGCGATGCAGACGGTGCTCCCGCTCCGGGACGTGCCGACGGGCACGGCGGTGATGGTGTTCGTGCAGGGTTTCGGCAGCACCATGTTCCTCACGGTGGGCAACACGGTGTTCAACAATCTGCTGCAGGAAGGCGTCCGGGACAACGTGCCGATGCTCGACCCGGCCCTGGTCGTCCAGCTCTCTGCCGAGTCGCTCCTGGAAATGCTGGATCCGGAGTGGCGGCCGGCGCTGCAGACGGTCTACAACTCGGCTCTCACGCGGTGCTTCTTTATCAGCGCCGTCGCGGCGGCCGCGTCGTTTGTCGGCTCGTCGCTCATCGAGTGGCGCAACATCAAGCAGAAGCCTGAGCCGACGGGGGAGGCTGCGGCGGACAGCAAGGCCTAGACCAGGACGAGGATGGATCGTTGTACAGCATCAGCGCATTTTACCGGACCATTGCATCGGGGTCGGTCACCATGGTCGACTGGCGGCGGCATTTTTTGTACTGTAATTTTGGGTCGGGTCTTTGGCGTTCTCTTTCTCGCGGCCCCGAGTCTCCCTCGCCGAGCGATACAGGATTATCAGCAACTGCAGCACCGTCGCATAAGTATTATTTCCCTCTTTTCTTTTTCTTTCTTTTTACTGCGTCTCTCGGCATTGAGTACAGATGGGACATTAGAAAGGCAACGGCGTTTGGTATGGAAGACCTTTCAGAATGACGTGGTACATGTAGCGAATGACCGAGTAGCATAGCGATAGATCATGCATTGAAATATATAGATGAAAACATGGAAGCCAGAGACAGTCATCGTCCATTGTGCCTTGCCTGGTGTTTTTGGGGGAGGACATCACATCCTACTAACGGGACATTAGAAAGTGGAGTTTTAGACAAGCGTTTTTTCTTCGTTCTTTTCCATTTCGGCTACACTGCTTACGTAAGGGAGTGAATTATGTAATGCCCTAAATACATGGGTATGGTTGTAAAGCCAGTAGTACCAACTGCTGTCTGGTCCATATACCTACTCAGCTCTTCACACCACAAATCTGCTCCAACCCATCTTCACATACTAGCCTCTTTTGGCTTCATCTCTTGTGATAACGAAGATCTACAGAACAGTGGTAATGTAATTGGACCCCGCGTCTCAACTCTAAAGTTGGAAGGTGATGGGTTCCTGGGCCGTTGGTGGCGGCGTATCGCGTGTCGGACGAAGACGAAATACCGATACCTGCCGATGTACAGTGACGAGACAAAACTCTCGAGCCGATGTACTTACGACACCACGTTAAAGGTGTGCGTGAGTAGGTATATAGTTCGACAGTTATGTCGAGTTACTGTACGTACCTTACGTCGTACTCGGCAAATGTGGCGCACGGTCCCTGAGTTGTCTTTTCCCTCTTTTCTCCAGAACTAATCCCACAGAGCTCTGGTTACCTTGACACCACATGTTTGCATGAAGATCCAACGGGCAACGACTTTGTGAAACATGTCGGCAGATCTCTGTGATGAGGTTTCAATGTTTGCAAAGCTACACCTACGCCTCGAGAATCTAAAATGTGAACAGACATCCGTCTTCTCCTCCTCTTCTACAGACCAACAGCTGGCATGTGAATCTTGCGACGACTGCGACGCTGCGTCGTCAAGACTACGACCTTCCCGTTCTGGCGATCAGATATAAGAACCGATACCCATAGATCAGTCGAGTCAGAGCCTGGAATACGGACCACCCCGGAAACCATGACAGGCCGACCGACACCTTACTCAAACAGGCAGCTCGCCGGGGTCGATGTCGATCGCAACCCCAGACCTCTCGTCCGCTCATTGCTGGGTCTCTGATCACGGAATCCATGCCATCACCCGCGCAACTGCCTTATTCGGTCGCTTTGCGCGCCTCGATTATCCCCCTGTGCTGTCGTGATAGCCATTGGTGCATTCTCCTCGGCATGAATCGGACACCACCCTCTCGCTCGATAGATATTCCCTGTATGACCATTGTGATCCGTGATCAAGGGGTCCCAGCTCCTAGCCCAAGCTCACATGCCATGGCAGGCCGTGGTCGGCGGTCGCACAATACAAATTGTGCCTTGATCCCCTCAGTCGAGCGGGAGAGAGAGGACCCCATCTCCTTATCCTTCCCCTCCTCCCTATAGTCCCCCATCCCTCCCCTCCCCCTTCTTTCCTTTTCTCTGCGTGCTATCTTGTCGAGTCAGCGCATAGCGTTTGCGTGACTCGTTTACTCGCCTCGTCTCGCTCACCGACACCACCACCCCCATCTCCAAAATGAGGACCACCGGCTCTCTCGCTTCTTTGGCCCTGGCGCTGCCCGCCCTGGTCAGCGCCGCCAAGGACTGCAAGCCATATGTCGATGCGGAGAAGCTCCAGGATCTCATCAACCTCGACGACCTCCTCGCCGGCTCGCAGAAGCTCCAGGAATTCGCCGATGCCCACGGCGGCCACCGCGCCTTTGGCAGCGGCGGCCACAACGCCACCGTCGACTACCTCTACGACACCCTCGTGGCCACCAACTACTTTGACGTCGTCAAGCAGCCCTTCACCGAAATCTACGCCGATGGAAAGGCCACCCTCGCCGTCGACGGCCAGTCCGTCCCCGCCGGCATCATGACCTACACCCCCGGCGGTTCGGCCACGGGGCCGGTCGTCTTGGTCCCCGGTCTCGGCTGCACCCCCGACAGCTTCCCCGCCGAGGTCGAGGGCAAAGTCGCCATGGTCAGCCGTGGCGAGTGCACTTTTGGCGAAAAATCCCGGTCCGCCAAGGCCGCCGGCGCCGCTGCCCTTATCATCTACAACAACGTCCCCGGTTCGCTGAGCGGCACCCTCGGCGAGGCCTTTGGCGACTATGCTCCTGTCGTCGGCATCAGCGCGGAGGATGGCCAGGCCATCGTCGCCGCCCTCGAAGATGGCGAGGTCACCGTCGATCTCCAGATTCACGCTACCGTTGAGGAGCGCGTCAACTTCAACGTCATTGCTGAGACGAAGGGGGGCGACCACGACAACGTTCTCGTCCTGGGTGGTCACTCTGACTCTGTGACAGCCGGTCCTGGCATCAAGTGCGTTGTCCTTTATTTGTCGTATTTCCCTTGCTTTGCTGTTCTTTTATCTTCCGTGGATGCTGATATGACCGCAGCGATGACGGCTCTGGCATCATTGGCGTGTTAAACGTAGCCCTGGCTCTTACCCGTTTCCGCGTCAAGAATGCCGTCCGCTTTGCCTTTTGGGGCGCCGAGGAGTTTGGCCTGCTGGGTTCGTACTACTACATCAAGCAGGTCAACCAGTCGGATGTTGAACTGTCCAAGATTCGTGCCTACCTCAACTTTGACATGGTGTGTTGTCCCCTTTTTTTTTATTATCGTGTCTCTGTCATAATTTCTTGGAACCAAACTAATGACCCACAGATTGCCAGTCCCAACTACATCTACGGCATCTACGACGGCGACGGTGACGCCTTCAACCTGACCGGTCCCCCAGGCTCGGACGTCCTGGAGCGTGACTTTGAAGACTTCTTCGACAGCATGAACCTCCCGCACGTACCCACCGAGTTCAGCGGCCGGTCCGACTACGCCGCCTTTATCGAGAACGGCATCCCCTCGGGCGGTCTCTTTACCGGCGCCGAGCAGCTCAAGACGCCGGAAGAGGCGGCCCTCTTTGGCGGCGACGCCGGCGTCGCCTACGACGTCAACTACCACCTCATCGGCGACGACATCAACAACCTCAACCACGACGCCTTTTACGTCAACACCCTGAGCATCGCCAACTCGGTCGCCAAGTACGCCATCAGCTTCGACTCGCTGGAGCCCGTTGACGTGGCCAAGCGCCATGCGGCCGCAGAACGTGCTCGCCTGTTCAAGAGGACCGGCGTCTCCAGCCACGGCCACTCCCATTCCCACTCTGGTCCATGCGGCGGCAATGACAAGCGATGAATGTGAGAGGAGTAAAATGACAAAGGGTAGAGGACTCGTCTTTGCCCATACAGTCAGGTGTGGTGGATATAATGATCTCCCTCGAAAAGGGGGCACATGTATATAAGTAGCGTCTACACGACGTAATATGATGTGATGATGCATAGCCTTGTCCCTTTTATGTACTATGTACTCGGTATAACTCTAAAGTACGTACCGATATTAAATCTCCCAAACGTAGATAGTAGATACGCCTCCCATATTATTTTCGCCTTAGTTTACTGACCAACTCCCTCCGTATCACTAATCCGAACAACCATCTTCTTTCCGCGCACCTTACCCTCCCGCAGCGCCTTCAGAGCCCCCTCGAGCCCGGCCAACCCGCCCTTGACAACCTCGTGGGGATGCGGCTCGAGCCACCCCTCCTGCAGACCCCTCTCAAAGGCACGCCCCCAGACAGCGCCAAACAGGTGCTTCTGCTCGGTCGTCTCGTGCACCAACCCGACACTGGTAACGGGAATGTCGACGCTGGGGTCCGCGGCCGAGTAGTCGTCAAAGGGCAGGATGACGGTGATGCGGGGTTTCTTTCCCCGGTCGTCGGGCTTGCCGGCAATGGCGCGGCTCACGGTGACAAAGGTTCCGTTCTCCGACACGCAGTCGAACGCGTCCCGGGCGCCGCCGTGAGGTGCAGCGGCGGCGCGCAGGGCCTCGGTGAGAGACTCCTGGGTCGAATGGGCGGTGTAGTCGATCAGGACGTCGCCGCGGGAGGAATCGAGCAGCTTGGTGACGAAAGCGCTGTTCTTGCTCCCGACGGCGATGATGGGGTGGATGTTGGCCCGCACGGCGAGCTTGATGGCGTAGGCGCCGACGGCGGTCGACGCGCCGTAGATGATGAGCGGCCTCTTGGTGTCGCGGGCCGCCTCGGCGTCCCAGGGCGAAGGGAGCTCGAGCGTCTCGAAGAGGCCGACGGCGGCGGTGTAGGCGGCCAGCGGTAGAGTGGCGGCCTCCTCGAAGGAGAGCGAGGCGGGGATGTGCATGACGGTGTGGACCGGGGCGACGGCGTACTCGGCAAAGGCGCCGTCCGGGCTCATCATGATGTGGAAAGCAGCCACGCGGTCGCCCTTGGCGAAGCCGACCACGCCCTCGCCCAGCGACTCGATGGTACCCGCCACATCGTCGCCCGAGTTGTCGGGCTTGCCCTGCCAGAATGGTAGCTTCCAATCCTTGGGGTTCGTGCCGGCTACGGCCACCTTGATGAGGACTTGCTGTGGGCCGGGGGTCGGGATGGGACCGTCGGTCAAGACGACCGAAGTGTCGGGGTGGACGACGGCGATCTTCATTTTTGCGGCGTTTTGTTTTTCTGTTGCTGGATGTTCGCGATGTTCAATTGGAGATGATCAAGGGGTGACACTGATCAGGGTGAACTGTGAGTGCGATAGACTATTCCGTTCCCTTGGACCCTGTCTCTCTCCGGTTATATATGCAGATGCAGACTCGTGCCTCATTCTTTACGCAGCTTCTTCGAGTTTCGATCAATGGTCTTGCCATTTGTCAGATATGGATCTGGGATGGGTCGAGAATGGGGTTCTCGTAGCCAAGGAGGTGAAGTTCGGAAGCCAAGTGGGGTGGTGACGTGTTGACGTGACTGATGCGACGGCGGAGCGGACCCCGGAACCGGACGCCGTTTTCCGTTACCGTGACGTGGCGCTCCACTCTTCCCCACGTTGTTGGATATCAGCCAATAGACGATTGTCTTTTGCAAGAAGGTACCATGTATTTGAGTTTCAGTACCAAAATCAGGTGCAACGCTCGGCGTGGCCTGATTGATAGAGTTGCTTATAAAGACTATACATACACTATACTTCGTAGGGACGTCAGTATCAGACTAGAATACTACGGGAAGTGGGCAGTCCGAACCGTGGCTTAGCACAAATGGCAGTTTGTTGAGCTCCCATGGTATCTGGCTCGTTGTAGGTAATTATGTGCTTGTCATGTCTTACTTGTCCTACTTCGTAATTAATAGAACCATGTGTATGACGGTAAAGAGCACCGCCGTCGATACCTTGACTTTTGGCCTTGAGCTTTGGGAATGGCTAGAAAAACAGGCGTGTAATAAACCTACCGATCCACGTACAGGTACTTCGTAGGTAAAGTTACGGCTCTCTACGGACACTCAATACCCCGCTTCCGGGGCAGGTCACCTGACTGCCCAACACTGCAATAAAATGCGCGATAGTACGAATAGTCAGTCGCGAACTGAAACACCCCTCGTGCAGGTTGATTACTATGGATGCGCCGAGTAACTGCCTAACTTATAAAGAACCCATACTAATCGCCTATTCCCCGAAAGCCCCAAGATACAGCGAAAGACAAGTCGTTTAACCTATGCCCAGCCCTAAAGATATCCCAACAATCGTCAATCGTGGCTGCTTTATGCGAGCTTCCCTCCAGAAACGTCTCGTCAATCGATTACCAAAAGCCTGTCGGCCAAGCTGGGCACGCGGCTGCGTCGTCGAGGCTCATCCTCCAAGTCAATGGCTCGCGACGATGCTGGCGTAAAGTTGCGGCCCCCTCTGACCACCCCTTCTAGACAGGCACCGCCCTGTTTATAACCTCCGAGTGAGCCCATCGAGGTTGAACGGTCCGCCGGGTGCCAACCCTGCACCTGGAGGTTTTCATCTGTAGGGACTCGACGCAGTGCCGTTCCCGTGGCCGGGACTCCCAGACTTGCTCGAGACACCTCCCGTCTCTGAGTCCTGTCGTGCGTCGATGTTCCCGGAGTGACAACGCCGGCCGCAACCGAAAGACGCGAGCCCGATGTGCCGGGCTGGTCTTCTCTGCGGAACTTAGCCTCAAACGCCGGGACTTTGGCGTTTCCTTTGTTGTTTGACCAGGTGCCGACTGACGGGTGGAGGAATGAACTGGACAGCGAGGCGGCGAGCTCGTTGTCTATGTACGTCCGAGTATAGGGCGCACCTGTGACAATGGGCAAACATATTAGTATTGAGGTGTCAAGGGAGAGACTCGGCAAGGGCTCAGGCTCACAGTTTGTCAAGCCACCGCCGTCGCTGCCAATCGGTGAGTTGTTAGGCACTCGGCAGTCCCCTGATCGCGGCTGGTGCATCAAGTCGGACTTTGGGTTCCTCTCAAAAGTTGCGTCACCCTGAAACAGCCTAGTCGCACGGCCGCTGTGGTGGGAGGAGGCATAGTCTGGCATGCTCAGGTCCCCTGATGTCGCGAGGCTTGCCTCCCTTCTCCACGTCCCATGGGTAGCAGAGAAGCCCGTGTCGCTGCAGCCCGAACCGACATCTGCCCCATCATTCTTGTGGAGCCGATGACCCCAGTCGAGAGCCGAGGAGCCGATGGGGTTGGGTACCGGATCTTTGGCGCTCGAGACGCGGGGAAGCTCCTGGAGGACATCAATCGCCTTGCCTGCCGCGACGACGCCAACGGGCTGAATACGAGCCGAGGAGACGCGGCGGCGGCGAGGAGAATGGATGTGGGAGTCGGACCCTTCGTCCGGGCGTTGCGTGGGGACGGGCGATATGGTCGTCAGAGGTGTACAACGCCACATCGAAGGACAAGGCCAAGAAATGGAAGCGGCTTCGAGGATATCTGCCAAGCGAGAACATAGACGTGACAAGTCAATTGGCTGCTGGTGCCAAGTCAAGTGCGCTGGAGGGGATGGGCGAAGAGAAGAGACATACGGAGAGGCGCGTGCTGGAACGAAAAGGCAACGACATTCTTCACACGGTCCATCCCGGACAGAAGACCAGAGTCGCCAATGAAGCCCTCGCTGATGACCAGTTTGATACGGCCCCACGTGTCGGCCGCACTCCAGTAGTTCTGGCGGACCACTCGCTCGTCAAAGGCGGGAAATGTAAGGGGATTGAGCTCGCCATTCTTGTTGAAATCTATGATGACGGGCGTGTTAGCGCATTGCAATCTCGCCTCGCCCCTCTAGTAAATGGTCAGGGACAGCCGTACGAAAGGAGCTGTTGATGACATGCGGCCAGCCGCCTTCTTTGTCGAATATAGCCGAACTACACAGCCCGGACATGTCAACAATAGAATCAAGACGTCTCCCCCGGCGGATGACGAAGATTACAAGGCTGTGCTTACGCAACGAGCGCACCGTCAATGAAAACTCGGGCCTCAAACTTGATCAACTCGGGCTGCCTGGTGTAGCTCCGGCTTTGAGGACTGATCGTGGGTGTCTGCCAAGAATGGCATGAGATGCTGAAAGGCTCACCAGCCGGGAGACTCGGGATGAAGCAGGTCATGACCGGCAAAAGGCCGTAGTGGCCGGGTTGTTGGCCAAATTCTGGAAGATTGTCAACTTCAGTCGGCAAGTTTATCTCGCAATCCGGAAAAAATAAACAAACAGACGTACCGTGATCATTGATGACGTGACAGGCGACCCTAAACTCCTTGATGGGGACTTTGCTGTCCCCGGGGAAGAGCAGGACGTCCCAATCGTCGTATCGCATGGTCAGGCAGTTTGGCGGAGGGTGGCGACGGAGAACAAAATGCAAATCTGGAAGGAGACGGTAAAAGAGATGATGGAGGGCGATGAGCGTCCAAAGTGTAGAAGCTGGCAATATGGATGGACGATGATGGATTTGGGTGAAACGTAAGGCTGAAGTCGTCTGCAAACGCGTCGTCGGCAGATACAGCATGGGCAAGGAAACAGGTCGTAGGCGGTCCGCGCAGAGGTAGGTAAAACGCCTGGAGCGTCCCCCGGCCATGCTTTCCCTTGGTAGCTACTGGCCATGAACCCTTCGAGAGACTCGAAAGATGCTTCGCTGTAAGAGCGGGGGGAAAGTAAAAGGAAATGAGAATGGGAGAAAGGGACAAGGAAGGTAAGATACCACACGTCGCTCGGGGTCGACCAAGGCAGGACTGGGTGGGAAGAACCGCAACTGACTGCCAAATGAATGTCTGTCTGATTAGGATCCAAAAAAGCATGGAAAGTAAGGGCTGGAGGAGCATGCCTCTCCGGGGTTGCTGCTTCTCTCTTCTGCCCTCCCCTCGTCTTTTCCCCTGTCAATCGTGCATCGTCTCTTTCTGCGTTCACTCGCTGTCTAGTGACGGCCACCACACATATCAGGGAGCCAGGGCAGGTGCTGTACTCATTGTATATCATGTTGCCGCAAGTCGAACCCAAGCACAGAACGGAGCCATGGGCACCACGTAGAGCGAAGTTGGGCCGCAAACGATCAATCGAATACGACTGGAAAACAAATGAAAATCTCTTACTCTAGCCCAAGTAAAGTCTCATCCACTACCGCTGTATATGTACACAGTTGTTCTCCACTTCCTCCCGATAGACGCTGCTGCCGTTGTCGATCTTATGGTGCGGGATCACCCTCTTGCCTGGCCTTCTCGTGGGTCAGTAACATTCAAACGTTCAGGTGAAGTGCAGCTGTCCTCCGCCGGAACGACTCACTCTGACGGCGTTGGCTCCGCCAAGCTCGCTCTGCAGACCATCTTCAAACTCCCTCGGGAACGCGGGCTTGTCGGGATAGGTAGCGTAGACGGTACCAATGACGACCAAGAAGGTGGCAACAAAGGTGCCAATCATGGCCAGGCCGGGTCCCGTGGTCGTCCAGGTATATTCGTACGGCGAAAACATGCCCAGCAAGTCATTGTCCTCATGCACGGGCTCGCCAAAGTTACGCCTCTCCTGCTTGTCCCACCAGTCTCCGTAGGGGTCGCGGTGCTGGCGCTTGATGAAAGGGGGATTGATGTAACCGCCGTTCTACACACGCCACACGCGAGCCAAAAGTTAGCCTTGCCGTATCATCACCTCCAATCCACCGGTCTGGCCAGCTCGGATTGTTAAAGAAGCTGCCATCATCACACGCACCATGCCAGGGTCCTCCGCGGCCGTCAGCTGAGGATAGTCGGGGTACTTGGCATCGATCGTCTTTTGGTCGTTGATGCCATCGGGGAAGAAGGTACGTCGTTGTTGAATGGCGGGCAATTGCCTAGCCGGGCCAGCCAGGGCAGCGCTGGCGCTGCGGATGGTCGACACCCGCGCGATACGTCGGGACAGCATCTGTTGGCACGGTCAATCAATGGCCGGTCAGTTTGAGGATCACAGAATACCATGTCATGACAGAATCAAGGAAGGAAATACTTGCCGTGGCCAATTGTGGTCTAGATGCAGCCCAATTGCTTCGGTGAAGGGTTGTCGTTTGGTATATAGCGGCGGCAGCTCAACTTCACAATGATGATGCACCGAAATAACCGTCCGAGGGAGGGTTGGAAGCTGATGCCTGAGGTTCGAAAGCCGGATCACGTGGACACCGGCGCAATCAGTACTGAGTAAGGTACGGTACTAACAGTACAACGTAGTGCACTGCTGATGTAAGCTCTACAGCTGGATGTACCTTCCCCTTCCGCCCCATAACCTTGGAAACCAAACACGGCATCACCAAGACATCCCCAAGAAAATCCGGCTTCAAACTTTTTGCAGGCAACTCCCCGAAATCCATCAAATTCCGTTACAACCAACGCCCCCGTGCCGTGAGCATGCTCAGACTTCGATATAGAGTTCCTTGAATCGCTGCGAATTCCCAGATCTAATTTTCGTCCCCTCAAATGCCCCTTTCGTCGAATCCCCGACCCCTCCCTCTCTCCGCCCTCCCGTTGCTACTATGACCGAGACCGCGTCACCCGAGACCACGCATCGAGACTCGACCACTCTCACATCAAATCACGTCCTCCAACCCGCGCCCACGCTTGTCAAAGGCTCGAAACCATCCACCGAGGACCTCCACGACTCCTCGTCCGAACTTAGTGATCTCGATGCCACTATAAATGGCCATGATTTCGACTTTGATTTTTACCCACCACCACCCGGACACGAGCAGCCCACCCCGTCCGCCCGACCGGAAACCGATGAACACCCATCCAAGAGGAGACGTCTGGATCAGACGCCGCCCCCTCCTTCAACACGCGTAAAGGGGAAAAAGATCTCTCCTCCCTGGAAGAAAGTCGCTGCCGATGGTCCAACATCATACACTGAGAATGGTCGGCGCAAATCGGGCAGGATCAACCTCGCCGCTGGGAAACAGCAACAGCCATCTCAATCTCCTAGCAGAGAGATAAGATCGGCGTCGCGGGCGTTATTTCAAGAAACCAAAGACACCACACCGACAAGGAATGGCCCATCCTCATCGACAAGCGGCCATGCTTCCTCCAAACAGCGATCCACCCCCCGTTTGAGCAACGGCTCGAGGAGCACGGGAAAAGCTACCTCGGCCAAAGCCCCCCAGTCTTCCAGGTCATCCGCACGAGCCTCATCGTCTCGAGCTTCCTGGAGAAGAACCCCCTCGCCGCCGACTCAACCGACTAGACTATCCACCCGTGCAAAAAAGCCCACGCGGACCTCTTTGGACGGCGACACCACCAATCCAACCCGAGATGGTACCAGACCTACTCCACAAGCAACCCCCCCTCGGCCAACGAGGATACGGCTTCGCGTCCGCGGTATGGGAGGAAACATGCCCCTCCTCCACCCCGGCCAGGTCGGCAAACGGGCCAAGATCGGTCCGACCTTTGAAGAATACTGGGAAAAAGCAGGCGATATCGCGCTGGAAGATGGCGGTTATCTTGCCGAAGATGAGGGGTACACGGATGACATGGCCAGGCAGGATGCCCGGATCATACTTCGCATCGAAGAGGCCGTCGAGCCAGGAGGTGTCTTGTCGCGAGAGCGGTGCTCCGTTTTCGTTCCAGAACCTGCGGACGACCCTCCACGTCAGTGGGCACATCTGGATCACATGGTCCGAGCAGCCACCAACTTCCGTAAACTCATGCTGGTAGAGCAACAAAGACACCGGTCGCAGGCCAAGAAGCTGGCCGAGGCTTGTCGAGATGCCTGGCTGCGCAGACAACCCAAGTCCGCCGAGGAGCTCGAGGCCGAGGCTCGCGAGGCCTGGGTGGCCCGGTACCGTGTGGTAATGAGGTCCATGCACGGGACGTGGGAAAACGTGCGTGCCGAGATCAACCGACAAAGGCTTCAGGAGTGGGAAGCCGAAGAACAGCGTCGTGTTAAGGCCGCTCTCAACGAAGCAGTCACGCTCTCCGAGCAGAAGCTACAGGCACAACGAGGACAGCTCGAGTCAGACGAGGATGAGGACGACGAAGCCATGATGGATCTTGATGATGAAGGTTTGGACGGCGACATAGACGACAGCGACGAGAGGGAATCCGCCTCCGACGACGAGGACGACTCGTCCGATTCTACAAACGACGACATCATGTCTTCCTCCGACGAAGACGAGAACGAAGAAGACAGCCAGGACGACTTGGCAGATGCGGCCGACGAGGCTCTCACACAGGAACAGCTGCGAGCCAAGTATGCCAACCTTCCGGAACTGGACGAACACGAGCCTAATTTAACAAAGCCGCTCCCTAACGGCACGGCACCCAGTCCTGGTGCTAGTGCAAATCACGATAAGCCCGAAGAAACAAGCGATGAATCGATCGATATGGATGATGACCTGGGCTCTACAGAGGAGGATAGTGATCAGAGTGGAGAGGAAGGAGACTCGGCGGAAGAGGGCTCCGAAGGAGAAGAAGAACCCGCCGGGCTCCTCGGTCTCTTCTTTGGACAATCCGAGTTGAACAAGTTACAGGCAGAGGCCACCTCCGAGTCGCCGGACCAGCAGGGCGATGCATCCATTCAGAAAGATAGCCGCAGTGATGCGGCGGAGGACGCGCAGTCCACCCCCCGGGAGTTACCCCTAGCATCGTGGGATGCCGAGAAAAGAGATGGTCCCCGCCGGTCGGAAGACGAGGATGAAGAACCCGATCTGGTCCAACTTCCCGAACGCAGCTCGACCGGCCGACCGACGCCCGACCAAGCTGGCTCGACGCCAAAGACGTCCGCTACTGACCTTCCCCCCATGACCAACGGGATAACTCCGACTCCTGGGCGCCAAGAAGGGGGCCCCGCGGAATGGCCAGAGCGGACTCCGGATCAACCCGTCGACGCAGATGTCGACATGATAGATCCGCCTAATAAGACAGAACCTGTCGTTCCAGAATTGTCCGTCACTTCGCCCGAGTCGACCACCAAAGTTATCAGTCCAGACACAGACGCCATTACACGCCCACCAACCTCGCCCCGGAGTCGCTCCCCGTCCACCTCCGATACCAAGCCGACTGACGCAGAGACGGCCTCCCTAGCTACGCGAGCGAAGGGGGGAGCCAGTCGCTCCGTCTCGCCTGGTCAATCGTGGACTCCGAAAACCGAAATCCCCTCGCTGCTCCGCGGCACGCTACGCGAGTACCAACACTACGGCTTGGACTGGCTGGCCGGGCTTTATGTCAACAACATCAACGGTATCCTCGCCGACGAGATGGGCCTGGGAAAGACGATTCAGACCATCGCTCTGCTGGCGCACCTGGCCTGTCATCACGAGGTCTGGGGTCCTCACCTGGTCATCGTGCCGACCAGCGTCATGCTCAATTGGGAGATGGAGTTCAAGAAGTGGTGTCCCGGATTCAAGATCCTTTCGTACTACGGCTCTCAAGAGGAGCGCAAGCGGAAACGTCAGGGCTGGACCAACGACGATGTCTGGAACGTCTGCATCACCTCGTACCAGCTTGTGCTGCAGGATCAGCAGGTGTTCAAGCGCCGGCGGTGGCATTACATGATTCTCGACGAGGCGCATAACATCAAGAACTTCAAATCACGGCGGTGGCAGACGCTGCTGGGATTCAACACGCATTCCCGCCTCCTCCTGACCGGCACGCCGTTGCAGAACAACCTCACGGAGCTGTGGTCGCTGCTCTTCTTCCTCATGCCCTCGGAGAACGGCGTCGGCGGTTTCGCCGATCTTCAAGAGTTCCACGACTGGTTCCACAAGCCCGAGGCCCAGATCCTGGAGAGCGGGCGGGAGACCATGGATGACGAGGCGCGGGCCATCATTGCGAAGCTGCACAAGGTCCTGCGCCCCTACCTCCTGCGCCGGCTCAAGGCCGACGTGGAGAAGCAGATGCCGGCCAAGTACGAGCACGTCGAGTTTTGCCGCCTGTCCAAGCGACAGCGAGAATTGTACGACGGGTTCCTGGCGAGGGCCGATACGCGGAACACGCTGGCCTCGGGGAACTACATGTCCATCATCAACTGCCTGATGCAACTCCGGAAGGTGTGCAACCATCCCGACCTGTTCGTCGACCGGCCCATCATGACGTCGTTCCGCATGCACAGGAGCGTCGCGGCCGACTACGACCAGACGAACCGATTCGTCGAGAGGACGATACTAGCCGACGATCCCATGAAGTCGGTCAGCCTCGGGGTGGTCAATCTCATGCCGACGCAGCACGAGGGCATGTCACATGCGACGGCGGAGCGCATCTCGCAACTGAGTCTCCACCGCGTGCTGATGGACCTACGAGAGGCGCAGAGCGCGAGGGCGCATATGGCTCGCACGAACCTCGACCCGTCTACCGTGGCGTCCAACCTGGCGTACCTGGACAGCCTGGGCCGGTGGCGGCGGTTCGAGGAACTCCAGCACTGCGTCTACCTCAACGCTCTCCGCGGGCAGCGCCGACCCATCTACGGAAAAGGCCTGGTGGACTTTTTGACGCTCGGGCTCCAGGGCCGACCGCGCAAGCCTCGGCCGAAGATACCGCAGAAGGTTTTGCAGTGGTTTGCGGAGGACTCGGGATTCCTCCGCGCCGTCGTACGGACAAGGAACGACAGGGCTGCGATGATGGAGACGACGATTCAGAAGTTTGCGTGTGTGACGCCGGCCGTCGTGACGAGAGACATGACGGAGCTCGTGTTGGGGCGGCGGGCGATGGACGCCTTTGGGGAGGCGGACCTCAGGCTCTCGGCTCCCGTGCGATGGGCGCCGTTCATGCCCAAGGAGCGGCCGGTGGATCCCTGGCACGAGGCACGCATGCGGCTGAGCATTCAGTTCCCGGACAAGCGTCTCCTCCAGTACGACTGCGGCAAGCTACAGGCGCTCGACAAGCTGCTCCGGAAGCTCCAGGCAGGCGGGCACCGAGCGCTCATCTTCACGCAGATGACCAAAGTGCTGGACATACTCGAGCAATTCCTCAACATCCACGGACACAAGTACCTCCGGCTGGACGGGGCGACCAAGGTCGAGCAGCGCCAGATCCTGACGGACCGGTTCAACAACGACCCGCGCATCCTCTGCTTCATCCTCTCGACGCGGTCGGGCGGCCTGGGCATCAACCTGACGGGGGCGGACACGGTCATCTTCTACGACCAGGACTGGAACCCGGCCATGGACAAGCAGTGCCAGGACCGGTGCCACCGCATCGGGCAGACGCGCGACGTGCACATCTACCGACTGATCAGCGAGCATACGATCGAAGGCAACATCCTCCGCAAGGCGTCGCAGAAGCAGATGCTGGACGACGTGGTGATCCAAGAGGGCGGGTTCACGACGGACTACCTCAACAAGATGTCGACGGGCAACGCGGTGGGCGAGGACGCGGAGCTGGTCAATGACGGCATGGCGGCGGCCAACGCGGCGATGGACCGGCTGCTCGGGGGCGTGGAGAAGAGCGAGCCGCGCAACGTCGGGCGGGTGTTCGAGCAGGCGGAAGACCGGGAGGACGTGGTGGCGGCCAAGGCGGCGGAGCGGGAGATCCAGGCGGACGATGCGGATTTCCAGGAGCGAGGGGGGGCCAGCGGGGCGGGTTCTGGGGCGTCGAGCACGCGGCAGGGCACGCCCAGGACTGCGCTCGAGCGGATTTCCGAGTCGGTCGAGCCGGCGGAGGTGGTGGAGGCGGTGGAAGAGAACGCGTGGGGCCAGCGGATGCGGACGATTGACGAGTACATGTTGGAGTGGATGGGCGAGCAGCTCAAGGATACGCCGCTGGAACTACCCAAGGATAAGAAGAAGGGCAAAAAGAAGAGGGGCCGGGACACGCGCAAGCGATGAGGGAAGAGGAGGTGTACAACTATTTGAACTACAGGATCCGGTCTTGGTGTAAAACATGGGGGAAGGCATCAGCGCTTGGTTTGTTTTTTACGGGGAAACTGGTGTTATTAAAAGGACGAGTATATCAATAATGTCCCTGGGTTGAATGAAACGTAGGTATGTAGGAATACAAGGGGTGGTTGAAGCCGCGATTTCCTTGCTGCAATGTTTTTTGTTTTCCTTTGCCTGTTTTAATGCTTTCTCTTCGTGGAAAATATTCCATAGGCCCTAGGTGAAGACAGAGCAGATGCCTTTCCAGGTCTAATTTCCTCCGAGCAGTAAAGAAGGACGCATGTCCTCGGGCGGAGCCATGTTGTTCGGACAACGGAGGTCGACGATAGACTCCACGGCGCCGGACTCGGGTGAGTGTGGGTCGGGTCTTGGGACACACTGTGGAACCAGCGCTTGTCTGTTCGATGACGGTGACGATAGGATTCTTTATTACTTAGTGCAGCTCGGCCGATGATACTAGAGAGGCCGGCCGACTCAAAGTCCGAGGTCATGGATCATATAGTATCGAGTAATATCTTCCTCTGGCCGTTGAAGTCTCTGTTCCGGTCTACGAATACGTACCTATCATCTATCTGCGATACTTACACACAATGTACATATACATTATATCGGATCTAAGCTTATAAAGTCCACCAACCCCAACCTCAGCCCCACGGGGAGCCCCCACGTCGGTGACAGGGGTCACTGATGGGTAGGAATCCTATTGCTCACTGCGGTTCCTAAACATGCAAGATGTGCATCTCCAAGAAACCATAGCATTCTCCAGAGAGTATCCGTGCAATACGTAACTTTTGACATGGTCTATGCAGGGCTATCATAGCTGGTCGAGTCTCGGTGTGATGACTGGTCGGGATGATCAGCCCGAGACTTGACATGGTCACATGAGGCGGCTCGAGGATGAAGCGGGGCTACGACGGTCACGAAGATGACAAGTGGACTAATAGGGTGCTTCCCTATTCCCATAATATCAGTAGTGCACACCTCGGACATTGACCGAGGAGGTTAGAGCCATCGTTAGCTCTTAGACATCCGCCTCCAGTCCACCCGGGTAAACCGTCGTACACGTACAGTAACTCGACAGTTTTGTCTCGTCACTGTACGTTGTACACGACACTCCCCTGCTTTCAATGGTGCTGAATGCTATGCACTCGATACGTAATCACGCCATCTGCCATCTGTCATCTCCAGTGCATCACACTACACAGACTCGTAGTAAGACCTCTCGCCATTCGTCAATCATGTTACTGCTCGGCATACATACAACGTATGTACACCCCGCCTTATTACCGAGAAGAGATGGTCCTGCGCAGGCGGGCAGCCAAGATGTGGGATGCGACCTCGGTACCAGGGACAGGGAATTGGTCGCCCGACACACGGCTCTTCCGTAGCCTCGCTAGCACCGGGACTCGTCCACGTGTACTCTGCACTCGTATCTGTTGGGACAAAGTGCATTGAATTACAAATCGAAAGAGGCGCGGTATCTCGCTTGGGAATGTGGCGGATGTAGTGGCGTATAAGGCGAGGCCTCCTATACAACAGGGTAGGGTACCATTCTAGCGATGACATTTGCATTAAAGAAGCTTGCAGGACGAGGATAAGTACATCGTAATACACCAAGACCAAAGTTAAAGAAAGAGAATACCTACTTTGTAGAACTATTACTTCGTAATTGTATACGTTGTTCGAACCCAAGCTGATCTGCACATTGCAACTGTAATGTACCTGCAAGTTGTCAGGCCTAATCCGGTTGGCTCTGCTGCTCCATTGCGTCATGTCAGCCAAGAAGAATGGTGGTAATGATGGGTTGTTGAAACGGCTAGCAGGAAAGGCAAGGCTATGCGGGACGTGTCACTTTTCCAGTAAATACTGTGAGATACAGGCGGTGTGTACAACGCAGGCATGGCACTGCATGCAAGACTGGACATTTTAGTGGACGGGGAGTTGTCCCAGCGGGTTAGACATATGCATAGCCTCCCACTTGGCGGTATACCGTATGAAACACAGTGTCGTGGTACAACAGCGTAGTATTAGTCATTACTCTAGCGTGCGATTGGCCTCCGCTCCGCCACCATTTCCTCCCTCCCTTGTATAAGTACACCGTGGGTATGTCTTCTAGCAATGCCGTCACAGAGTGACTTGGTAGCCATTTCGGTCAAAGGCCGATCCTCTCTCGCATTCTCTCATCATCCAACGTCTTCTCCTGCGCTCCCTACAACGTACGTACACTACCTACGTACACAAACCTAACAGTCAAGCCAAGACGGCCGGTCCAAGCATCTGAGAGTACTTCGTACTGTCTACCTGGTGTCGATTCCCCGCAGGCACAGATCCTAGAACGCCGATAGCACCTACCTGAACATCGTTCCTGGGCAAAAGCTTAAAGAGGGCAACTCCTTCCTCCTTCATATCCCGCCTTTCCTTTTTTTTTTCCCTTCTTTTTTCTTCCTTCTTTTTTCCCTTCATTTCTCTTCCTCTTCTTTCCCACACCCCTTCACGGGATCAAATATAACGGGGGAAAAAACATAAAAAAGAAAAAAAAAAGAAGAAGACCAATACATTCCTCAAGTCCCATTCCCTACGCGGTCTCGGGTCCCATCAATAGGCGTTTCTTGCCGCTGACTGACCGTCGTCGTTTTCCTTCTTTTCCATCAAACCAACAAAACAACAAACCCTCAAAACTTCTCGTTCGCGCTCGTTTCCTTTCGTCTCGCCACCGCTATCCGATGGGAAAAACCGACGCCGCCAGGAATGGTCACAACTACGATTCTGCGGAGCCTAACGCCGAGCAGGACGAACCCCCTAGTATAAGTGGCTTTATACACGAGAAACCAAACCAAACACCTATTACCACTGCAGCCACTGCAACCACAACCACCATCACCGGTACCACCACCTCCGGCACCATCACCAGCCTTACCACCGTTACCAGCAGGGCCAGCACCACCGCTACCACCTCTCTTCAGCACGTTGATAACGTCACCGTCGACGAGCAGAAAAAGGAAGAGGAGGAGGAGAAGAAGAAGAAGAATGAACAGAATGAAGTCATCAAACGCCTCAGCGAAGGAGAGAAGAAGATCATCACAGACTCTTCCGCACCCCACCATCATCTCCGTCCCGCTCACTGCCTCCCCATCGACGTCCTCCGTTCCATCTGGCAGGCTGACGTCCAAAATGGCCTCTCCAATAGCGAGGCCGCCGCACGTCTCGCCCGAGATGGCCCCAACCGCATCGAGGGAGCCAAGGGCATATCCGTTTGGGAGATACTCTTAAGACAGGTCTCCAACAGTTTGACCCTCGTTCTCGTCATTGTAATGATCCTGTCCTTCGCCATTCAGGACTACATCGAGGGAGGCGTCATCACCGCCGTCATCCTTCTCAACATCATCGTAGGCTTCGTCCAAGACTACCGTGCCGAGCAGACCATCCAGTCGCTCTACGCCCTGTCCGCCCCGACCTGTAAGGTTCTCCGCGACGGCCACGTCGATACCGTCCGCGCCGAGTCCCTCGTCCAGGGTGATATTGTCCTCATCGCCGTCGGTGACGTCGTCCCCGCCGACCTGCGCCTCGTCGATGGAATTAACCTGTCCACCGACGAGGCCCTGCTGACCGGCGAGTCCCTGCCCATCAGCAAGCGCCCGGAAGCCGTCTTGGACGACCCGGACCTGCCGCTGGGCGACCGCCTGAACATGGTCTACTCGGCCACCACCGTCACCCGGGGCCGTGCCCGCGGCATCGTCTCCGCCGTCGGCACCGGGACCGAGGTCGGCAAGATCGCCACCATGTTGCGCACCACCCGCAAGACCGTCCAGGGCGCCTCCCTGCCGGCCCGCATCTGGTACCGCTTCCGCGACGGCGCGAGGAGCGCCCTCGGCCTCGTCGGCACGCCCCTGCAGGTTAAGCTTAGCAAGTTTGCCCTGCTGCTCTTCGGCCTCGCCATCCTCCTGGCCATCATCGTCTTCTCCGCGAGCCGCTGGCAGATCGACTCGCAGGTCCTCATCTACGGTATCTGCGTCGGTGTGGCCGTCATTCCCGAGTCGCTCATCGCCGTCCTGACCATCACCATGGCCGTCGGCACCAAGGCCATGGCCAGCGGCAACGTCATCGTCCGCAAGCTGGCCTCCCTCGAGGCCGTCGGCGGCGTCACCAACATCTGTTCCGACAAGACCGGCACCTTGACCCAGGGCCGCATGATCACCCGCAAGATCTACCTGAGGGACGAGTCGGCCGCCATCGTCGACGCATGCACCGACCCCTACGACCCTTCGAGCGGGTCCATCTCCTGGCCGGCTGGCGCCGTCGACACCACGTCGCCATCGACCACGCCGACCGTCGAAGAAAAGTCCGACATGTTGTCGATCCGGCCCGCCTCGCTCGACCCGTTTCTCCGCGCCATTGCGCTCTGCAACAACTCGACCGTGTCCGACACCAAGTCGGCCGCCGACACCGAGTCGGTCACCACCGTCCAGACCCTGACCGCCCCCGCCACCAACTGGACCGCCATCGGAGAGCCCACCGAGATCGCCCTACACGTCTTCGCTATGCGCTTCGGCAGGGGCAAGGTCGACATCCTCCAGGCCGACGGCCTCAAGATGCTGCACGAGTTCCCCTTTGACTCGTCCATCAAGATCATGTCCGTCGTCTACCAGCATCCCGACGGCGGCCGCCGCCGCCACGTCTACACAAAGGGCGCCGTCGAGGTCATGGTTGGTCGTCTGGCCGAGCCCGAGGAGACCAAGGCCCGCATCGCCGCCAAGGCCGACGAGCTCGCCTCCGAGGGTCTCCGCGTTCTCTGCGTCGGCCACAGGGTGCTGCACGACGATGAGGACGCCAGCGAACGGAGCGCCGTCGAAACCAAGTTGGAGTTTTTGGGTCTCGCCGGCCTCTACGACCCACCCCGCGTCGAGACCCTGGGCGCCGTCAAGAAGTGCAAGACGGCCGGCATCTCCGTGCACATGGCCACGGGCGACCACATCAAGACGGCCACGGCCATTGCCCACGAAGTCGGCATTCTCGACGGCACCGAGGGCGACTGGGCCGTCATGCCGGCCAGCCGCTTCGACGCCATGGCGGACGACGAGATTGACCGGCTGGAAAGCCTGCCGCTCGTCCTCGCCCGCTGCAGTCCCCTGACCAAGGTCCGCATGCTCGAGGCCATGCATCGCCGCAACGCCTTTTGTATCATGACCGGCGACGGCGTCAACGATTCCCCCGCGCTGAAGCAGGCCGACGTCGGTATCGCCATGGGCAAGAGGGGTAGTGATGTGGCCAAGGAGGCGGCCGACATGGTCCTCACCGACGACAACTTTGCTTCCATTGTCACTGCTATCCAGCAGGGTCGTCGCATGTTTGATAATATTCAAAAGGTGGGTTTTTTTTTTCTTTTCGTCCTTTTTCGTTGCGCATCTCCTTTTTTGCGTATCCCCAGCTAACATTCATTGCCAGTTTCTCCTGCATCTCCTCATCTCCAACATTGCCCAGGTCTTCCTCCTCTTGATCGGGCTCTCGTTCCAGGACGACTCCAACACCTCCGTGTTCCCCCTGTCGCCCCTCGAGATTCTCTGGGCCAACCTCATCACGTCCTCGTTTCTCGCCATCGGACTCGGACTGGAGGAGGCCCAGTCGGATATCCTCCTCCGTCCGCCTCACGACCTCCGCGTCGGCGTCTTCACGTTCGACCTCGTCCGGGACAAGATGGTGTACGGCTTCTTCATGGGCTCCCTCTGCCTGGCGGCCTTCTCGTCTGTCGTCTACGGGCCCTACGGCGGCGATCTCGGCTACGAATGTAACGAAGGCTACAACAGCACGTGCGAGGTGGCTTTCCGCGCTCGGTCTACGACCTTTGCCACCCTTAGCTTCCTCCTCCTCATCACCGCGTGGGAGGTCAAGCACTCGCAACGCAGCTTGTTCAACATGGAGCCGGCGACCTACAAGGGACCCTTTCCCGTCTTCAGGACGGTCTGGAAGAACCAGTTTCTCTTCTGGGCCGTCATGGGAGGCTTCGTCATGACGTTCCCTGTCATCTACATCCCCGTCATCAACCATGCCGTCTTTAAGCACACGGGGATCACCTGGGAGTGGGGCATCGTGGCCGCCTGCGTGGTGGTGTACGTTGCCCTGTTCGAGACGTGGAAGGCCATCAAGCGACATTTCGGCTTGGGAGCCTATGCTCGTGTCGCCTCGCCGGATGACATGGCTTAACAGGCCATGCGTCTCGGGGGCACCGCGTTGGTGTAGGGAGGAGGTTTCCAATGTAGTAGTGAGAGGGGGCAGGTGGATGCATCGATTCAACATGCGACATTACTCTCGGGATACCCAGTACATGTATAAGCACATGGTCATTCTACGACTCGGAAGGGTCGTCGGCGAACATGGGCTTCTCTTGGCTGGCGATAGTCTGAGAGGGACGGACGAGAGGGGAAAGAGGACATTTGCTTGTGCCAGGTATTGTAGGCGTGATGTTCGAAAAGATGGGGAAAAGTAAGCTCTCATTCTTTGAATCGATTGAGCACCTTGGATGGGAAACCAATGATACGGGCATGCGGTAGACACCGTGGCTGCTTTGCTGATACCGGAACTTGATTACATTGCTTCTCCTACTTTAGCCAGATGATCTACACTTCTCGCCAGGTCTACTGGATGTCTTCTTACACTTTGAAAGGTCTAGCATGGAGATGAGTGAAAGCAACGACGCTGCGTGGGGGTTTGTAGATTCGCGCAGGGATGAGAACCAGATGGGCTGCAATCTGCGTCCGATACTCCCGCCCGGCCTATATGGACAGCCTCTCAAGGATACGATTGTGTTGCCGAGTTCAATACGTCAGTGCATTCCAAGTACACAGGCACAGCATGCAGGTCGGTCGTCCACGTACTATGGTCTCATTCGCGGCGAATGATGCGAACCATTAATGGTGTCGGAGGGAGAAACGGTCTGCGAGCTGTCACTTGGTTGGCTGTATTCTGCAGATGGACATGGCCACGTTCTTCCAAGGGCAGGACAGCAATGATCTCGACAGCAGCACACGGTATCCGATGACCAGAGGTGTGTGCGAGGAGCTTCATTGTCCTACCACGCAACACCGACCTTCGTTACACGGCGTGCGGTGAACACGAACAAATCCGGGAAGGGAAGGCTCTCTATTCGTAGTTCGTTTTCCCTCTTTCTTGCCTACCTCCTCCTTCTTCTTCTTCGCCTCCTCCCGTCCGTCCAATCGGCTGGGCGCATCGAGGCGGTGGACGGACGGCGCTGCGTCGCTATCAACGTGGCACCACAGCCGAAAGTCCGGCGCCGGCGCTTAGAGGGTGGGGGATGGAGACTGAAGTATCGCTTCTGTGGGCTATCCCAGAATCCGAACTCTTGCACCAGTCACATTTCATAAGGCTGCCACGGGTTGATGTCTTTCTTATCACAGCTGCAACTGATTACCTACGTTGTACATAACACTACCTACCTCTGGACAGCGCGGAGACAAAGGCGGTAAACAGCGTACACCTTCTGCAAACACCCTGTTTGTGATCTCATGCAAGGGAAAAAGGATAGATACTTTAGCTCGTTGGACTGCCGGTCATGTACGAGGGCTTTTACGTGTTTCCCCGCCTTTTCTGTTCCCCGTGCCACGAAAACAAAATCCAGGAGGACCAGCGTCGAGTGCAGCGAGTTTACGCAGTTGCTGTCGGTGAGCAAGTGAGACAACCCCCGACGCCGGGGTGCGAAAAACGATTGACTTTATGCAGTGGCATCACAAGACCCCGGATTGCCAGGAGGGTGCCATGGGGAGGACGGGAGGACCTCTAAGAGGCGATCGGATGCTGAACGGGGACTTGGCGGCGGTTCACCAAAGTCTCACATGACACCGGGTCTCTTATATAGTTGGATTTTTGTACTATTTTTTCTTTCTTTTTATATTTCTTCTTTTCTTTTCCTCGCACAGCGTCAAGACATGCATTCGTAATGCTCCAAGAGAGGTGGAGGTTCCCCTCCTCACCCCGGCTTACTGCTCTGACCTGACGGCCGGACAGGTGTACGATAATGATGTACCGATACAGCTTGCCATGTCCATGGAGTTCGGTATGCAAGGTCGGAATGTTCTTTCCTGATGTGTGGTTTGGTGCCACAGAGGTGCGGGAGATCAAAGGCAGAAACTAGGATCGATGCTCCTTGATGATGACCATGGTACTGGGAAAGGAAATGAAAAGGAGCAGGACGGCGCTCGGAAAATCCAAGAACGCGGGGTATCTGCGGAAGTACTTGATCTCGGGGTGGCATGACTATTCTCCGAAGACATCACCATGGGTCAACGGCTTTGCAAAAGTTTCGACGGATAACCTTCAATGTGTAAATTATAGTGTCGTAGGGGATGACTGATGAAAATAAGCCACTGTCGCAAAGACGCAATATAAACCTCTATGTAGACAATCCTCAACATGTCGTTTCAGCACACCACACGTCAAAACCGCCGTCTCACCGTGCAAGTTGTCGATTAACTTCTGAACCTTCTACCGTCAACGCTAGTCTCCATCGACCGTCTCGCCTTGTCGCAATGGTCTCTGCACCTGCAGACGCAGGGTCTCGACTACGCCGGTCCATTACCGAGTCGGAATTACAAGGTCTAAATTGGGAAACTACGTCCCTCGGTCTCCTGCAGCCCAAATGGGCGACAGAGCTAGATCTCAAGGCTGTTGAGGAGACTATTCAATCACTCAATGTTGGAGCCGTTACGAATGTACGCTTCCTTGCGCGAGGGGCCTTCAACATGGTCTTTGAAGTCCAGACGGCCCAGAACCCCGAACCTCTCATCCTACGAGTCACCTTACCAGTCGATCCTCTCTACAAAACAGCCAGCGAAGTAGCAACGCTAAACTGGCTAAGGCAACATGCGAATATCCCGGTCCCGATGGTCATCGACCACGACTCGTCCCGGCGTAATATTCTCGGCTTCGAATGGATTCTAATGTCAAAGCTCCCCGGAAGACCCCTGGCTGATGAGTGGAGGTCGCTTTCGTACCCGGCGAAAAAGCAACTCGTGCGGCAGTTGGCCGAGTATTCGTCCACAATGTTCGAGAATCAGTTAAGAGGCATCGGCAATATCTACACATCAGAATCCTCCCCTGAGGTTGGCCGTATTGTATCTATGCACTTCTTTTGGGGCGACCGTATTCGACGAGTCGCACACCGCGGTCCCTTTTCGTCCAGTACCGAGTGGATCCATGCGCGGCTAGCTCTCGTCAAAGATGAATGTCTCTCAACGCTAACCAAATACTCCGCTACGAGTCCTTTGGATAGTGATGAGGAGGATGATCTCGAGGGCGCGGAGCGGACGCTGGCAATCATCGAGCGGCTTACGCCCTTTATCGATAGGATCTTCCCCTGCTGCGGCCGCGAGGGCGGCGAACCGTCCATGGTTTTCCATGACGATCTTTCACGGCATAACATCCTCATGGTGGATGGACAGCTTGGTGGCGTGGTGGACTGGGAATGTGTCTCGGCTCTTCCGCTCTGGAGAGCCTGCGACTTTCCTTCGTTCCTAAAAGCTCGGCGACGAGACACGCATCCGGATCCGAAACTGTACGGGCGCGAAGCTGATGGCGAGCTTACGGAGCTCTATTGGGACCACCTGGAAGAATTCGAGCTCACACAGCTACGCCAGGTATTTCTAAGTGAGATGACGAGGCTAAGTCCAGGCTGGGTGGAGGTCTTTAACAGGAGCGGGCTGCAAAGAGATTTCGATACTGCAGTGCACCACTGCGATAATGAGATTTTGGCCCGGAGAATTGAGCTGTGGCTTTCCGACTTGGAGAACGCGACTAGCTTGAGCAGAGTACCAAATTTACCCACTGGAATTAACGGGTAGTAGTGAGGTTGAGGTCTGCGTTGGCTAGGACGACATTGAAAGGTAGGAGTTAAGAAGCCATATGCACCGTTGTAAGGGTAAAAGCCATATACCCCTTGCATATCTACGTTGCAAGCAAAGAGTAACATTCTTGATACAAGTCGCGACGAGGCTCTGATTCCGGAAAGTTTTTCAGTGGCAAAGTCAGAAGAGCCGACTATTAGCTAAGAAGTGAGCACCAGCAATGGCGTTTGTTACGACTCAACCACGAGGCACGCGAAATGACGAGTTGTAGGGGTCACAAGATGTCGTCTGGCAGACCTATCATCCGGCCATCCATGGTATCACGTTGCAGCTTTCGCATTCCACAACATCATCATAGAGCGTTACGCCCGGGTGATCATGGTTAGCAATGTTACGGGTGGGACCTGGATAAACAAGTGACGCGCCGGGGCGGCAAAAGAGTGAACAGCACCACCTGTGATCAGCGAGTAGATATTCGTAACGGCACGGGAAGAAATTGGTCCGCACGAATGGATATGCATGGGTTACTGTTGAACTGCTGAGGCGGGACACTGTCTGAGGTCATGGCTGTGTAACTTTCTTTCTTCTTTTCTTGGTACTGTCCACCTTTGGAGTTGCCGATTGGCGGTAACACGTCCGAAGCCCTATGTTGTATCGTTGTATGGTTCGCTCCGGGGCCCGACAACAATAAACAAAGATGGTCCACATATTAATCAAGAAATCCAAGTTGAGTCGAGACATGAAGTACTAATAAGCGTAACAGAATGGTCGTGCTATATACAATATAAATGGACGCCGTTATTCCCTTCTGTTCCTCGGCCAGGAGCGGTGAACTGTATACATGTACTTTATATTGTAAGACCAAGGCTGGCGATGGAACACCTCGTAGACGCGATGGATACGAAAAAGCAGGTGAAAGATGGCAAACAACCTTCGAGGGACCTTTCTTTCCGCGTTCCTGGATATTAACTACGCACTTCGTACAAGGCTTGGGCCGGAGAGATCCACATGATCCGTCCGCCACTAGTACAACGACACTAGGTACACATGTTTCGGGAGAAGTAAATACAAAGCATTGAGGAAGATAAACCCCAGCGACGTTGCACTCCGTACCTAGTGTACAACGTAGTTATTAAGTAGGGACTCGGGGTCCCTTCAAAGGGTAATGATCCACTCGTGGTCAATTCCGTCGCCTTTTATGGGAAACCGGATATTGAGCCCTCTCTTTGCCATGTCTTCTTCCGCATCCACGAGACCGCCACGTACGTACATGTACTTCGTACGTTGTACGTTGAACTCGTCGCAAAATCTAGCGGTCTGACAATGAGACTACCTTGGTACTTTGCACTTATGTAGCGCCCCCTCCCTCGCCCGTTCCTGGAGTTTTCTCCCCATTTTCCCCCCTTCCTTCTTTCTTCTTTTTCCTCCCCTCCCTTTCTGCTTTACCCCTTTGCGTCGGTCGAGTACGGAAGACAAAGGATACGGTCTCCTTTCAAGCGTCGATTCATACGTTATTGCACACGGTCATACACCTCGTCGGCAGCAGTAGGCGAAGGAATGAGGGAGGGGAGCCAACATGACCATGAGATCCAGGACGGAGAATCAGAATGACTCAATCTGATTCTCACTGTATTCCAGGGCTTTGCAAGTCCCATCATGTGGGAGTGAGTGGGAGGCTGGGCGTTACAACGATATCACCGACGTTTAGTTTTGCCAGGCCGACCTGGTATTGACATACCTACGTTTACTCATGTCAAAGTATCGGGTAGCAGGCGCTTTGCCTAATTCCCAGCCAAGATTAGGTATGTAGAATCATGCCAGATATAGTTAGTCCAAACGCCAATCTTGCCAAGAACGATAGCCGGTGTCCTGTCTTACCCAATGAATCTCGGTGTGGAGCCTGTGGAGTGGTACGGTAGCTCAGGTGAGGTGGGGCAATGTGCATAGGTACGTTGTACGGAGATGAGCGACGAGCGATCAATAGGTATGTACCTATGCGGCGGCAGGTACAACGTATGTACTGTACAACGTACAGTAGCCATATCGTTTCGCCAGCGCTGCCCTATCGCGTCCCTATCCCCACTCGTGTTCTTCTCCGTTGGGCGAGATGCGAAGGGAAGGAAATACAAACGCAAGCGAAGCATGAGAGCTATGTATATGCCTAGGACACGATCCTCCTCGTAAGGTCGGGTCGGAACTGGAATGAGATGGTCGACCTCGTTCACTCCATACGTTGTATATGAGATCCAGGAGGAAATCCAGCTGAGGATTGCTGGGAAGCAGCGTCGCGCCTTCTATCGGCACGAACCGACATCGGCCTGGCTGAAGATTGCCAACGGGACAACACGTGCCAGGTGTTGCTTCAGCCAGGGCGGATGCCACGCTCCGACAATTGCGCCATTCTTTACCGTCCCTACTACTGCTGCTGTCCAGGCTTATCTTTCCACCTACTTGTGCAACATTCTCGGTGGCGACAGGCTTATTTATTAACATCAGAAGACGAAGGGCCGAAGAAAGGATGGGAGATGTCCCGCAGCCAGGGAGACCGGTGAGACGTTGCACTCCTAGATGCCTACGATATGAGTGTGGGGGAGGAGGTGGTGGGGTGCAGCGGCGTACAACGTACCTACGGTACGAAGTGCTGTACATATAACGTACAGTCTGTACCACGTACGTTGTACACTACTCTAGTTGCGGGTTGATGCCTCTTCTACCTACAATACACGTGTAAGCTATCAGTGGTTTTACAGCATGGTTTCGGCTATAGAAGCCGCTTAGAAGGTTCCCGATAGAGGCGGCACGGAATACGTTGTAGACGAACAAAAAATCAAAAAGAAATCGTTGGTATCCGGATTTTCTTTTCGGTTCTTGGAGTTTCGTGGAAAATTAGGAAGTGACTGGGTGGGAATCTTGATGCTACCAAACTTGGTAATATGTGCGAAAGTAATAATTAGCCTATCATAAACGTCAGGGAACAGGACACTTAGGTGAATACATAGATGAAATCGATTTGTTGCGTGCTTTTTTACCATTCTATAATAGTCCGATAAAAGGGCAACAAAATCATCGTGATCCTTTCTATCATAGTGACGGGTCTATGTACTGTGCCGATGTCGAGAAGAGGGAAAATCCAAATTCCAAAAAGACAAGAGATAAACGTATCGACCCCGACAACGACCTCAGGGGAGCACTATAAGCGGCCAAAGCTGCTCTCCCCTTCCCTTTTTACCTTGTCGCAGGTTGGCCGAAGGAAGCCCGTTATCCACCCGTGGAGATCCGCTGGTTTTTTCCCCCCGGTATTATTATTGTTGTTGTTTGGTTTATTAGCCGTTGTATATGACCCGAGTTGAACTGGATTATGATATAGGGTTGATGTAATGTCCTGAGTTGCATAACCATTAGGACTAATGGAAGTTTGCCTTCTCTCTCGTTGCTACCTAATCTGCCTGGTAGATATGGCAGAGGTGAGGTGGTTGGCGATTTTTATTAGTAAAGTATCTCCGACAATCTGGTTTCATTATCACAGGCCATCCTCAACGTATATGTACATATACAGTCGTGTTTTATAGCAGTTTGGAAACTGCCATGCTGGAAAAGCCAAGACGCCCCTTCGGAAACAATGTACCTGGTACCTCGCTAAAGGAACTTACACCAAGGTACCTAACCAAGTACCCGAGTCTCGGGATCTCCTCAAACAGTTAATTCTTCCATAAGAAAATCCACTCGGTATGATCAGGCACAGCAGTCTGCACCGTTCCTAACTTTTCCCATGGACATCGTCTGGAAAACCCCTCTCCAAGAAATAGCCGTGTGATTTCCCGCCCTATCCCTTGCTAATTTCGGACAAGCGTCTGGTCATCCTATGCCAAGGGAAGGACTCGTTGCCTGTCCGGTTCCGCGGTTTGCTCATGGCTCCGTCACAGTGGCGGATCATTTCTAACTTTCCCTATTTCGTAAGCACCAGGTACGTTGTATTAGTGTACCTCGCACTAGGACATTGCTTAAAGGCTGCTAATTTTGATTTCCAGGTTTCCTCCTTCCTAGCGCCCATGGTACAATGACGCGGAACAGTACAAAAACAAAAGGCACCTCTTGTCTATTGGTGCTTCCTCCTTGGACCCTGAAGTTCTACGAATAGTGGCTCACCTGCGCTCTTAGAAGAGTGGGGTGTGGCATGAGCAACGTGCATTACAACGTATATGTACATAATTGTACGTTGTACACCCAAGTACATTGTGTAGACAGTGGCTCCTTTTTCCCGGGTCTAGCGCCAGTGACGGTACAACGAATGTAGGCAGGTAGCTGTCCCACTATTGTGTCCACTTGATTCGTGCAATCACTGCACCTCCTGCCACTTCCGAAGGTGGCCCCCCTTTTACGTTGTATCCTTGTATGTACATTTTTTACCATACCGCCGCCTTACCTTTAGGTTGTTAGCCTCCCTTTGACAGGCTTACGCACCAATTTTTGGTCATTTCCTTTCTCGTAGCCTTAATTTTTTCTCTTTCCCGTCATTTACGCATCTCCCTCCCTCTCCTTTTTTTTTTTGGCCGCCGTTCCCCTTCTACCCAGCGACTTCACCCCCCGGACGCCCTGCCACAGCTCTTACAGAGCAGTACTTGTACGTGAATGTGCTCTGGCAGCATCCCTTTTTTGAGCCACCAACAGGTGACGGTGGAAGTTCTGGATCCCAACTTTCTATCTCCAGCCTATTCAACGACTAGGGGCGTCTGGAATCGCGTCCCTCCTCCATACATCCCATCTGCTGGCCTTTCCTAACTCGAAGCCAGCCAAGACTTTTTACAGCCACGGCCTTGAGAAGAAACGATTCGCGTCATCTTGACCCTACGATTGCCCACCCGCCTCGTTAACCCTGGGGACCGTCGTTAGACACGCACGGCACCTCGTCCGGGTCAGCTTTGTCGGCAGTCGTTGCTGAAGGGGAAACGAAATATCGAGACGGTTCGAATCGGCAAAAGAACAGGCTTATTCGAGAAGATTTTGACTGTTCACTGTCCACCCTTGTTGTGGACCAACGTCATCCGGCATCAGAAACTCTCTTCGTCCCAGCATTTTAATCAAGCACAACGCGGAAGAAACGAGTAGGGGAAGGCACAGCTCAAAACCTGAAGCTTGGAAGCATAATGGAAGGGGTTGGCATTGTACATGCAGAATATGACGTGGGGCATCAGGGCGATAACGGTGAGAGTATGCTTCATCCTCCCCACATCGAGAGCTCGCTGAGCTGCTCGGCATCCTCCGTCGACCACGACCATGAAGAACACCACATTCATGCCCCGCGACCAGTACGTCCTCGTCTTCCTAGCCGAAAGAGCAGCGGCCCGCTCGCCGTCCCTCGCGACAGCTCGGCTGTCGGTCCCATCGACCAGTCATTCGGTCCCGATGACGTTCGAGCCATGAGCCCGCGTCGTACCAGTGAGGATATCGAAGCCCTCGGCAGGGAAGCCAGGGAAGAACTCAAACGGTGCGTATCTCCCTCCAGAGCCATCGGGCCTGCGGTCGAATCCCATCTCTCCCCAGACCGTCTTGGGAAATCGACATGGCCCACTAGCCGTTCGCGTGCTGATCAATGCACCACCCGTCATACCAGGCACGCGAAAGCCCTGCAAGAGTCGCTCTTGACCATCTTCCATCGGATTGAGGCTGTCCGAGAAGAACATGACAAACTTGACAACAACAACAAGTTTCTCCAGAAATACATCGGCGATCTCATGTCCACGAGCAAAATCACCGCTACTAGCAGCAGCAGCAGTCGGGCTAAAAAATAGGACGCTGATGTCTACGTAGCCGTCATCCATCATACAGGTGCGGCTATACGGGACGCCGAAAGAACACCGGGAAAGTTTTGGAGTCGATGATCTCAATTCGCCTCGAGCCTGCGAATGGGTATGCAAGTCGCCTCGTCGCCACTTGCAATGCATCTTGTGACGCATATTATGGCTGGCTTGGGGCATGGCATAGGCTTCTGCGTTACTGAACTCGACGATCCCATGTGCCGTGATTCCATGATCATGGCCGGGGCTTCGAGTGGAATGACGAGGCGGCACCCCTATCTTGGCTGCCGTTATGAGGCATGGGAATGACCATTCCGGTCCATTGAGTTTTCGTCGGCATTCTTCGAGCATCTCTCAGGATTTGCTTTACGAGTCGGACCGATGACCTCGGAATACATGGACGCATCACACCCTCGCTTTGTTTCTGCGCCTTGATTTGTCTTCCAACCTGCGGGCTCAACCATCACTTGGCGTTTTGATCGATTCGGCGGGACCTCGATCTCCGGGAAGAGAGGAAAAGATGGAAGGCAAGAAAGGGTATTTGTATCATAACGACTGCATGGTGGACTCTTCGACAAAGACGACCTCCACCGGGCAGCGCACGCTGGCGATATTCAGCGGAAACACGGGGCATTGTTTGGCGTTCTATGGCGCTCGGGGTGGGTGGATTTATTGGTTTATCGTGCCGACCTTTTCTGCACACCAGCATGGCGTAGCGAGCTGGACGGGACTAGCAAGAATCAAGCGGGGGGCAATGGATGAAGAAGCATGGCGACACAGCGGCGGGAAGGCAATATACCTTTACGAGCCCAGCACAATTTGAGCAGAGGATTCCGGTTACAAGGCCGACTGCGATTTGTCGAGACCTAAATCAAAGCCCATCTCGTGATGTACTTGCATCCCTTCTGGTGGTTGCTCGGTAAAGCCAACAGGCCTGGGTCCCAAGCGAGGGCGTGGAGGCATGGTGTCACCGTGATCAAGCAGTGGCAGCGCGATCGCTTGCTTTCTTCCTCAGGCGATGCTTAAGCTGGACATGAAGCGGTTCTCCAGGACCGGGTCGAAGGGCTACCGCTGCTGGAGCCGGAGTCGTCCGACAGAGTCGTCCGACACGGATCGTGACATCCGAGGAGGGTTGGATCCGGTGGTCGACGAGAGGAAGTGATCCAAGAAGAGGCCAAGATAATTATGGCGACGGCGGCTTAACGTGAACACGTGCGCGCACACGCGGTACCTGGATATGTGCCACATGATGTGGCTTGATTATGTGGCGGGACCCTGCATAAGTTAGAGGGTACCTAGTTTAGGTACCGAGCCCCGTTGTGGGGTCAAGTCCCGTAGCCGGAGACGTTGTCTTGGCGTACCGGCAGGACGCGTAATCCCCAGGTGTGCACATTTTGGTCACATGACACGCGAAATTGCCGGGCACTCGGACAAGAAACACATCTTACCTTTCCCCAGCCCTGCGGAACTCTTACACCGAGACAGTAGAATGCCTACTTGACGGTATGGCTTCGGCATCACCAGCGTCGCCCTCGGACTCGGCCGCTGTTCTCCTGCTCGACGGCGGCCTAGGCACCTCTCTTGAAGATGAGCACGGCGTGCGATTCGGGCATCACACGCCTCTCTGGTCGTCCCACCTCCTCGTTACCGACCAGGCCACCCTCCTCGCCTGTCAGAGAGCCTTTGCCGACGTGCCTGTGGACATCCTTTCCACGGCGACGTACCAAGTGTCCATCGATGGCTTTGCCAACACGGCCACAAGCAGGTTCCCAAACGGCATCGGCAGGGGGGATATCGGCCCCTTCATCCGGGATGCGGTTCGCATCGCCCGGGACGTGGCGGGTTCTACCGGGGCGAAAGTTGCGTTGAGCGTCGGCCCGTATGGCGCTTGCATGGTGCCGAGCCAGGAGTACAGCGGACGGTATGACAGCCAGTATGACTCGGTGGAAGCGCTGAGGGAGTGGCATGTCGACCGCTTGCGTCTCTTCCAGGAGGCCGAGGTTTTCTCTTCCCCAGTCGTCGGTTATGTCGCGCTCGAGACGTTGCCGAGGGCCGATGAGATTGTTGCTCTCCGGGAAGCTTTGAACGAGACGCGTGTGCTTGCGGCCGCCGAAACGCCGTTCTGGATGTCTTGCTTGTTCCCCGGGGATGGGGAAGAGTTGGCCCTTCCGGATGGGTCCAGCGTGAAGGAGGCAGTCACAGCCATGCTGAGCTCCGCTGTCGAGGGACCCCGACCATGGGGTATTGGGATCAACTGCACCAAAGTTGGAAAACTGAGGTCGCTTATTTCCAGCTATGAAAGCGCCGTTGCGGAACTTGTCGAAGCTGAGGAGATGGACGCATTTCCTCCGGCTCTTGTGCTTTATCCGGACGGGACGAACGGAGAAGTCTACAACACCAGCACACAAACCTGGGAGCTTGCCGAGGATATCGGACCAGGGCGGGCGTCCTGGGAAACACAGCTCGCAGAGATTGTGCAGGAGACGCAATCTCGTGGGCGGTGGAAGACAATTGTCGTGGGTGGATGCTGCAAAGCTGGCCATCGCCACGTTTCTCGACTCGGCGAGGAAATGAGGCGACGAGGTGTGATTTGAAGCACGGAAAAGAAAATGCTGCATTGACGTTTATTGGAATGCCAAACGTCACATTGGAACGCCATACTTCCAAGTCGGAATCCGAACAGCACTCAGAAGCCAAGTCGAGACCCAATCCGAACACCCTACGCCGTGTCCTACCTATCTATCCACATGTCAAGACAACCGGTCTCGGATTTATTACGCCCAGGGACCTCCTTTTCGCCCACGTCTTGGACTTCCACTCGTCAAACTGCCTCTGCTTTTGTGCGCGCGACTTGGCAGAGTGGGCAGCAAAGGGTCGCGTGGGAATGATATGCATGAGCTCGTCCAGGTCAAACAGGCGGCGAGACTGGCCGTCGACGCAAATGTCGATGCTCCCAATGTGCTCGTACAGCGGGGCGCCATAATCCTCGTACATGGACAGGAGGGCGCCAATCTTGCCGGCGACCAAGTAGGCCATCTTCTCGGCGACCATGCGATGGGTCTGGCCCCGGGGCGGGCGCGGCCAGTGTTTGGAAATGTCGTTCTTGGCAAAGGCCTCCAGCACGACCGTCTGCGGCGAATCGCGCGAGAAGCCCATGTTGTCGTCGACGGTGCCCGGCGGCGGGACAGCGACGTCGAGGACGAGCTTCCCGACGGTGTGCGGGCAAGGCGGGCCGACGCGTGGCTCAAAGGCCGTCGGGCCGTGGCCGATGTAATCGCTGAGGAGGGCGAACAGGTTCCACACGGCGAGCGGCTCGCCGCCGACGTTCCGAGTGACAAACTGGCGCGGGTTGCGGCGGACGGGGTCGACGTCGCCCGGGGGATCGAAGATGCGGAACTGGACGTGGAGGGTGTCGATGTGGCGGGCGGCGCGGGGAACGACGGACAGCCAGGTGGGCCAGAGGCCGCATTCCTTGACGTACATGACGTCGAGGCGGTGGGGGGTCTTGCGGCCTGCTGCTCGGGCCAGGAGGGCGGACCCTTCGTGGTACAGCTGGCGGTTGACGAGCAAGATGGCGCGCGGGTGCTGGTCCGGGGCGACCAAGGGTGTCCTGGGCACCCAGATGTCGTGGCCGTCGTGGTAGTCGGTGGTGTCCCCGCTGTAGACTCGCCTGACGCGATCTTGGCTGGCGGCGGGGGAATCAGGGGGCTCACGTTCGGGGGGGAATAGGACTTCCTTGAGGACCTGATCGCGCAGCTCGGGCGCGATTGTCATGAGCGATGGCATGAAGTGTTGTCTGTCCGAAGGGGTTCGGGAACGAAGTAACTGTCCGCAAATGCGAGAGGAAATTAAAGAAACAGAAAAAGGAGAGGAAAACGAGAATAGGAAGATGTCAGCGTTGCGAGGGTAAATGCGGATGAGCGGGTGAATGGAATTGATTGGGAACTGGGGATCTTTGGCCACGAATTCACGTCTCTCCTCGCCATGGGTCAACCGCTCGGGTCGTCGACAAGCGAGGGAAATTCTCCTGCGTCTTTTTCGGGGAGAGCTGGGACCATTCCCCTGCTCTGTCCGCCTACTCAGTGAGGCGCAGCACGAAGCTAGGCGGCCGACCGTCCGATTGCTACCCGGCAAGTAACTGAAAGGAGCTGAATTTCAAGCCCGACCGACCTACGTTGTGTGGTTCTCACCAGCTTTCAGCTGATCCGGACATCCAGGGGCAAGAAAAGAAGAGGAAGAAGAAGTAGGGGGGGAACAAGGAGAATCCGACCGGCCACTTGCGGCGACGTCATTCATCGCAGTCTCGTCAAATAAAGGTCCGTGGATCCATTTACTCCCGAGTCAGTCCCAGATTGAGAGCATTGCGTTGCTGATCCGGCACATTTTAGTGTGAGCTTGTGGTGTAAGTGGCGACAAAGACCCAACGGCCTCTGCACCCGGTCTTACGAATACCGCGGACCGAATCGAGATGCCTATTACTATAACGCCGGTGTAAGCTGGCTATCTGGTAATCATGATACATACGGGCTTTAGAGCTCCCATTCCCTTGCCATCGGCACTAGTTCGCCAGACCCAATTTCCTTCTGCATGTCAGCTCCAAAGTCCCGATTCCAACCAAGCTAGAACCAACCCCAATTCGACGGGTCGAGTATTCTTATTTAATTACGGAGTACCTAGGTAACACAGGCTCTGGGTGGCGGCAATTCAAGGCAGCGGCTTGGGGTGGGTCTCCCGGCCGAATCCCCTTTGCCAACCCGGAGTTGCCCCCCGGTCGCCGTGTCTTCCCCGAGCTCAGTTCGTACTCGTACCTCTTGGAGGGACATATGCCAGGGTCAGTAAGTGGTCTAACAGGCTCTTATTAAATTTGCTGCTCTTCCCATTCTATGCAAATTTTGGACAAAACGGCGCAGGATCGAGACAGACTAGCAAGACATGGCCAAACGACAGGAAACGGCAGCGCGTCCCAACGCCCTGTATATCATCAAGAAGGCGGGTAAAAAAGTCAAAGTCTAGTGCTAAACGATTCCACGGCAGTCTCCATCCGTTATCCTCTCTCTCTCCCCCTTGAATGTTGCCGGGAGAGAAAGACAAATGAAGAGAAAAAAAAAATGAGGAAAATGGAAAAAGAAAATCGAGATCCCTTTCCCCAAGGGAACCCAGGTCAGCTGGAAAAACATACTTGTCGCTGTCATAAGACTTGAAAAATCCTCGAGCCATAACCGAACCGTCCCGCAAGATCACGCACGTCGCATAGCCATCTGTTCGGCTTCTGGCCTTCCCCTTCCCAGAACATCCAGTCGGTACACCCCACCGTATATCGTCCCGAAACGAAAAGAGAAAGATGGATGCTACACCCTTTCCGTGCGCCGGTGTCAACCTCCCGCACCCGAAATCCTATACAGGTATCGGTATCCGTATCCGTGTACTAGAGGGTCCCAGCTTCCGTACGTCGCTTCTTCAAAACATGCGTGTGCCTGTGTTTGCGTGTGCATTGTGTGTATAGGGTATCAATCTTATCGCATTAGAGCAAATCTCCTTGGTGAACAGACAGATGAAAGCAGTCGATCTCAGCTATCGCCAGTGCCGGACATGGCCTGCGGCCTGACCACCTCTCGTGCGTAAAACTCCACCAACATGGTGGCATAAGCCTCGAGATCTTCCACGGGGATCGCCAGTCGGAAATCGTTCAGGAGAAGGAATTGAAGTTCCAAGTGGTTGAGCTCGGCAAGAGGCAATCCGCCGACCTGGTATTCTCGCGTTAGCAAAGAGGCCATGCGCCATGCTTTTTCGAATCGTAAAAACCACAGACTCACCTTGGCATATCTCGAATTGGTGTAAAAGACATCGGAGAAGAACTTGCTGGCGCATGTCACGCCGGCGACAATCAACCTATGAATATTGAAGCTGTCGACGACGAAATAAGCAGGCGGCGCCATGGTGCGCGTCGCATCGGACCTGGAGATGGCGCCGCCGTCTCCGGATGCGCGAGATTGTTGGGCGCGCGGTCTCGGGGTGGCTTCCTCCTCCATCTCCTCGTCATCGTCGTCAACCAGATCCGAGTCGGTCTCATCCGTCACGTCGCTCTCCTCATCGCGCATCTCCACGTCGGCAGAAGGCGCCGGCTGGCTGGTCGGTCTCGAACTCGAAGCGGATTGGGGGCCGGCCGCCTGTCGCCTCTCTTCGGCTTGCATGACCATGTGGTTGACCCTCTCGGTCATGCGGTCAAAGTATACCAGCAGGCTTAGGAACACCTCAAAGGTGGTCGGGCAGTATTTGTGGATGCGGGTCAGGTAGCTAAGGATGGTGATGGCGGGGATGTTCTTGCCGTGGAACGCGAGGACCGATGCGCTGAGCGGGCTGATCTGGGATCCATTGGCCGACTCGTTGTTCTGGCTCGCCTGTTGTTGATGCGCCACGTTACGCTGCATGGCATCGTGCTGCAGGTCGTTGGTCGTCGTGATCTTGGTGAGAAGGGCAGCCACCATCTCGATGACGTCGCCGATGGGCATGCCGCTGATTTCGTATTTGACCTGCTGTGACGGTTCGTTGTTCAGGATGCTGGTCCCGTCCTCCCTCAACATGTCGGTTCGCGCAAGGTTCTGGATGTGGGCCAGGTCCCGGATGTGGATGGTTTGACCGCCTGGCGGCGGGCGTGGTGAGGTGGCGTCGGCCAGCTGGTATGCGGTTTCCCGGTTCGTGTCGGAATTGGGAGACGGTTGCTGCGTCCGAGGCGAAGCGGCGACCGGGACGGGAACGGAGAGGGGGATAGACGCAGAGGAGGAGGAGGCGGAGGGACCCACTACGGTTTTGGGATCATGTTGAACGGCGTCGCTCGCCCGGGAGGCTATCAATTCGTTATCGCCTTGGGCATTTTGAGAATTGCGGGGTTGGGCGCGAGCTGGGTCGACGCTGGGGGACGAGGAAGAAGGAGGGGTCGGGAAGCGCGAGGCGCCGGACACGGTGCGCCGGTATCGGGGGTTGGAAGAAGGGCAGTCGGCGGTTGTTGAATCTCCGGGGCGGCTCGCCGACCGGTAGCGAGTGCCGTGGGAATGCTGACGCTGGTGGGAATAGGAGGCCCCGGCAGCGATCATATTATGAAAGCGGGACGGCGGATCAGAGACGAAGTCACCTATAACGGCTGCCATAGCATCGTAGTAGCTGTCGACGAGAGGGGGCAGCGAAGGGACGACCGGGCCGAGGGGCGCGAGATGGATCGGTCAAGGAGTAGAAAGGTGGCGGCGGATGGTAGAGGGGCCTAATCGAACATGTGATTCCCGGTTAGTGCACCGCAACTTGGCCAAGAATAAGCGAGAGGATGCTAAAACAGCGCTGCAGCGACAGCGGCAGTAATGGGATGTGATGAGAATAAAGGGAGAAGTAGGATGATGCCGGAGTGATGTGTAGGTGAAGAAAGTTGGTAGATTGAAGGGATTAATCTGTTGGAATGGATTTCTCGAGTCGACTAGGCAATGTTGGGTGCCAGAAAATAAAGGTGGGTACCTCCGCTGGGCAGCAAGCAGCGGGGATGCGGCGGGAACAGGGGGGTGGGAACAGGACAAGAGAAAGGTAGAGGAAAAAAAGAGAAAAATAAAAAGAATCGTGAGATCGAATCGAAGACGCAGAGACGGGACAGAAAGTTGGGATATGTCATGCGACGGGCCATAGAAGATAACCTCCCGCCGAGGCAGAGGATGGAGAATGAGAATATCCCATGGCCGGATATGGCCGACTGTCTGCCAGGGAGCTGGGAGTATACGGTACACAATGCGCTGACTCGTCCGAGATCTTTTGAAGCCGGACTTGGCCACTCTACGACCGATCACCAATGGGTCGCCTGGTGTTGAATGGTCAAAGTGGCCGGGGCATTGAAGGGAACAAACATGTAGATAAGCTGTTGACCGGCAGTGGTCACGTTCGGCATCACGGCCAGGATTGGAGCGATTGCGAAGAACGAGAACGGCGGGCGGCCCAAGGCGTCGACATCACACTGGTATGAGTCGCCCGGTCGTCTCCGGGAGGTCGATTGGCCTGAACATTGGGTATGGAATGTGCAGAGGCGGACATGGCAGAGGCGGACATGAGACGAAGCATCCATGTATAGACGAAAATGGAAGTAGACGAGACGGGGGCGACGTGCCAAGATCTGATGAAGACGAAGAGAAAAAAGGTTAGGAAAATGAAGTGCTTACCGGATGAAGATGCCAAATCAGGGTTCGAAAGGACTTGGCATCAATCTGTTGACAAGGCGGCCGACGGAATTGGCGACGACAAGGAGAGACGACGTTCCTTGGGACCGGCTCGAATAACGCACAAGAGACGGAGGTCGAATGAGGATTCCGAGACGAGGGGAAAATAATAATAATAATGTTGTACTGAAGCTGATAATGGGCAAATGGATGATCGAATTGCTGACAGAGGTCGACGTAGCTAGAGTGGCAGCGCAGTGGCAAAATTCGTTTGGCGGTCGGCGCGAGGACGAAAAAACGATGATGACGACAGGGGTTGAACTCTAGGCTCGTATGTGCTTGCGCGTGTGCAGTGTAGCTCGGATATGCCCTTATGGAAGATGCAATGCGGTTGCGATCATAGGTCGAGATGGGTCGAGGTCGTGGATATGCGAGGAATGGGGTATCAGGCGAAGATGGAGGGATTGGGATGAAAAGGGGTGAAGTACAGTAAGTACGTGGGAGGACGAGAGAGAGAAAAAAGGAAAAAAAGAAAAGAAATAAAAAGGAAAAGGGAGGGGGCGAGAGAAATGACGACAAGAGCCCGCAACCTGGAAGTGCTAAAAGTACTCAGTACTCAGTACTAGCAGAGAGGTAACAAAGTAGAGTAGGTAGGAGCAAGTCGTGTCGGGTAGTTGCTCTAGGCTTAGACAGTCTCGACTGTTCTTTCCCTTGCTTTGTTCGGCCGGCCGGTTGGGACGATTCCAGGTCTCAAACCGATGATGGTGGGTGTGGTGGTGATGGTGGTGGAATAGGCAAGTGAAGTATCAGTAGTGGCTGCAGGATCGTCTCGTTGGAAGGCGATGATGGGTCGAGGGGAAGTCGGGGGGGCGAGAGAGGGGGAAGGGGGAAGGGGGAAAGGACGACGGAACGAGTTTGGTGCCGGGATCGAGACCGGGCGGGTGGAGTAGTCAGTATGGCTAGCGGATGCCGGGTCGCATCGATAAGTATCAGTGACCAGTAGGGAAACACCGTTGAAACTTAAACGTGCGATATTCCCTCTGCTTCCGACTTTTTCCTTGTGCGATTCGTGAACGATAGATTGGCTGGCCTTGCACCCTCGAAGCACTTTTATATACACGTTCGAATATATATATGCAAAGTGGCCTTCTCGTTGAATCGTGTGAAATGCATTCTGCATGTTCTGGTTTCGTGACATGTACATCCAGCCAGTAACGAACTCTGCGGGGCACAAGCCTAGGACGTACCTACTTAAGTACCCAGACGCGCAAGCCACAGACCTGCTGCGTCGTTCCTCCCTGCCTTGTCGTACAAACCAATTCTTCTCAACTGTACATATGCCAATGTTCCATGGTCACTGGCAGCATGTACAAGGTACTCATCCACATAAATGCCACTCAAGATATTAAGATCGAAAGAGAAAGAAGGAAAAACGTCATCCATCCTCCCCTTCTGTTTGCAAATTCCACCCACTCTACTCGTCGAGTCGAAAACCGTCGCCGAATCAAACCGTTTGTTGCCATGCCCATCTGCTGCAGCCATGCGGCCGGCCGATGTGTCAAGCTTTTCCCTGTCGTCTGGCCCCCCTAGCCACCACGACCACCCCTTGCCCCGCCTTGGTGGTCGCGCCCCTGGACCTGCCCAGTCTGTGTCCCAACCCCGGTCTCCCGTCCCGGCAGCCCGTTGACATTCCCCCCCGTTCCTCTCCTCCACTGCTCCACCAATCTCGATCCAGATTGTCAGCACATGGGGATTGGGGAGCGATGTGTGGTAAATAGCCCGACTCTCTCTCTATTAAAGATGCCAGTCCTTCTTCCTCCTCCCCGCATCTCACTCTATCTATTCGACTCTATGCCTCACCGCATCCCGTCTGCGTGACAACGCATACATGCGCTAATTGTCTGGGAGATTGCCAGACCAGGCTCGCTTGGGGGTTCCTCGCGAGATGGATATTCGGGAATGCTATACAATTAACCTCGTAATTTGATTCTCTCGAGGCCACGAATCTTGTGTTTGATTGTTCGATCCAAGTTGCGATAGCACGTGAAATTACTAGCACGTCATAGCCCGCTTGACCAATACCCTTATAGTATCACGCTTGTCTATCAGCTCGGCCATCATCCCTCCGTCCAGATGTGATCTCAGGTCGAGCGAGATGACGCAGGACAATCTTATTCATGGTCATGTACGAATATGTACGTTGTACGTCTATCAAAGCGAAAAAGCAAGCTTCTTTTTACCGATTCCGTCCATGCATCGGGGACCTTGGGCATACATACAAAGTACAGAAGTAACAAAAACGACGTCCCCGCCTCCTATTTCCCTCACCGCTCTAATCATGCATAACGACCACATGGCGACACTTCCAATCAGGCCAATCGACAACTGTCAATGTATTGCGTTCGTTCATTTTTTTTTTCTTTTTCTTTCCATTTTTTTTTTATCTTTTTCACTCCTATTTATGCCTCGACGTGGCAGCCGGGCCACTCTAAAGAATCACGCACGACGGGTCCGAGTAACGAAAATGCACCACCACCGAGGTTCGCGGCACGAATGCGTCTATGGTATTGTACACCGGCCCCTATAGATGGCCGAATCATCGGTATTCGTTCATAGACTCCTAAGTTCCGTTTCCCGTCCTCTCTTCTCTCCCAGAGTGGATGAACATCAGTCGTCTAAACCCCCTCCATCGGTCTAGCTTACTCTTCATCGCCTGCCCCGTCCCTTGCCAATTCAATTGTGACGCACCTTGTAGTCGGTGTCCGGGAGGTACAGGTGCCGATCGGCCCCCTTCTCCGTGAGCACCACCATGCGGATGACGCCGCCCGAGCTGCCGTCCCACTTGATCGCCTCCCGCAGCGCCCCCTTGACAAAGTCGACCGCCTCGGCCTCCTCCATGCCCTCCTTCCAGTTCGCGTCGCAGTAGCCGTAGATGTACGTCGAGCCCGACCCGCCGATGGCGTACGCCTGCTTGTGCAGCGATCCGCCCAGCGGGATCGAGTATACCTGTCCGCCGTGGCGCTCGTCCCAGCCCGCGATGATGAGGCCGGCCCTAAGGTTGTCCCACGTGTCAGAACGGTGTACTATGAAGACGGTTTTGCCGGTTCGCTGTTTCCACTGCCCATTGAAAAAGGGGCATATGTTTGGCTCTCCCTTAAAGACACCAAACGTCTCCAGATATTCCGAGTAATCCCAAGCCAAAAGTTGCAGGGAAAGAATGGCCAGACACTCACGACAATCGGTCTTTATTCGCATAGCAAATCTCCTGAAAGATGGACGCCGCAGTCTGGGTGGTGGGGTTCTTGCCGTTGCGCGTGGCGTACAGGCCGAGCTGGTACTGCACAATGTCGGCGACGGCCTGGGTGTCGGCCGCCGAGCCGGACCGGCAGCACCATATTGTGTCGTGCACTCGGGTCAACTTGTCCGTTACTCGGTTGGCGATGTATGCGCCAGTGGTCGTCCGTGAATCAGCGCCTGTTTGGAGCCACGTCAGTCCTGTAGTCAATCACCGGCCCATCCGTCGTTCCTAGACTTCGGGTCGACAGTGGGTATTTGGCGTACCGAGAATGACGCCGTCTTTGAAAGTAACTGCCATGCTGCAAGCGGGTGGTCAGACGGGTCGCGGTTTGGTTAACGAACGACGAGGGGCAGAGCCTACATGGAGGTACCCAAACTGCGAGCACGACACGGGTTAGCATACGGCGAGACGAGAAGACGGGAGGGATGAGAATAGTTGTCGAGACAAACGTACTTGACTTCGCCCTTCTTCAGCCTCTCCATGTCGACATGGATGCCATCTATATCCGTCTGGTTGTAAGCTGGGCGGCTCCATGTGCGGGCGGCAGTGGGGGATATTCAAGCTCGAACGGACCTTCGTTGAGCATTCCAGTAGTTGTGAAATCCATCGTGGGCGGGTTGTCGATCGTAAATAGGTTTGCGAGTGGAGGATGTACGGGAAGGGCTCGAAAGGACCGGGACTCTGATCGCGGATGTGACGTGTGTCGTTGGAAAGCTGCACAGGACACAGAAGGCTGGATGGAGCTTGGATTGAGGTGAGCTCAGGCAGCTCCGACGCGTTAGCCTTGCCTGGAGGGTGGTCCGGGCTCAGATCACGTGACCCACCCGCTACTCCGTAGGATAGTACTTTGCCAATTTCGAGATGACCAAGATGGAGTCCTGAGGTCCCGATTCATCAAGGCGCCTATCTTGTGTGTATATTTAGCTATACTATAGTAGACTGGAATTGTTCCATTTCGTTGAAAGCACCGTAGATTGAGAGTGCCATCGACTTATTCGTTGATGACCGATGGAGGGCCTTTCTACGATGGCACGAGCGTATAAAGCGAGGTAGGAGGAAGCGAGTGTATTCCTACACCGAAGTAGTCCATGACTTTGCTGTTATAGTACCCTTGGCTGGATCGACGACGATTGTGCTGCGATAAATTCCGAACGGGAGAACGTCGTAAATGCCACTCATGTCAGGTCAGGTCCGCACCAGCCGTGCTAATTGAACAGCACGACGTCCAGATATGGCACATGCGCTCTTTCGATCCAAAAAGAGGCCTGCTGCTGTAGCGGTAGATTCGCCAGAGGAAATTTGTTCAGCAGCAGTTTGATCGACTGGAGTATATCCCTCTTGGTGATCCGCCACGACAGCAGCAGCAGGCCTCTCGAGTCTACTCCATCTCAACCCCCACAATCGTAATGCAACACGCCACGATTCAATTTCCAGAATGTAACTTGTAACAAGGGACGAGAGCTCCGTTTACAGCCTCCCATCCCCACGACCGCCGAAAAAACCGCTATGAATCCCCTTCCGTCGAGTCCGCCTCGTCAGAGTCCCCCCCTTCTTCATCCTCCTCCCCCTCCTTCTTATCCTCGCCACACCCGCAATCGTAAAAGTCGCCGATGGCATTACAATCGAAAAGCGGCTTCTCCAGCCTCTGGTTGACCTCGTTATGTACGAAGCAGGCCCAGCCGGCGGCGGCATTGCGGCTGCTCACCTGGGGAGGGTACGACTCCAGCAGGGCCTGGAAATGGCGCGCGCATTCGCCGCACGGGTAGAGGCGGGCGAAGAGGTGGATGTAGGTCTTGAGGGCGGTGCTGTCGTCGGGCGTCGGTTCCTCGGGGAAGCGGGCCATCATGGTGTGGAATAGTTTCCAGGAGGCGCGGCCTAGTTCGGCTCTGTGGGTTGACGTGTGCGGTTAGCCAATTTATTCCATGAGAATATTGGTTTGATGGTATGGGAAGGACGCAAGAGTGCTTTGACGAGTAGCGTGCGGTCATGATGAGAAGGGCGGAGAAAAGACTGGGAACAAAGCGCATACCTGGCCGTCGCATTCTCGAGTTTGGGCGCAATGGAATCGCCCTTGAGGACATTGCCATCGATCTGGCTCAAGTCGATGTCAGAGTCATGACCATGACCATGTCCATGTTCTTGGTCACCGTCGTCACTATCATCTTCTTCATGATCATCATGGGAAGACTGCGACGAGGATATTGTCGAGTCTTTGGCCAAAGCCGCTGGCGCTGGCGCTGGCTCTGCCTCTGGCGCGGGCGCCCGCGCCGGCGCTGGTACTGGTGCGGGTTGAAACTCGTACGCTCGCGTGGGGCTGGACGAGAAGAGGTAGGAGACGCTGAAGAAGGCCGCGAGGGCCAGGAGCACCATGAGGGTGAAGTGCTGCCTGCGCGCCATCGTGGGAAAGGAGGAGAATTGGGCCAGAAGCGAGGACTCTGGATCGGGAAGTGGGAATTGAAGATCCAGCAATTTCAACAGTTGCGCCCCGAGGTGAAATGCGGTCGGAGGGAAACTGTCGATCCTTATCCTTTCGGGGTCGGGTCGGGGGGTTCTAGGTTGGGTTCTCGAACGGACAAAGAAGTTGACCCCTTTCCTAATTGAATCGGTCGACTCGGTTCCGAACAAGTGGCGCGGGGATGGACAGATGTACCAGTACGTACAGTACGGTACAGTGGTACGGTACGTTATAGTGGCTAAACCCGTCGCCCCACCACGCGTGCTGTTGCCTGCTTAGGTACCTAGGTACTCCGTGGCGGTGGGGCCAGGTACTGAACCCCAGGTCCTCAACGTCCTGTGCCACAACGAAGAGGCTTTGAGGTTTCCCCAAGCGACACCAGTGACACTTGACCTTACAACGGGCTTCTATAAACAAAAAATCTCTTAAGCAACATTACTTCTTAACATTAACCGCCTGCCCAATATCCTACTGTCCCATCAAAATATCAGAGAGGTATATAGTCGTCTTCACAGGCCAACTCTATGCCTCTTGTCACGGACGACAAGCCTTGACTACTACTCAGCTGACTTATATCAACTGTGATACGCGATGAATGGCGCTCACTCTATCCATCACGTCCTTTCGCCATCTTCAATAGCATGTCCCGAGAAAATCCACCGAGGTGTTCAGCGCGTTACCTCAACATGAGTAAATCAAGTAGTTCATCCCAAGTATACGCTCTTCACGTTCATATATATCCATTAAATACCTTCTAGACGTACACTATCTAACCACGATACATCATTCAGACACCAAGTACTCCTACATTCCATTACGGCCGGGGTGTCCCCGTCGTCACCGTGGTCACCGGTCCGCCCGTCGTAGGGAAGTCTACCGGCAGCTCCGTGGCGTACAGGTCAAACATCTTGGGCCCACCGCAGTAGTTGTCCGTCTTGGTCGTCACCGAGGTAGTGCCGTCCGTGGTGTACGTCAGCACGCTGCCGTAGCAGTAGTTCTTGCACGCCTGTGTTCCCACAAGCGACGTGACGGCACTGCCCTGGAAGTCGAACGTGTTACCCGCGTAGCACTCGTGGTGGTACTCCACAAAGACATAGGCTGGCGCAGCCGTCGGCGTGGGCGCATCGGCCGCGCGCTGCTGGGCGTATTCCAGGCAGAGCTCCGGTGTCACGCTGTGGTTGGAGAGCATATGAGGGAGCGCATGGCCGCTGCTCACATCCTGGAAGCAGCCCACGTAGTAGTAGCCATGGGTGGGTGTAGCAGAAGGGCCCTGGGATGTGCTGGTGCTAATGGTGCTCGGTTCGAAAACAGGGGTGGAAAGCGAGGCCGGCACCGAGGGGACGGACATGAAGGACGACTGTGAGGAGACCGGGGTGCTGCTGACGGGCTCCTCCTCGGCGCTCGACTCAACGGCGCTGGAGCTTGGCTCGTGTACCGACGTGGGCTCGCTGCTCGCAGACGTTGGACTGTTCCGCTCAGGGTCCGTGACGCTGCTAGCCTCTGAAGAGGGAATGGAGCTGGCGCCGAGGCTGGATGTTGGAACAACCTCGTCACTGGTGACTGCTGCCTCGGACGATGATACAATTTCGCTCGAGACGGGCGGCTCCGAGGACGGGACTGCCGAGGTTGGTTCCTCGACGGCACTCGAAGTGGGAGACCCAGACCCGGGGACAAGCGAATAAAGGTCGAGACGACTTCCCGCACCGCAGTATTGAAGCTGAAGGACTTTGGTGAGCAGCCGCCCTAGCACAACGAGGTGTTAGACAAGAGGGTAAGCACTTACAGTGTTGCCCTTGCAGAGCATACTGCACTCTGCCGTAGGTGCGGGTACGGACCCAGCATTAATGGTGTTGCCGCAGTAGCCTAGACGTGAAAAACGCCGGTTAGCTAGACGATAGGCGCCGGCGACTGTGGATTTGGATACTCACACTCTCGACCATACTCGACGCCCATGTAGCCAAAGTCGTCATCAGCGCAGAACGCCGCGCACGAGTCCACGCTCATGTCATCTGAGGCATACGACTTCCCGGAAAGAGCACGGCCTGTAGTGGCCTCGGTTTGACAGCCCATCCACTGGTAGTCGAGAACCTGCGGAACGTGCTCGGGGCCAGCAGGCGGCGCGTTAGGCTCGAGGTTTTTGAAGACGGAGAGCTTCCGGAAACCGCCGCAGAGGCCGTCGGTCGACCCCGCGCATGAGTTGGGGCAGTCGGCCTCGGGAGCCCGGAGGGCATCTTCGTCCAGCGTCCACCCGCAGAAGCATTCCCTGCCGTACGTGAGACCAAAGTAATTGTAGGGCGAGCCGTTGTTGTCGCAGAACTCGCCGCAGCGCCAGGGGGTCATGTCGTCCGAGGCTGTTTTGGAACCGCCCAGGGACCGCACTCCGTCCACTAAGTCGGCGAAGCAGCCTGCGTATTCCCATTCACCGTTCACCACCGCCGGTTGTTTGGGGTTGAGCGGCGAGACGGGAATAGAGCCCGAGGGAAGGGGAGCGGAGGAGGTTGATGAGGTACTCGCGGGGGTGCTCGTCTCCGAGGTTGTGGTGCTCTCGGGCGCACTGGCCTCCGAGGAGCTGGAGCTGGTTGCGGAGATACTCTCGGGCGCGCTGGCCTCCGAGGAGCTGGAGCTGGTTGTCGTGGTACTCTCGGGCGCGCTGGCCTCCGAGGAACTGGAGCTGGATGCGGAGGTACTCTCGGGCACGCTGGCCTCCGAGGAGCTGGAGCTGGTTGTGGTACTCTCAGGCGCACTGGTCTCCGAGGAGGCTGCCGTGGTACTCTCGAGCGTGCTTTCCTCCGCGGAGCTGGAACTGCTCGGGGTAATGGACTCCGTGACGGGCGCACTCGTCGTCGTCGTCGTCGTCGTCGTGCTGGGCGGCGGCGGCGGCGGCTGCGACGAAGACGGCTCACCGTCGTTATTGATGTCATCCAAGAATCCCTCAATATCAAAGGCCGTGATATCGGCATACACGCTCATGAAACCGCCGTTTCCACCGCAAGCCTGCGTATCGTCACCCATGCAGCCAAAGGTGCACCGATTCTCCGAGGGATGCGAGTAGCTACCGGGGTGGCGGATGTAGTTCGGAGGGCCGCCGCACCAACACTCGCGGCGGTACTGCACGCCGGCGATGACGAAGCCCCGGTCCATGCAAAGCTGGTGGCATTGCTGGATGGTATTGGTCTGTTGCTGCTCGGCATTGTTCACCTGGGTCTGAAGGTTGCGGCCCATCGACGTGTCCGAGAAGCAGCCAACATACTGGAACCGGGCAGTACCATCGTCCAGCAGAGGGCCGAGCTGCTGGGGGACGACCCTGGCAGTGAAAACGATGTCGCGAAGGGCCGCATCCTCGCCGGACGTCGCATTGAGACCGTTGGTCGTCAAGGTCCATAGGGCCTGGAGAGGCTGGATGGGATGATTGGGCTGAATGGGGCTCGCGCGGACAGCCACATTGCCGACGGAACACTCGTCCGGTTCAATCTGGATACCCTCGGCGAGGTCGTGGCTGGGGTTTGTAGCCAGGAGCTGGGCATCGACGGGTGGCTTGGAAATGGTGATGGTCAGCGCAGAACCGCCCGTGTTGCAGACTCGAATCTGCCTCTCCGAAGAGGAACTCGCGGCCACGTCACCGAACGACACGCTGTAGTGGGGCTCCAGGGATTCCCAACCGCCCTCACCGTCGGAGGCTTCGAAAACGACGACAGGGGGGTTCTTCACTGCAGCGGTGAGGTTGAGCGTCAGGGAACCGCCGTCGGACCAAACCGTCACAAGCGCGGAGTATTCGGCCACGGTGGTGGAGGCAAACCGCAAGTGGATAGATTCCCGGCCACCCGTGGCTATGGTCGTTCCGGCTTCGGGGAACTCGGTGGAGGTGAAGCCGGAGCCAATGTCCCCGGACTCGGTGATGTTATGGTATGTCCCGTCCGCATCTTGCCAGGCTACGCCGGTGATGGTCAGGGTGCTGTTTCCGACGTTCTCGAGCACAGCCGAGCCTTCCAGATGGTCTGCGGCGCCGTCGCGGAGGATTAGGCGGCCAAAGGGAATGTTGGTCGACGTGGCGTGCAGGTACGGGCTCTGTGTGGCGATGGTCCCCTCCAAGGCCACGACGCTGACAGAGGCATAGCCGTCGGGGGCGTCAATGTCAAGCGAGAGGGAGCTGCTCACAAAGCCAGGGACAACACCGGCCGAAGCGCTTTCGAGATCCCACGTGACCTGGACGGTGAAGGAAGACCCGGGCGTAAGAGGACCGGCGGGGAGCGTGGACGGATCGCAGACAAAGGACGGGTTGGACACTGCGCAGTTGCTGACGGCGGAGACGGCAACTTCAGCCCTGCAGCTGACAGTGGCGGTGGTGACGCTTCCGAGGTCGACGGTGCCAAAGTCGACGTCGGAGCAAGTGACGGCCTGGGCGACGGGTGTGCCAAGACAATAGAGGCGGTTCGTGGTGGCTTGATAGTAGACGCGGCCGTCACCGAAGACGGGACGCTGGTACTTGTTGCTGCCGCGGAGGCCGGAAGGGAGCGGGATCTGCACCATGCGGCCATCCTCGGGGACAGCGCGGAAGGCGGCCAGGCCAACCGTCACATCGGTGACCCAGACCTAAGTTGAGCAACAAAAGTGAGCGGGAAGAAAGCAGAAGGGATAAAAGGAGGGACAAAGAGGGACTCACGATTCCAGTGCCGGGGCGGCCATTGTCGGAAGTGACGGTCATCTGGCCGACGCCAACGCGGCCTGCAGAGCGCCATTCGGACTCGCCCGCGAGGGAGAAGACGGGCTTGCCGTCGGCGTCGTGACCCATGCGGAAGGCCTTGAGCGGACCGCCGACGGTGGTGACGTAGATGTAACCGCCTTCGAGGGGATAGCTACCGAAGCCGCCGTAGACGGCGCCGCCGAGTTCGATGGTCTGGATGGTGTTGTCAAAGTTGCCGGGGCCCTGGCGGAAGCCTCCGAGTTCGTTGGCGTTGAGGACGTAGGCACGGCCCTCTTTGCCGGCGATGACGCCCATTCGATCGACGCCGGCGCCCCGGAAGACGGAGCCGTCCAGGAGAGCAAAGCCGGATGAGCCGACGTCGCGGTCACCGGCGTTGAGACTGGTGTAATCGTAGGGCTGGAAGTAGTCGACCTGGGACCATTTCCCATCGGGGGATAGGTCCATGCGGACAGTGGAGTGAGAGAGGCTGGACATGGGAGAGCGTCCGCTGGCGGGGACATTGCCGTTGTGCATTCCCTGGCCATTACTGAGGCATTGTCTTAGCATTTTTTTTTTATTTTTTTTTTTTACTTTGTTCTTGAAAAGAAAGGTAAGGGAGGGAAGAGCTTACCCAGTGACAAAGAAGACGCTGTTGCCGGTGACGGGGAGACCAAAACCGCTCTGCCAAATGCCAGCCTTGCCTCCCCTCTCAAGAGCGAGATCCAGGGGCTGGGGTGAGGGGGCGCCAGGAGGGTATTCGGTGGCCCACATGCTGGTGACACCGACGCCGGGGGTCTTGCTGACGGCGAGGAGGTAGCCAGTATAGTTCCAGCGGCCGCAGTGCGAACCGAAGCCTGCGACGATATGGCCATGCATATCGGCCAGGGCAGGGCGCTGAAGGGCGACACCGCCGACGAAGTAGCGGGCCGGGTCGTTGTCGGCGTTGGCGCCATCGATGAGGAGGGGGAAGCCTTCGGCGTCTTCGAGGGAGGGGACGTGCAGGGCATACATTTTATAGATGCCGTTGGCGGTGCCGGAGGTGGTACCTTCGCGGTAGCCCTTGGAGAAGAGGTACATGATGTCGGTTTCGGGATCGATGAGAGGAGTACCGGTGATGCCGATCCAGTTGGGGATATCACCGCAGTTGCTGTCGTCACGGGAGAAGGGGGCCTGGAGGAGCCTCTGGTTGAGGATGGCGCCGGTCTTGGCGTCGAAGATGCGGATAATGTTCTTCTCGGACGAGGTGATGAGGAGCTCGGGACCGCCGGCCGGGGTGTAAACGAGAGGCTTTGCCAGCCATAGTTCGTTGGGATCTGGAGATTGGAACTCCCAGAGAGTACGGAAGCTGGAGGAGCCGACTACATTGGGATCGAGGTTGTGGTTGGGGAGGTAGCCGGACTGCGGAATATCCTGTTGATGGGGGTGGCACGGTCAGCGATTGATTCGCATTGCAGCGCCGGGGTCACTTCTCGTCTCTCCCCCATCCTCTCTCCCCTCTAACAAAGTAGATGGAGAGTCCAAAGGCGAAGACGAGAGGTGAGGGCTGGCGGCAAGAAAAGTAGAGTCGGAACCGGCAATCAGCAAGCTGGGATGAGGATCGGCACTCACGGCATCTCGGTAGGAGTCTGTGGAAGCCAGTGAACTGACAAGGGCGGGCAAGGCCGCCACGGCGGCGAGCAGCCACCGCATAGTTTCTCGACTTTCTTGCGCTCTTCAAGACAAGAGTGGCAGTAATAAAAAAAAGGGGAATCAAATGAGTGACAGGAAATACAATTACCACGAAATAAAGAATGATGTAATGAACGACAGGACGCGCTGCTATCCGGTAGAACAGCACAACAACATGACGAGGGGAGAAGAGGCAAAGGAGAGAGGACGGGGGGATCGCGGAGGAGCAAGGACATTAGGACGTTGGGAGGATTCACTGATAAAAGCATATGTGGTCCGCAACCGAGACGCCAAGGGACGTTGGCGAGACGGATGCATGGCAGCAGGGTGGGATTGAGGCTGGCTTGGGATCTTGATGGACGGTGGGTTTTTTTCCGGCGAACCGGAACAGCACGAGGCGGGAGAGCAGGGAGCAGGGGTAGCCGTGACTGATGACTGACGGATAGGGAGTACGGGCGGGAAAAGGCCATATTACCGGAGGTGTAGGTGGGTGGCAACAGGGCAATCGGGATACGGATACAGAATGAATCCAGCGCATGGCAGTGACAGCGAGGTCTGCATGGGGATAGACGAGCGGGGTGTTCCAGAAGGCGCGACGAAGGCGATGGATGATCGCCATGGCCAGGGATCACGGTGAGTTGTGCTGTGCAATGTTCGTCTCCAAGGCAGAACGGGGCTATGGGGCCGATGTGACGCGATGTGAGAAGAGGTGGAGAATTGCAGGTTTCATGGGTTGGGATGGCGATAGCATTGGCGAGGTGGGGAAGTGGTAGACGACGGTCCAGGTCCGGTCGATTCCGAGCTTCCAACAGAAGAACTTGGTTGGAGATTCGCGGGGCTCTGTTGTTGGAAAGCGGGAGCAGAACAGACGGAATGGCTCGTCGTAGGTACGTTGTATGTACGTTGGTCGTGGACGTTTGAAATTGTGCATGAAATAGTTTTTGGAATGTGTCAAGAAGGAGGCAGAATGCGACGGCATGATGCGGTGCCTGACATTGTGGTGCTTGGCGATCTTATTATCCGAGAATCGTCGCGGGAAAATCAAGCAAGCGAGCTCTAGCGCTGAAGACAAAGGACCGGAGATGGAAGATGGAAGATGGGAAGAAGTGAAGAAGAGATGAGATGGAGATGGTGGTGTGGGCCAAGATGGATTTAGCAGACTTGGCAGTCTAGTTGTGTGAAGGTGAAGAATCAAAAGTGGCCCGTCCCTGGGCACTGTATCCGTAGGTAGCCCCACACCTGCAAGGTACCAACCATCTCCACTTGTACGTGCTAACCCGACCAAGTAATTACATGCACGCTACAGTAAACGGAATATTCCATGTACTGTACGTTACGGACAAAATTGTATACAACGCAACGTACGTTGCTATACTTCGTACGTTGCAGGTATAAGGTAATCGAAACTAGCAACTCCGTAGTGGATGGTGCTTTCCGTTTACAGGCTGAAATCGTCTCGTCACCAGCCAGGACACCACGTGCACCATCCCCACACCGGTCTATCGTACCTGCCCTGAATATTGCTCCTAGTGCTCCCTCGAACCTTCCTGGTAAACAAGGCGAGAAGGAGGTAGAATCGGTGGAGTCCAACGGATAATGGCCTCGCAACGTCGTGTTGACTTGACAGGACTTACCTAAGTAGTAGGTACAAGTTATCTGCTGACGGCATGGCCGGCACCCGTTTTGCCTGTTTGTGTTTGGTACGATTGGCCCCTTAGATGCTTGCAACCTTTCCTCACCACGTATATATACTCCGTTCCCGCTCTCACCTCATGTCGACTGCCTGCCTCTCACGGCGACAGCAGGACTTCGAGGGCCGAACCATCTCCTGGCTGCGATTCTGTGTGGTGTACATACTACAACGTACATTCCAGTCAAGGGAGTTTGACGCGTTTGGTCCTAAGGCTCCCTTGGCGTCGCATATCTGTCTGAATCAACCGCAACGCAAATAGCCTCTATATAAGTGTCCCAACCTCCCAGCCCTCCTTTGTTTCCCTCTTTGACTGCCCGTGTACGTTGTACATACACATACTCATACGGCGTACAATATCTCCTATCTTCCCATCATTCTTCTGTGCTTATCGGCTTGGTTGGGTTGTTTGTTTTAAATGAAATACTGCTGTGCCGTCGGTGCAATCTCGGGAACCACTTCCAGCCTCTTGGCGTAAGACGGAGAGTCGGAACGAAGAGACCAACTCACCTGCGCCATCTCTTTGCTCTTCACGCGATGTAGCAATTGCTTGTACTTTACAACGTACATCCACCCATACAACTCATACATACAACGTATAGCGTTGTCACGGATTCCGTACAAGTATCTGTACAAACCTACCTCACCACCCTCACCACCTCCTACCCTGGTATTACGCCAAAGGTACCTGGTACGTTGTACACAAGGCCAAGGTGTCTAGGTACCAGGCGGCGGGTCTCTTGGCGTCTCAGGCTTTCGGCCATTGTAGGCCCAGAAACTCTACCTACGCCTGATGGATCACATCTCGCCGGTGTGCTTACCTTCCTCCCTTTTTTCTAACCTCTTTTTTTCCCTCTCTTTTTCCTCTCTTTTTCCTCTTTCCACAACAGGCTCGTTTAGAACATGTCTTTCTCGCATAATTCTGATCACCCCACTCCCACGACAAGGCCATGATCTGTGGCCGACGACTTCGACTGGCTATCCCGGCCATCATCGTCGTCCTCTCCTTTTTCGGGTCCATCCTCTACCTCCTCGGGGCTCGCTCCCCGACATCTTTCAACACAACCATCCATAAGGCCTTGGAATGGAGTCAACGGAGCTCGGCCCAGGGTCATGGCCACCCACAGCCTGAGGCGGGCACCAACGACTCGCACCCCATCGACGACCTGATCAATGACGCCCAATCCGCTTTCAGGCAGCTACTCGGCAAACGCTCCCTCACCCTCGAGCAAGCCGCATGGCGATACCGCGAACGCCGGGGCCGCCATCCACCACCCGGCTTTGACGCCTGGTTCGCCGCCGCCGCCGAATCCGACGCCATCATCGTCGAGGACTTCTTCGACCGCATCCACCACGACATCAGCCCTCTATGGGGTCTCGAGCCCGCCGAGTTGCGCCGCCGCTCTCGCCACCACGAATCCGTCATCCGTGTACGCGCCGGCAACGTCGAGATAGATACCGCGATTAAGGGGGAGCTGCCTCATCGCCTACGCCAGTGGACGAAGCTGGTCGCCGAACTGTCCCCCCACATCCCCGACCTGGACATGCCCTTGAACACCATGGACGAGTCGCGCGTCCTCGTCCCCTGGGAGCAGGTTGCCGAATACGTCGACACCGAGAGGCGGGGCCGCCTCTTTCAGTCCATCGGCGACACCGTATCCGAGTACAGCGGCCTAGGCCCGAACGAAACCGCGACCGCCGCGTCCCCCGACGACCACCATCAGGACAAATACGACCCCAACTGGATCAGGTCCGAGCCCACCAAGTACTGGGACCACTTCCGTGTCGCCTGCCCACCCGATAGCCCCGCGCGTAACCTGTCCGCCTTGTCCTCCTTTGACGTCCCAGTCGACTACCCGTCGGGCCCGTCGCCCGGTTACACCTACAACGGCTACGTGCGCAATTTCACGGCGTCCCAGGACCCGTGTCTCCAACCGCACCTGCGCGGCATGCACGGCACATTCGTCGAGAGTATCAGCATGTCCACCACCCACGACATGGTCCCCCTCTTTGGCGAGTGCAAGCTTCCGCAGAACAACGAGCTTCTGATCCCCGGCGCCGTCTACCTCGACGACGACCTCACCAAGTACAGCGGCGGCAAAGGCCGGGGCGGTCCCTGGCACCGCAAGAAGGACGGCCTCGTCTGGCGCGGCGTCTCCTCGGGCGCCCGCAACAAGAGGCACAACTGGTGGCACATCCACCGCCACCGGTTCGTCCAAATGCTCAACGGGACCGCCATCTCCGCCGTCGAGGCGGACCGCACCACCAACCAGGCCAAGACCTTTGCGCTCGTTCCGCCGGACGTGTACGACCTCGACGTCCAGGCGCAGGGTCGGCTGGGCGAATGGGTGTCCAGCTTCGCCGACGTGGGCTTCGTGGACATTCTCTGCGACCCGCCCGACTTTTACGAGCACTGGTGGAAGGGGAAGCAGCGGCTCAAGACGTGTCGGTTCGTGGCGCCGTATTTTTCCGTCGCCAGCGAGGTGTCCATGGCGAAGCAGTACGGCTTCAAGTTCCTCCCGGACGTGGACGGGAACTCCTTCAGCGGGCGGTACAGGGCCTTTCTCCTCTCCACCAGCCTGCCGCTCAAGTCGACCATTTACGCCGAGTGGCACGACTCGCGCTTGTTTCCATGGGTCCACTTCGTCCCCTTTGACAACTCGTTCATGGACATTTACGGGATCATGGATTACTTCCTCAACGGGCACGACAAGGAGGCCGAACGCATTGCGGCCGAGGGCAAGACGTGGGCTGAGGCTGTCCTTCGGAGAGAGGACATGAGGCTCTATGTTTGGCGGTTGCTGCTCGAGTACGCGAGGGTGATTGACGACAACCGGGATCGGCTTGCGTTTGTGGACGATTGGCGGGCATGACAATAGATGATGCCGTAATGGCGAAAAACAATGTAGGAAGCAGTGTACGAAGACAAGACGGGATCCCCATCCGCATGGGTAATGGGGCGTTCTTAGAATCATTTGAATATGAAAACGGATTAATCGTAGGACGTCTATAATGGACGTCTCCAATGGCATCTATCTAGGGTATTGTTTCGCTGTGATTTTCTCTATCCTATATTACTTTTTGTCCCATCTTACAGTACGGCCCCCATTCCAAGTTTCTGTTATTCCTGGTCGCCTGTTGATCTAAGGCGCCACACGATTCATCTCATACTCGTACACAGTCTCATTCGACCCAGGAGCAGCTCCTTTGCTTGGCCCATCGGACGTACGAGGTCGGTTCTCATACTGGATGCTAACCTCGGTCGTCCAGGTAATCCCCCCTCCACCGCTGCCGTTGTCTGCGTCCTGGGGACTACGGCCCAGGATGCTGCTATCGCTCGCGCCGTCAATGTCCTTGGCCACGGACCGTCCGGCGGTAACGGCGCTGCGGTTGTAGAACCTGCTGTTGCTGGTGCCCGTCTTGAGGTAACCGCCGGTGCCCGGGGACGAGCCGGTGCGGTTACGAACGGTGCGGACGAAGCCGCGGAGGACGGGGATGGAGGCCGAGACGATGGTGACGTTGGGTTCGGCCTGGGACCAGATCCAGTAGACGGCTTGGTTGTACAGGTCTGCATTGGACGATTAGTATTTTCACCGGGGATGGTTCTGTCGATGGGAAATGGCTTACAGTTGGGGTTCCTGACGTCCATCAGCATATATCCTGTAATGGCCTTCATGATGCCCGTAACACCCGCGAGGACGCCCATGCTTAGGGCGATGGCTACGCTGATTCTCTCGGAGCGTTTCATTTGGAGGTTGAAAATCATCTTCCACGGCAGCAGGGCGAGGATGAAATCGCAAGCTGCCGAGTACACTGCGAGAAATAGTTCAGCACTCAGGTCACTGCAAGGATTCGGGAAAGGGGAGAAAAAAAAAGAAAAAGAAATATGTTAGAGGGCAGACTCACCAGCGCTAAAAACAGTAAATGTCACAGACTGCTGAAGATGCCAGCACGAGTCTCCTCCAATATGGCCCTGGTCCTCGGCGCCGCAGATGGCCTGCCACGTGGCGATGATGTGCACGGCAAACTGCAAGTTCATGGTGACCAGGAGGACCCAGATGACCTTGGCCTCCCACCCGCCAGGCATGAGGCGCAGGAGGGTGATTCCAAACGACGTCTTTGTGACGCCGAGGGCGATGGACTGGAAGTTGTGGTGGACACGCGCGAGGGTGATCTTCAGCATGCTGCCGGGGACCAGGAAGGTGACCATCAGCCAGGACATGTTGGCCGAGGCCAGCAGCACGAAGAGCCAGCCGGCGATGAGGACCCAGTCGTCCACTTGGAGGCCGACGTTGACATGGCGGAGTCGGCTGTAGAGTCGGAGGGTGAGGAAGACGGTCGAGACGAAGAAGAGCTGGAAGAAACCAGGGGTTAGCAAGCAAGGAACTCTGTGTTGGCCAGCAAGAACCAGGTGAGAGCCCCTTGGCTGTCCCTGATCGGAGGGGATTTAAGAAGGGAAAGGCTGGCGATCGTCACTTACTGCCCATGTCGCAGCGTGTACAAGCACGGACAACTGGCTGGGCGTCCACGCCATGGCGCCCGTCTGTTGGTGGGATGGTTTGGACGAGGACTCGGTTTGGACTGGACTGTTTGGGCAAAAGACTCCAGATCACATGATGTCCACCGACTGTGGGATGACGATGTTCAGATGGAGAAGCTCTGGAGGCGTCTGGGGGAAGCACTTGAAGAAGTACGTTGTAGCGACGCTCGATGGGGTCGAATCTTTGAATATATGACGGGGAACGATTCTTGGTTCCCGCGATTTCTCATCTCCCCTCAGGCCCGCATGCGGAACTTGACCCCCACGCCTTGCGTTTTCAGCTGCGATTCGCGGCTATGCCACGTATTAGAACGTTCGGCACTGGAGTCTCGAGGTTTCATTCCCTTTTTGAAAACATATGCCGGCACTAGCACAACGTACGTAGGTTGGTGATAGGTAGGGGTAAATTTCCTTCGATCCTCAGGGCTCAAATCTCAGGGGACCCTAGCCCCTTTTGCCGTCTTGCCTTGCCAAATTCATATTGTAGAATACAACGTACCACATCTTGTGGTTCATCATGGAGCGATTCGCGGCCGATATGCACGTGGTCAGGGTATTAGGCCGAGGAGGTGGAGGCAGAGCCGGGATGTGGCGTCGCTGTGCCGTCTCTCGGCATCCGGCACGTCTGGAAGGATTCTTAGTGCCGGAATGGCGGTTCAGGTACCATCCCCCCTTTTTTATTTTTTATTTTTTATTTTTATTTTATTTTTTTCGTCCTTTTTTTCTTCTTTTTCTTTTCCCATGTTCCATTGTCCCCAAGCTTCACCAGACGAATTGGGCTAAAGCGTGCATAGAACTTCTCTAGACTCTCCTGAGAAGCCCCCGTTTATATAAGTTTCTATAGGTGGCATTACTGTATTAATTACAAAATATGGAGTCGCGGACTCGGGTGTAAGTGCGATCCGGAGGAAAAGAGAAGAAAAGTCCGACGCTGGTCTTTTCAGGATTAATAAAGGGGATGTGTGTTGCTTCGATATTCCCACTTTCTGCAGGTTAATATATGCACTCCTAATCTTGGGATTTACTGCCTCACTCCTTTACTTGTTGTTTTATCCGCTCCTTTATCCGCTCCTTTACACATCTGGGGTCGCTTCCCGTCCATTGATCTTCGTTTTAATCTATTCACTCCTTTCTCCTTTTTTTGTCCCTCTTTTTCTTTGGTTTCTTTTGTCTCAGATCCCCTGATCGTCGCCCGCGGGAACACCATGACCCTTATGCGCTTCCTCGGCGCGGCCGCAACCCTGGCCCTCGCGGCCCAGGTGTCGGCTCAGCAGAGTCGGACCGGTTTCAAGGGTGTGAGTTCTCCCGCCCCTGCACACGGCACGGGGAAGAAGCAAAAGATCCTGACGTGACATATTATACAGTGCGATGCTCTCCTGGATGCCGGCCTGGAGGATATCCTGCAACTCCCGACTGATGTCGAGTACACCGACAGCGTGTCGACGTACTATTCGTCGGAGAACCGCCGGCTGCGGCCGCACTGCATTGTGCAGCCGCGGTCCACTGAACACGTCTCCGACGTCATCAAGGCCCTGAACGGCGTGAGTGGCGCCGGTAACTGGGACGTCGCCGTCCGCTCCGGTGGCCACAGCGACTTTGACAACAACGCCGTGAACCGCGGCATCACCATCGACCTCACCTTCTTCAACTCCACCGAAGTCGTTGGCGGAGGCTGCAAGGGTCGCTGGAGGGGCCACAGCACGCTGACCAAGGCCGTGGCGCAAATCCGCCCCGCGGCACGATGGGGTAGTGTCATCACCACGCTGGAGGAGTATGACCTGAGCGTCACCGGCGGCCGCTCAGGCCATGTGGGCGCAGGCGGCCTGCTCGTCTCGGGCGGCGCGTCCTACCACACCCAGCTCTTTGGCCTCTCGTGCGATAATGTGGTCGGTTACGAGGTCGTCCTGGCCGACGGGTCGGTCGTGGAGGCCAATGCCGACGAGAACGAGGACCTGTTCAAGGCTCTCAAGGGAGGTGGGAGCAACCTGGGCATCGTGACCCGCTTCGACATGCGCACCTTTACCACGCCCCCCGACGGTGCCTACGGCGGCCTGCTGTTCACCTCGTGGGACCACCTCGATGTCGTCGTCGACCAGTTTGTCGAGTACGCCGCGTCCATCGGCTCGGGCCACCCGGACCACGAGTTTGTCGTGTTCCGGAACGACGGGGGGAACCTGGCCGTCATGGTCATGGCCGTCAGCACGGATGGCGACGAGGACTCGCCGACGTTTGCCCCGTTCAACGAGATCCCCCTGACGGTCGACCGGAGGGCGAAGCAGAGTCTCAGCCAGATCGCCGCCTCCATCGCCGACACGGGCGGCTCGCACTACATCCCCTTCACCCTGACCCTCCAGGCCACGACCGAGATGATGAACAAGGCGGCCGACGTCTTCGTGGCCATGACCGGGGAACTCCACGCCGCCAACGTCCCCGTGTCCGTCAACTTTGTCTTCCAGCCTCTCCCCAAGGACCTCGAATCCGTCCCTCCCGGCAACAACATTCTCGGCTTCGACAAGAACCTCCCCGCCGATTCGATCCTCTTCGAGGCCCGCGGCACGCTGCTGGCCGAGGATGCCGGCTACGAGGGTATCGTCCAAGTGAAGATGGCCCAGGCCATGGAGGAGCTGAGGGCATTCTCCGCCGCCAAGCCGGGCCACTCGTCTTACCTTTACATGAACTATGCCAACCCGGAGCAGGACGTCATTGGGTCGTATGGTGCAGAGAACGTGCAGTTCCTCAAGGACACTGCGGCCAAGTACGATCCTGAGGGATTCTTCCAGCGGCGTGTGCCTGGCGGTTGGAAAGTTAGCCGTGTGTAATAACAGGCGTTCACTGAAAGTGTGCATGCCGATCTACGAAGTAATAGAAACGTTGTGTTCTACGACAGACTTGACATACCATACCCACTGCATAATGCCCAGCCGTCAGTGCAGCTCTATGCAGAATCTCCGTTATTATCCCCAAGAAAATTATGATGCAAAAACCCATCCGGGTAAAGGTCCTCTGCCGTTGGGCGGTCCTCGGGATGCCAGCGCAGGATCTTACGAACAAAGGCAATAAGCAACTCCTTCTCCTTTCCTTCCAGACGCCTTTCACGACTCTCAATGGTCTGATCGGGGATAGGCGTCGCGGCGATCCAATTTCCTTTTTGGTCATTAGCCAAGTTTTTGCGTGAAGCCAACCATCATCCCAAAGTCCATCAAACACCTACCATCCGAGTCCCAATACTGATGACATTTGTCGCTCAACTCGAGGAACTTCTTAGGCGGAGGGCCCAGAAGGGAGACCATCTCGGCAAGGTGCTGTTCGTCATTCAGATGGCCGTCTTTTACAGCGCGGAAGAGGCGGCCGCCTTCGAATAAGTCCCAGATCTGTACGCATTAAGGGGTGTAAGCCAGAGACGGATAAGGGCTTTGAGGACCACATGTGCACTTTACGTACCATGACCCCAACGAACCATATGTCTATTTTCGTATCCCATTCCGCGCCGATGATCATTTCGGGTGCTCTGTAGACACCCGGCATAACATCGCCAGAGTGCTTCTGACCCGGCTCTCCCAGGCGGGCAGCACCAAAGTCGCAGATAAGTGGTGCGCCATGGGTAATAGACATGGTATAAGAAAGGTGGATGGTACGATCAGCTAGTTCCTTACGAGAGGACGGGTTCTTTATTTCCGCCTGTTCGATTTGGGCGAATACCGCAGCATCATTGACTCCGAGGAGTATGTTGTTGGGCGAAAGGTATGAGATGCGTATGAATGTCACTGTATCTCTAGATAGTAGAGCGCGGGCCATACGATATAATACATACTTGTATGCACGACACCGACCTGATGCAGAAAGTCCAGGCCTAGTATAATCACCGCCAAGCTTTTCTGTAGGAGGTCCGGGGTGAAGCCGTTCCCTGGAAAGAGGCTGCGGAAATCCGTGTATGTCAACCCTAGTGGAGTGAACAGAAGGCAGTCATGACATCCAGAAGGCCCTTGGATTCGGAAGTTATCCAGAACCACGCGAAGTCATTCCTTTCCGGGATGCTCGGCGTCAATCGACTTGATATGGCTGGATATAGCTAGTTAGCTACTTCGTTGCTGGCGCCTTCTTCCCCAGTAACGCAAACCTTGAGTGTTAAAAGGATATTTTCCCTACATCATAAGGAGCCTCCGATTAGCCGGATTGTATTATGTGTAAGGGGTTCTGTATGATTTCCAGACTTCGTATACATACTGGAGATCTCGGCAGAGCCAGACGGTTGATCCGGTGCCATAACCGAGCTTTGCAACCACCTGATACCTAGACTTAAAGACCTCTCCGAGTCGTACGGGATAATATTTTTCGGCTTTATAACCTGGCACGGTCTCTTCTTCAATTTTCTGGCTCGCAGGAATCAACTCGAAGCCAGTGCTTGGAAATGTTCTAGCCGGGGCAACTTGGGCAGATATTTCCCGCGCAATTCGCGAATGAGGTTGGAGAACGGTTCTCTGTATGAGACTTGGGCGGCTGTAATGGGTGACGCGACGAAAAGCCCAGTGCCTTTGTGTGCTGAGCCGAAAACACCCTGAAAACGAGCCCATCACGCTCATGGTAGGGATGAGGACTGGGTGCCCCGCAATTTAATTCGAGATGCCATGAAGTAGAGGCACGGAATATGGAAAATCTAAGATCCGGGGGAGGTCTCACGTCCGTGTAGAGTGGACGGATCGAGCGATCGCGACGAGATCCAATACCGTAGGTAGACAACACAACACGTCTTTTCTCCCTTTCTCCCCGCCTTGCCCACATCAACTTTCTCTACATATATGAAGATTATCTTACTAATTAGTCATGTGACACATTATCTACAGCCGCTTGATTTCGGCGGCCAGTCACATCGTGTGTGTGACTTCAATTATCAAACATACCCAATGCTCTCAGTACTGCCGGTACCCGGGCCTAGATTTCCATGTTAATATATGACATGATTTAAAGGGAAACACCGATTTGTATAGTGAAAATCATAAAAACATGGTTAGAATCATGTTGCTCCCAGAAATCATATCGGAGTAGAACATGGAAATCGACTAGTCTGTATAGAAATTTATATGGCTTAAGACAACTAACCAATCAACGACATTTATGGTTATAAAGATATACCTCGATTAAAATAAGGTACCATCAATTAAAATGCACACGACGCACCCAGCCTCCTATCCCCTTAACTTGCTATCCAGCCACCAGTTCAATATCAATCAATTGATTCCCGTTATGGAAGAGGGTCCTGTGTGGAAGAGGTCCTGCTGCTGTGAAGAGGTCCTGCTGCTGTGAAGAGGTCCTGCTGCTGTGAAGAGGTCCTGCTGCTATAGAAGAGGTCCTGCTATGGAAGAGGTTAGCTTAATAGGACTCTGTGGATAGGACTCTGTGGATAGGACTCTGCTTACCTCTATTATCGTGGAAGAGGTCCTGCTGCTATAGAAGAGGTCTGCTATGGAAGAGGTCTGCTATGGAAGAGGTCTGCTATGGAAGAGGTCTGCTATGGAAGAGGTCTGCTATGGAAGAGGTCTGCTGTGGAAGAGGTTAGCTTAATAGGACTCTATGGATAGGACTCTGTGGATAGGGCTCTGCTTACCTCTGTTATCGTGGAAGAGGTCTTGCTGTGGAAGAGGTCCTGCTATGGAAGAGGTCTGCTATGGAAGAGGGTCCTGTGTGGAAGAGGTCCTGCTACTATAAAGAGGTCCTGCTGCTATGAAGAGGTCCTGCTGCTATGGAAGAGGTCTGCTATGGAAGAGGTCTTACTATGGAAGAGGTCCTGCTATAGAAGAGGTCCTGTTATTATAGAAGAAGTTAGCTCTTCGTCACGATCTCTTTAGGGGTGGGAAGGCTCTGCCTAGGAGGGCTGTTATTATAGGCTATTGTTATAGGCTGTTATTATAGGCTATTATTATAGGCTGTTATTATAGGCTGTTATTATAGGCTGTTATTATAGGCTGTTATTATAGGAGGCTGTTAGGTGGAAAAGGAAGATCTTAAAGGAAAAGAAGAAGATCCTAATCGTATTAATTGAGTCACACGGCAGAATAACCACCGCCTACGCTGCTGCTCCTGCCTCCCGAAGATATCGTGGAATCGCGGAAGGACCTACTACCTGTTATATAAGGTAGGTAGGTACGTTATAGGTATATAGGTACAACCCTTAGCCCCTTACTCGCTATTAGTTAGTTTCTAGGTTATCTGCCGGTTAACATAGATCCACGCCTTCGGGACATGATTTCGATGCGTATTAACATGATTTTGATCCATGTTAGCATGATTCTATGCAAGTTATCCATTTTTTGCCCTGGAAAACCCATGGTTATCATGATTCTAGGCATGAAACAAGTACCCCTACATGAAAATTCTGATCCTAGGACCCCCGCTAATGCTATTAATAGTTCGAGGCAACAGTTTACGCCTCAAATTAACGCCCTACACTACCTATAACTGGGCAGGTAAGTGGGTTATAAAATCCGTCGCTCAACTCGCAACAAATTCTTCTCGGGCATTTGATGTCATTCGCGCTTCGGCACTACTCCGTACGGGGCATATGATATACCATTCCTTCATACTTACATCAAGCCCGCCGCTGGCTCTACTTTGGTCTCTGGATTAGAAAGATACACCGGAAGTATACATTAATCTCATCGGATAATGAACCCAGAAAGCGTAAGAACGGAACTCAATCCACCCGATTCGACCTACAATTCTATACACATATCCCCATTTCGGTCCGAAAACTCGTGCTCGGCCTGACGAGGATGCCGGATGTTAGAACAACGGCTTTGGGCAGAGGCAAAGTTGCCAAGCTTCCCCGCAAGAAGCGTGCGGCGTGGCCCAATCGGTCAGAGAGAAGAACGCTTGGCCGGCGATCAGAATACGGGGCTCCGACGATCCCTTCCCTTTAATAACATCCAGTCGAACGTTTGCAGCTCGTATCGGCCGAAGGACGAGACTATGGGGTCTTTTTTTGGTTATATCCATCCATGACGTCTCGTATTCCCTTCCTTTTCTTTTTGGGCCTGACAAGACATCTATCGGTGTGCGAAGAAGAGTCAGCAAGTCGACGTAGCGTAGCAGCCAGGCAACAACGCCAACCCCCGGACTGGACTTATCGGCTGGGCCGCCCCGCGCCAAGCGTCGTTTGTTCGTCTCGGCGGTCGGCACTGGGCAAGCAACTGTGTAAGCGAGCTCAAGGATGTTATTTTCATCACCAGACTCATCTCGATGGATGATTGTTGCTGACATCCTCAGCTTGACGATGGAGATTAATGCCACATAGTCTTGCAGATCATGGTGCCTTGGACCCTGTCCCTCGAGGGTATAAAGGGAGGGCCCTTCCTCGATCTCTAGTCTGCGTCTTGTCCAGGCAAGCAACGTGAGCAAACCAAGACTCCAAGATCTTCAAAATTCAACCAACTCTCGTTTCTGAACAACAGTACTAGATCTCTTGCTCTCAACCATCATCATGATGCTCAAGTCTCTCGTCGCCGCCCTGGCCATCACCACCCCTCTGGCCTCGGCCGTCGGCAACGCCCGCGTCGTCAACTCGTGCGACTTTGAAGTCACCCTGTGGTCTGTCGGCAGCGACATTGACGGCCCGTTCCATCTCGAGGCCGGAGGCGACAGCTACACGGAAGTGTTCACCAAGGACCCCGTCACCGGCGGCAAGGCTCTCAAGGTGACCCGCGACCGCGACGGCCTCTACACTGGCGATCCCCAGACCATCTTCGCCTACAGCCTTGATGGCGACAACATCTGGTACGACCTCTCCAACACATTCGGGAATGCGTTCCCGGGCAAGAAGCTCGTCGTGGAGAGCGCGAATGACGACTGCGACGCCATTGTCTGGAACGATGGGACGCCTCCCGCTGGAAGCCAGGTCAAGGTCTGCACGGCCTCTGACGATGTCACGTTTACCATTTGCGCCTGAGTACAGAGTACTGGTTAATTGAAGGGGGTTCGAACTTTGAAGGATCAGATTCATCAGAATGTCGTGTGTCGGAATAGCTATTGGATTGATTGCAAGACTGTGTCGCACCCACGTAGTGGGAACATTCGAATATAAGCAACGTTGATTTAGTGTCCGTAATTTTCCCGTGCTCCGGTTCTTTTCTACCGTAACTACTTTCTCTCTAATGGCCGGCGAGTCGGAGGCCGGGGACCCACTGCTCCGATAACCCGGGTCAAAACCGGCCCCTCTCTCGGAGGCTGACAATCAGAGCCATAGTAACAACACTATCCCCGGGGACAAGCTGCCGAGGGGATCGTTTCTAGTGGCCACGTTATATCTTTACGATATTCCCGTCACCATGTACACGAATCTGTCTCATACACTCTCGTCTACTTGGTGCATACCTGGGTGTATTGCATCCAGGACTCAGATGAGAAAGTTACACAGCCGTCATTTTGCGCAGGCGTTAGCCAAGTTAGAGTCTGACCAGGCCCCGATGGATTCTTCTCAGTCCAAGAGCAGACAGCAGAAGCTCTTATAAACATTTCACCCCGTGCCGATTGCATCGAGAGTGACTATGGTGTAGAGGTTGGGGTTTATTCTCCTGGGAACGGGACTCGCGGGAGATGGAACTTTCATTTGTCGCAGAGGTACGTACATATATTCACCAGGTCCGTGCATCGACAGAAAAGTCACAGAGACCCACAGTGGATGAAGCGTGTCACGTGATATGTACACTTGGAAAGCGCGAATTAGCTAAGCATAGCAAAGTGGAAGCTCCTGGCCTCTTTGTGTAACCTCGCGTCATTCCATCACAGAGCGACGCAGGGAAGAGATGATTCCCGTCACAGCAAAGTGCGCACCTTGCTCCTCGGACGGATTTCACCTGTTTTTCAACACTTGGCCTTGGGGCTAATATACCGATCTTTGGATACGCCGCTGCCTAAGTCCTGGGCACTCGAAAAATGCGACACTAAGATGGGAACCCGTGAAGGAGTTGGCGACGGCGGTCATTCGAAAGCCCTCACGGGGATCTGGGGGTTCCCGGAGTGGCAGAACCATACCTCTTGACGTACGTACGTGTACTGGCCTTCCACCTCGACTGGATCAAGCGGATAATCGATGGTTCCTGGTTATGCTGCCGCTGCGCACCTGCGTCGGCCTCCCTCGTTGCTTTCGTTCGACTGCCACTAGAATCTTACCTCTCCAGGCCTCCAAGACCAGATATTGTCATATTGAAGCCTTGTGCCAGGTTCAGGACTATTCACTGGTCACGCGGACCCAAAATATGCTGGGCAACGGACACTGGGTGAATATTTGGTCCGACAAGAGCAACATTCCCAACTCCAACCTACCTCGAAGCCATGAAGCCTCTGAGGAGGCCTCACGTCGGAGGTACGGTGTACGACGCGGGCGATCAATTCCTTTCAGGGCACGACATGATGTGTCTTCGCTGGCCAGTCAAAACTCCCACCGTTTGATCTATCACTTGGCACCCAAACAGACCGAGTTGAGAACTCGAAGACAGTGTCGAGACGGTGACACATTTCAGGTGATACACTGATTTCGGCCCGTACTCCGCATGGCCGGCTGTCAAACCGACTTCACTCAGCCATGACCAGTGATATTTCTACGTCGCCTCTGTCTGCAGAACGCCTGTTCCAACCCCGCACGATCCACGCGGAAGGGCGGCGAAGTTCCGCTTGGGCCCGGCACTCAGGTATCCTGGCTCAATATCAACCTCCACCGCGCTTCTAGATGGTTTCTCTGCGAGAGCCGCCGATGTACCAGGAGTGGACGTCATGTCAACGATTAGTACAACCGCCGGAACCGCGTCTTCGCCGGACGATAACATTCTTCACGCTGAAAGCATTAATTCCGCCGAGGTTACCACCAATGCTGAAGCAGACGAGTCACAGCTCACATCCCAGGGTAAATCAACGGTTTCCGCCAAACAGTGTGACCAACTCGAGATTGAACAACGCCGATCATCTCCCTGTTATTACTTGACGGTTGCATGCACCCCAGATGTCATCACAAATGCCACCTCTCGAATAGGGTGAAGATCATCCCAAAGGGCGAGGTCAACTGCCTCTCACGCTTCGCAGGCACAGCTTCCGTTCCCCTTTCATGGTGAGATCGACATATTCGACCCAAACTCGTGCGAGCTATCCTAATCCTTCATCGCCACCCGCCGCTTTGTCTTCTAGCCTCCTCGCTTAACAACGGAGACAATCACTCAAGCTTTTGAGTAATCATCGTTATATGGGGCAATCCACTCTGACACGGGGCAAGTAATATGTGTAAGAAGCCAGAAACACGGAGCTGGTTAATAGCGTGACGATCGCATGCGATGACAGACGTCACCGAGGATGTGATTTCTGATCCGAAAAGAGAGCGGGAAGCCCAATCAGTCTTGAGAACGACTGATATTGAAGGCACTTGGATGACGGGCGGCAGTGAATATGTCATGGCCAAGCCAGAGCTACACTCCGAAGCTGTCTACGATTGCAACTCCGAGAAGCAGTGAACCACCCCATGCCTCGATCGAACAGGCAATCAAGGACGTGGGAGGACTCTTGTGCGAATCATCGAACCATTCAACGGCATCGGGCGGAAACCTCATGCCCCTCACGCCGTGTCATCCTGTGAGGGAAGCTCGCCCTGTTTGCTCGGCGAACGGAACAGAAAATCCGTGGTGGATGGCTGTCGACCGACGAATGTGACAGGCCCGCGGCCGGTTCAGACTATCTAGGGGAAAGGATCGACAGTCGTTTGTTGCATTCAATATCGCGACTGCAACCTGGGCTTCATGAAGCTTCCCAACGGAATTCATGAACGTTGTTTTCTTGTGGTGGAGGTCGGAACGCAGTATATGCCGTCCAAGTCTATGCCGCCCTCTCCGACTTGCCATTCATGCGGATTCTTCCTACCGAAATCATATCACACGACGACCTCGGATCACCAGTCTCCGTGATCAAAGCGCCATGGAGCTCGAAACCTCCCCTCTTCGAGAAGTATAAGTACGGACGACATGGTCTGCCTCGACGGGAAGAATCTCCTATCCAAGCCCGCATCGGCAGCAGCCAAACCTCACCAGCGCCTTCCAGTGAACCCAAACATCCCTCTTCCCCGTTTCCTTCTCCAATCTTTTCAAGATGAAGTCCATCCTGTGTACTGGTCTCTCCCTCCTCGCCGTGGCCTTGGCCCAACAGGCCGGCAACGAGACGCCCGAGCAGCACCCTCCCATGACCTGGTACGACTGTACGTCTGGGTCCTGCAACCAAGTGCAGGGGTCCATCGTCATCGATGCCAACTGGCGCTGGGTCCACGAGGTGGGCGGCTATGAGAACTGCTACGACGGCAACAACTGGACTGGCATCTGTTCGGGCGCCGATGATTGCGCGACCAACTGCGCCCTCGAGGGCGAGAACTACCAGTCTACCTACGGCATCAGCACCAGCGGCGACGCTCTGACTCTGCGGTTCGTTACCGAGCACGCGTACGGCACCAACGTCGGCTCCCGGACGTACCTTCTCGAGAACGACTCGACCTACCAGATGTTCACGCTCATGAACAACGAGTTTGCCTTTGACGTCGACTTGTCCACCGTGGAGTGTGGTATTAATAGCGCACTTTACTTTGTGCCTATGAAGCCCGACGGCGGTATGAGTGAAGAGTCGAATAACAGTGCTGGTGCCAAGTATGGTACCGGCTACTGTGATGCGCAGTGTGCTCGCGACCTCAAGTTCATCAACGGCAAGGTATTGTTTTCACTTTGGGGGATGAAAGAGACGGCACCTGGGGGGACAGAATGGTTATAATGGCTTTTCGAGACTAACGTGCAGGACGACAGGCCAACATTGAGGGATGGGAGCCCTCTGCGACTGACCCTAACGCCGGCGTCGGCGGTATGGGAGCCTGCTGTGCTGAGATTGATGTCTGGTGAGTGAAAGGTCTTGGTGGCCGGCCCCCATCGCAGCGGATAACTAACTGTCTATCCAGGGAGTCCAACGCCTGGGCGTACGCCCTGACGCCTCATGGCTGCGAGGAGGGTTATAACGAGTATCACGTCTGCGGCGTCGACTTTGAGTGCGGTGGCACCTATTCCGAGAGCCGGTTCGGTGGCAAGTGTGACGCCAATGGCTGTGACTACAACCCGTTCCGTCTCGGAAACCATGATTTCTACGGCAAGGGCAAGACGCTCAACACCGAGCAGCCTTTTACGTGAGTCGTGTTTCGTGTCTCTGTTCTCTATGCCCCTGAGGTCCTCCCCCTGAGGTCCTCCCCCTGAGGCCATTCCCACCTTTTTTCTTTTGCCTTGAAAAAGAGAAGACGAAGAAAAAAGAAAAAGAAGAAAGAAAGGGACGAAATAAGCTGACTCTCCCAAGGGTCATCACCCGCTTCCTTCCCGATGAGATGTACACCGTCTTCATCCAAAACGGCCAGGTGATCGAGGTGCCTCCCCCGAACAGCGATGGTGTCCCCAGCGATAGCAACAGGATCAACCCCGAGTTTTGCGATGCCACCGTGGCGGCCTGGGACGACTACCCACGCCAGGCGGAAATCGGCGGCTACACCCAGGTCAACAATGCTCTCGAGTTGCCCATGGTCCTTGTCATGTCCATCTGGGCTGATGTAAGTGACGATTTCTTTCCTTCTCCTCTCCGCTTTTCGAACCGAGCTACACGATAGTTGCTTGACTTGAGTCTTCCATACCACTGACTCCTTGTAGCACTACGCCAACATGCTCTGGCTCGACTCGGTCTACCCGCCCGAGGAGGCGGGCCAGCCCGGCACCCACCGTGGCGATTGTCCCACCGACTCTGGTGTCCCCAACGACGTCATTTCCCAGCACCCGAATGCCCATGTTGTCTGGTCCAATGTCCGCTTTGGCCCCATTGGCTCTACTCACGATGTTGGCAATCTCCGCTTCCACTAGGCCTACGATTCAAGGTAAAAGGACGACTCTGGTGGCGATGATGGCAGTGGTATTGGCTCGAGCTTGGGGTCCCGGTCCTGGTGGCCGTCTTGCTTCTCCTGGTGGATGTGTCTGGTTTACTGGACAGTGGACTATCATGTTTCTGAAAGTTTGTTCTGATGCGATGGACACATCCGGTGTCTCTTCGCGTCTTAAGACTCAAGTTCATCACGATCGTTACATGCATTGCATGTAGTCATTATATACACGTACATACTCGTTTTTCTATATATAAGCTTCTCGGGTTCGATATGAGCCAGGGCAGATAGCACTTGTAAAGAAAGCCCCTGGCTGTACTATGCCGCCTTGATCTTCATGTGGTATCTGTAGTTAGCAACCTACCTAAGCAGTAAAGAGTCATAGCTTTCTAGATAGTAGAGCATATCCTAGTTACCTACCCATTAAGACTTATCTACCCCCCTAAGCTTTATCCCCCCTCAAGTCCGACTTGGAGGCAAGTGTCTTGTCAGTTGAGTTCTATAGCACACACATCGCCCGGGCCATGCTGTCCCCGTCAGGACCCGATCCTCTCAGAAAATGGCCAGCGCATTGGGCGGCGACCCGACCAACCCCGGTACATTCAGGGGCTGCGAAGTCAACATGAAGCTATACCGGCCGCTCTGTTCGCAATACCGAGCCAGCCTGCTGAGATCCCAATACTCCCCAATCGGCATCCCGAAGAAGGCGAGGAAATACTTGTGCAGGACTACAATGGCCAAGATACGTCAGAGAGCCAGTTCGAAACGACCAAAAGGCATCAGGACTCACCCATATCGACAGCCTGACCAACCGACCCATCCTCTCTCAACGGAGGGAAGGCCTCGAACCCCCCGGTATCGCAAGCAACAGCCGAGAACCTCCGATCCCAGAACCACCTCGCCGTCGCCTCGTCCCCGTGCACACCGGGGAGTTTCAAGTCAGCCATCTTCTGCATGTCGAACTCGCCCTGGTTGTCCAGGGCCTCAGTCGCCCCCGTGCGCAGGAGGAAGACGTCCCCCGGCCAAAACTCCACGCCCTGGTGCGCCGCCACGGCTTCAATCTCGTCGACGGAGATGCGGTACAGACCTAGCGGGTCGAAGGCGATGCCCTTCTCGTCGGCGTAGGCCTTGAAGTCGATGAGGACCCCGCGACCCACCAGGCCGCCGCGGTCGTGCCAGTGCTCCAGGGTCGGCATCGTGTTCGGCTTGCCGTCTCCTGACTTGCGGCTCAGGGCTTCCACTGTGGGTCGTGCGCCGTTGTAGACCTGCCCGGTTGGCTGGTAGGGCCAGTGCACGATGGAGTCCCATTGGCTGCTCCCCTGGGTGTTGAAGGTGAGTTCGTCGTCCCAGTAGGCGGACGGGGGGTCGCCTCCGCCGGTGAGGAAGACGTTGTGGGTGAGTTTGCGGCGCGTCATGGGAATACGATCCATTGCGTCGAGAGGCCAACTGGGAGGGTGTCACTGTGTCAGTGTGAGGTGTGGAGGGACTGGAGGAGAATAGGGTCAGATATACTCGAGTGAGATGGACACGCCGTCTTTGACTTCAGTTGCCGCTGCTTTGACAACCTCTGGTGTGAGGTGATTTAGGGTGCCTAGGAGGTCCTTCTTCCCGTCCTTGTCGAAGACGCCCCATGCACAGCCTTTCGGCATGCCCTCGACCGGAGGCAGGTCGTCGAATTTTGGGACATTCATGGCGACGATGGAGACGGTGGTGATCACGTTGAGTTGATGAAGGTGACTCAAAAGGTGGTAATTTGTAAGCCTGAGATCTCAGATGGGGAGTAGGTAAGGATGGTTTACTATTTACGCCCCTTAGCTCTACGAATGTTGGAACGGATACCAATTGCCGTCCCCGCGCCCCTGAATTGCGGCTACATTCACCGAGGCCAGTTTTCCAACAGTCCATTCGCTTATCGACTGTCGGAATAGGCCGCGAACTAGTCGATTTAGTCTTGAGATTACGGGCATCTTGACAAATTGACCCTCCCTCGCAGCCCTTGGGAGTAGAATACACGTAAACTCCAAAAGGCTGACATGATTTTGTCTTCTAGTAACTAATACGGTGAAATGGAAACACTCCCTCGACCCTCATTACGATGCCTCGTTTCCAACAGTCCACAACAGACAATCCACACTCACGAAAACTTGATCATGTCTGAAATCTTCGCATCGCCATCCAGCCGATCGGCCTCCTTCCGTAAAAAGTCGGCCCTGTACCGCCTGAACGCGTTTTCAATCCTCTTCCTGCTCTCCTCGTCCCGCGAAATGGAGCGCGTCGCAGAGTACGAGCCGGTCAAGAACCCCGTCTCGCCGCCGAGGAACAAACTCCCGAGTCCGAGGAGGCCGTACGTCGCAATGTCGCCGGCCGTCGATGGCTTCAGGTAAGGCGTGATGTCGGGAATGGGTTCTGGGGAGATCGTCAGCACATCTATGACCATCTTTCAGTGAGAAAACCGACAAAACCGAGACATACTGGACCGTCCATCGGCAAACTGCACATGCGTCGGCTTCTCGGCCGTCCGAAAAGCCTGGAACATCTGCGCCCGGCTGGTGCGCAGGCGGTAGGCGAGGAAGAGGCCGACGCCCAGGCCGACGAGCGAGCCGAGGGTGGCGTGGGTGCCGACCTTCTTGGCGGCGCGGCGGAGGACGTCGCGGTCGGAATCCCGCAGGTCCTGCTCGAAATGCTTCTCTGCCAGTTCGGTGAGGTCGTTGTCCCGCGGGCGGCGGAAAGCGGCGAACGCGTCGCGAATCATTTCCGACGGAGGCGAGACGAGGCCAGCGGGAGAAGGCTGCTGTTGGTGTGTGGGATGGGGGTGTTTGGGGGCGGGATGGCGGGCGTCTTCGTCGCAGTGGTTCGGAATCAAGTTGATCATGTGCCAAGACGGTCGCTCATTGCCGGTTTTGATTGTGAGAGGTAAGGACAGGGAAGAGAAGGAAGAGGAGAATAATTAACGGTCGGCCGGGTGGGTTAAGGAGAATGAATGACGATGGACCGATAACAAGGAAAAGGCGTGTGGGTGTCAATGACATCATGGCGAGTCACTAACCATTTCCTGTTCGGGGCCGACTCCGCTCCGAACGGGACCCACTCCGATCGAATCCCCACATGTCGCCGAAGTACCGGGCCAGCGTAGGTATTGCGACGGTCACATCTAAGCAACTGTCGCCAAAATAATTCATTTCTAACTCAGACTGGAATGTCATCCCTCTCATTCGTACTCTCATATCTACACTTCGCTCGTACATGAACTCCATGCAACACAAACGAAATGAACCAACCCGTCTAAAAAGTGTTCGTTTCTCGACCCTCAAATATACCCAGTAAAGACTGGTGGGTATCGTACCTGTATATCGCTCTCTTGAACGCCGCATTTGATGCAAGATTAGAATACAAATGTCCGAGTCTGTAAACAAAAGCGCCGCCGTATGCGATTCTTCAGATCCCCCTTTCCACGTCCCTTTCCTTGTCGCTCCTGGACCCTTCGTCTCCAGGAGAAATGATAATCTCCGGCGCCATAATCGGCGCCTCCATCGCCTTCCCAGTCTCCCGCTGATTCGCGTCCTCCCCATCGTCACCATCGTTACTATTTTCGGCATCGTCGTCGCGCTTCTTGAATGCTTTAGCCCAAGCCTTCTTGAACGGCCCGCCAAGGGCCGAGAAGAAGCGCGAAGAAACCCGCGCGACGGGCCTGTAGACGAAAAGCGCCGGCTTGCCGACAGCCCTCGCCATGGCCGCGAACCACGCGTCGGGGAATAGGCGGATAAGAATCGCCATGGGGATGGAGACAAAGGCGAGCACAACGCAAATCGCCCACTGCGTCCCGTCGATGGGCGTGATGCTGAACGCGCGTCCGCCGACGAAGATGATGGCGATCTGCGCCCCGACCATGATGCAGTTGATACCAATAAAGAACTTGTTCCGGTGGATACCCTCAAAGATGTTGAACTTGTTGTCCAGCCGGCGGTTGTTGAACTCGTTGAAAATCTGCATCCAGACGAACGTGTTGAAGATCATGGTGTCGAGCTCGAGCTGCTTCTGCTCGTCGCCGAGGTCGTAACCCAGGATCTGGGAGCCGGCGAAATGCAGGACCAGCGTCGCCGTCAACTGGAAGACTGCCTGGCCGATGATCATCTTCCACATGTTCACCGTGATCAGCGGCGCGCTCTTGGGCTGCGGCTTGCGGTCGAGGATCTTGTCGGTCGGCGGGTCCGTGGCGAGAGCAAGCGCCGCGAAGGTGTCCATGATCAGGTTCACCCAGAGCAGCTGCACGGCGGTCAGGACCGAGTGCATCTGCGGGTTCGAAACGGCGCTGATAAAGGCGAGGAGCACGGCGGTGATGTTGACGGTGATCTGGAACTGGAGGAACTTTTGCACGGCATCGTTGACGGCCCTTCCCCATTTCAGGGCCGTCAGGATGGAGGTAAAGTTGTCGTCCATCAACACAATCGCCGAAGCCTCCTTGGCCACTTCTGTCCCGCTCAGGCCCATCGAAAAGCCGACGTCGGCGGCTTTCAAGGCCGGCGCGTCGTTCGTGCCGTCGCCCGTGACCGCGACCGTCTCGCCCAGAGCCTTGAGCTTGGACACCAGAATCCTCTTGTCTTCGGGCGACGATCGAGCCAGCACCTGGAGGTGCGGGAGCTGCTCGTTCATCTGCTCGTCCGAGAGCGTGCGGAAAACGGGTCCCTCCATAACAAGGCCGCCGTCGGTGTAGATGCCGCACTCGGTCGCGATGGCCTGGGCCGTGATGGCGTTGTCTCCTGTGACCATGCGGATCGTCACGCCAGCGCCCCGAGCCGTGCGAACGGCCTCGGGGACGCCAGGGCGCACCGGATCTTGAATGCCGACCACACCGAGGAAGACCAGGCCATGAAGAACCGCACCGAGATCGACGTTGCCGTCCTTCGCCTCCACACCGGCGGGCGGCCATTGCGGGTAGTCCCGATAGACGAGGGCGATTGTCCGGAGGGATTGTCCGGCGTACTCGTTGATGGTATCCCGCAGGCGTGCGCGATCCGCGTCTTCCAGGGCCCGGACCGCGAGGGTATCGACGTCGGCCTTTGTGCTGCAGCAGTCCAGCAGAATCTCCGAGGCACCCTTGGCGAGGAGGCGATAGCCGGCGCCGCCCGGCAGCTTGATAACGCACGCCATGCACTTCTTTTTCGAGTCAAAGGGCATCATCTGGACGACGGTCTCGTTGGCTCGCGTCTCGCCCAGGGGCGGCATGGCCAGGTGCGACCTGGCAAAGTGCAGCATGGCCGTCTCCGTCTTGGAGCCGGTAAAAGTGGCCTGTCCGTTCTCGTCGCCTTCGAAGGCGGTCGAGTTGATGGCGACGGACTGGACGATGAGCTTCTTGGTCTTCTCGGGAAGGGTCTTGGCGAACTGGGCGGGACCGGCGGAATCGCCATTCTCCGACTTGGAAAAGCGGGCGGTGCCGAAGGTTCCGGAAACCACGGTCATCTTGTTGGTGGTGAGCGTCCCGGTCTTGTCGGAGCAGATGGTGGTGGCGTTGCCCATGGTCTCGCAGGCGCGCAAGACGCGAACGAGATTGTTCTCCTTCAACATCCTCTTGGTGGCAAAGGCGAGGGCCAGGGTCACGGCGAGGGGGAGACCTTCGGGCACGGCGACGACGATGATGGTGACGGCGACGATGAGGATGTCCATAAAGGCAGAGCCCTTCTCGGCGGGATCCCGCGCATCGCCCGGAAGCTGGGCGACGAAGCGGAAGAGCAAGACGAAGAAGAGCAGGGCGGCGGCGGCGAAGCCCAGCTTGGCGATGGCCATGGCGAGGCGCTCCAGCTTCTTCTGCAGCGGCGTGGTGTCCATGTCGGTCCGGACGGACATCATGATCTTGCCGAAGCTCGAGTTGGTGCCGACCGAGGTGGCGACGTAGGTACCGACGCCTTCGAGGACCTTGGCGCCCGAGATAATGAAGGGGTCCAGGTCGTTGGGGGCGTTCCCCCCGCGCTGCTGCAGCATCTGGAAGGCCTGCTCTCCGGGGGTCTTCTTCAGGGCATCCGACTCGCCCGTGGCCGACGACTCGTCGCATTTGAGGTCGTGGCCGTCGATGAAAATGCCGTCCACGGGGACCAGGTCGCCGGGCTCCAGGTGCAGCACGTCTCCGACCAGGATGTCCTGGACGGGGATCATGATAGGCTTGGCCGAGCGCGTGACCTTGACCTCGCGATCGTCCTTCTTGGCGCTGAGCTTGAGGAAAGCCTTTTCCTTCTCCCAGTCGTTGAAGGAACCGACCAGGGTGACGATGATGATGGCAATGCAGATGGCCAGGCCTTCGACCCAGTTGAGAGGAGGGGGTTCGTCTTCGGGGTGATCGCCGCGAAAGGTCTCGTACAGGCCGAGGGCGAGGGAGACGACGGCGGCGCCGGTGAGCAGCAGCAGAATGGGATCCCTGTACGTCTCCCAGGCGATCTTCCACAGCGGCGTGGGTTTCTTGGCGGGCAGGGTATTTTTGCCAAAGATGCGTATCCTGTCTTGGAAGCCATGGCCGGAAACCGGATGGGGTTTGAAAGCCTGCGACGGCGGGGGTTTGGGGCAGTGCGGGGCCTTGTGGCCGGTGGCTTCCTCAAAGTCGATGCGGGAGTGGACGGTAGTCTCGTCGAGGCTCAGGCCAGCTTGCAGGCTGGTGGCAAGGCCTTTTTCGATGCCCCGAAGGCCACCGAGAGCGACGTAGGCAGAGAGGGATTTGGGATTCAGGAGCTTGTTGAGGTGGCCGGGGGCGAAGGCGAAGGGGCTCTCGGTGACGTGAAAATCGGCCTCGGAGCCGGGATCCGGGCGGAGGGCTGCTTCGGTATCTTCAATCAGGAGACTGCAACTCCGGGAACGTATGCTGGGTGCGATGGTGCTGCCGCCTAGAGGTGTGAGGAAGGGGTTGGAGTGGGTGGAGTTGGTCGGAGACGGTGCCAGGGTTTCTTCGTCGGCGCTAGAGCATGAGCGAGACCTGCTGGTGACATGCAAAGTGGGAGGGGCCAAGCTGTCTGCGCGACTCCTGTTGGGTGTGTTTGCTGTGTTGGTGGTGGTTGGGTTGGTCGGGTTGATTGTGTTGGTAGTGTCGGTTGTGTCGGTTGGATTGGTGGTGTTGATTGTATTGATGGCCGGCACAGGCACGGCAAGGCCGTTTCTACTGTCCGATATGTCATCCTCGGCTTCGGGTGATGGTGATGGTGACGGTGATGGCGGGCGTGAAGTTTCGACGTGCAGCCGAGGCGGGGCGAGACTGTTGTTGTTATCGGCCATGATGGGTTGGGCAGTGAGAGCTTCAAGTAGGCCTTGCGTGGCCAAGCTTGAAGAATGGTTAAAGTACGTCGTTGAAGCCGAAGAGGACTGACAATCTTGGCGCAAGCTGTCGTGTAGTTATAAGTCGTGGGGGAAGAGGAGGGCAGTGCGGGGAGGCAACTGGAAGCCGTCCAGTTTCAGATGGCTGGCCGCCGGAGCTGGACACCAAGGAAACGAGCCAAAGAGGGATCCGACGGCGTCTACAGATCGGAGGCAAAAGAAGACGATCGGATGTACCTCTGGGTATTCGAAAGGTGTATGGATACCTGGAGGTCTGCGCCTTGCTGATGGAATTTTGAGTTTTTCGTTTTTCTTATCGCGGCTGAACGCCCAGGGGGAGCGTTAAGGTCCGCCTGAACTGGTGTCTGGGCGGCGTCGGCGGGTTAGGAAAGGGCCGCGCAAGTGGCCTGGATGTAAGTGTAGGCCGTGGCAGGGAACAGCGGCGCGTAAGGCTGGGACAGAGAGGTTGGAGGGGAGGCGAGACGCTCGGGAATATCCAAAAAGTCGTATTTGGACGTTTACCGGCTAGGGCGCTGGGTGTGGGACGACGTCAGAGGCGCAGAGTGTGGCCGTCGTAGGCGCAGGAGAGAAGAATTTCAGTCAGGGCCCGGAATGAGGCTGTGTTGGATGGCGGCCTCTTCCCTGGGGGCGACTTTTGTATCACTGTCGACCTTTGGTCCCGTCGTCATCGATCGATTCGCCGAGAGCTGTTCTGTTTCGTTTGAGGTAGACACGACCGAGAGAAGCGCCAGGGGACTCGGAAACATTTGGTTTTCAGGAACTGGCCTTGGACGGATGTAGAGAAGTTTTGAGAAATGTCACCCATGAGGAGGCGGCCCAAACAAAGGGCAAGCGAAACAATGGAGAGGCAAGTGGCTTCTTGGCGATAACTTAGTAATATCTCGACGGTTTACGGATACCCACCCAGCGGAGGGAAAAGTCCAATGAAAGCTCGCCAAGGGGATTGAAAGGGTCCCGCTTCGGATGCGGTAGAGGGAGGCTGTGCAAAGCAGCTAAAGTGGAGAGTCGTCCCCCAGCAGCAGCCCATGAGCGATTTTCGAGGAGGGACAGGGGAAGTGGATAAAAAGTTAGAGAAGGACTTGCAAGCCAGCTGTAAAGACAGCCGATTAGCCAGTACTCCCGTATCTGGGCTCTGAGGAACCCACCACTGACCCGTCCACTTTCCACCCAGTGGGTTGCTTGGTCCTGTCGACGGGGATTTTTGCTTGTTTGAAGCACTAACACGCCCTGGCGCTTGCGAGGGAAGGGGCCTGGACTCCGGATTGTCTTGATCGGGTTGGTAGTTCTGTTTCGTGGAATTACAGGTTAGATGGATTGAAGAATCAGGTTGGAATAAAACCCACATCTGTCCATCGTAAATACATACCGTAAGGATGCCGGCATCTACAAGCCATCTCTGGCCCAATCGGGACAGACCACGATCCTAAAACGACGCATAGCAGATGCAAATGTCGGTCCAGCGCAGAGGAGTGCCAGTGGCCTTGCGGTTGTCTGCCGTGATTTCGTGGTTGGTCTGCCGTCACTCACCTCCCAACCTCCGAGACCCGCGACGCCACATGCCGAATGTCTGCATGCACACCAACGTGGACGGAAAACCAGGTTGCTTTCGATGGACTGTGTGGCGAAGATGAAGATCTGGACTGTCTCGAATCTTGGTCAGTTGCCGTACTTTGTTCGACCTGGGCTTTTGGTTATGATGGCTTGATTTTTTTTTTTTCATCATTTATTTTGGCAGTTCCCTATAGCGTCGGCGAGACGCTCCTTCCCTCCTTCCAGGAAAAGGGGTCCAGCCAGAAAGAGTAGGAGCGACCCATAATTCCGGTGGAGTAGGCTCCCAATTTTCAACGCGTTTCATTGGCTGATATTTGCCAAGGATGGCGAAGCAATGCGCTTCGACGCTTAAATCTCTTAAACTTGATGTCACTAGCTGCCATTGAACCTGTACCTTATTAGTCATCAACGACCAAAGAGATGCAAAGTAGGTACCAAGTTGTAGTAATACTCCGTAGTCACGGCGACGAGCGGCCAAACAAGACACAAGACACGCCCATCTTACTTCGCATGTTACGGCCCGACATTTATTTCTGTATTTTAATATGATTATATTATTTTTATATATTATTTTTGACCCACCATCATGACCCTCTCTCACCTCCAAATCACGCGAGAGCTCCCGACACCGAGGCCATCCAACCGCCCGGCGATTCTTTAGTAATGCCTTCCGACTACCCACAAGGAACCAGGACCGAGCAGCTTCCACATCATCTCCGATCCTCAGTCCATGGACCTACGCATATATCTTGAATCCTAGTGCCATCCACCTCGGCCGAAAACCGGATATGCCTACCACAGCCACGATTTCCACTCTTCGTACTCGCTTCCTGGTTCGCCTCCTAGTTTCGTGTAATAAGACAGCCCTTTCACAAAGCAAAGTGTGGAAAGGGGCTATGTCAGCGCGAGGACGATGCATGTGGATATAATTCCATCATTGTCCTGTCGAGACCGATCTCCCACAGCAAACATGATCCAGGCGACTAAGTTACATGAGATATCACAAAGCACACTCCAACTCCAATGCAAATTGGCAGACCACAAGTCCACAGCTCGCGCCATACCTAGGCACCCAGGTATCACGTCCAAGGACGTCCCAGAGTCATGAGCTTCGCACTCGGGCCGTGGCTCAGCTCCGGCCGCGTGTCCCTTTTTGTACCATCCGCACCCACATATTCTTCGCCTCGTTATTGACCCTGCTGAAGACTGGAAAGATACATCGTGTCGCCCGTCGGGACGTGTTTCCTACTCGAATCGCACATAGCACATCCTCCAATGTGTCTCGCTGTTGGCCATTGGCGGGGTAGGCTCGCTGGCCTAGACGCAGGAATTGGTAGGGAGCATCGGCTCAGGTAAGGCACTGGATCTGGAGCTGCGACGGGAGCCTGTGTCGGAGTAAAAACCGACTTGGGGTGAAAAAGACGGCTTGAGTGGTTCGGTTGCGGGCGAGCTCGGTGCTTCGGTGACGACCAACCTCGGGAGGCTACAAGACGACAGACGTTTCTTGGATCTTCTGAGAAAGTTGGGGAGGCACATGCTTATGGTCTTTTTCAGCCAGTGGTTCAAGTTCAAGCGACTTGTGAGTCTTCTTCGGGGCGGAATTTGGCTTTGAATTGGTCTGTCGAGACTCGAGAGAAGAATGACGCTGATCCAGGGGTATGTTTTGAGAGTCCAGGAGGCGCAGAGGCAGCGTTGCAGAGATGCAGAGCAGACGAAATGGCACGGCTTTGTGGTAGGCAGTGCAGGATTAGAGGAGGGGACGATTGAATAACGTCGTCCCTAGATCCCTCTGCGGCGACTTGTTCTCAAATACCCAGAGGTCCAGCTCCACGACGGGAGGGGCCCGGGACAAGGCGCTGTCACCCGTTCGCTGTGTAGGCCGGGAAACTGCCGACATTCCTGCGGCGCTGCGTTCATGGCAGTGAAATGGCTCCTTGAGGAATTCGGGTATGAAGGCTCGTCACTAATCATTCGGGAAAGCCCCGGGTCCGAATTCCAGGGTCGAGGAGGGCGGTGGTGTCGCCGGACAATGACGATATAGCATTCCGATAGCAACCCGGGACCTGGGACATCACTTATACGTGAACCAGGTAGCATGCTGTGGTTACCATCGTTACGTGCATGTGGCGGGAAGACACTTGCACCCGATTGTCTCAGCGTGAGCATTCCAGGTGTGAGAATTGTCATAATTGCCAGTGACTAGGAAGACACCAAGTCTCCAGGAATGTCCTTGCGTATATTGAGGTTTGCGTCGATATTGGCCAGGGAAACTCCTGGCGAGGACCACACGTCGACAGCTGGTCCCTGGACTCTCCCGCCTTTCCCATGTGGCGCGGTTGTCGAGACAACTAGGGATGATTCCGACTGCGTGCCCGCCCCGTTTACCACGGGGACGCCGAAGCTTGAACTCGGTTTCGGGGGCAATCCTGCATGGCAGGGTGGTCACCACACGCGACATGCCATGTTTGCTTCCCAGGAGGAGGATATACCCTGTCGGGCATCATTAACCTTGGTTGGCTCCTGGACGACGGGGTATTTGAGAGCCGGAACGGGAAGGAGGGAAGAAAGGGCTCAAGCTGTCAAGGATCAGTCCAAGACGGAATCTTGGAACGACGATGATGCACAATACCCAGACTTCCCACGTGTCTTTGTCCAATATATGCCGAATGGTCACAAGACGAGCACAGATCGACAAATGCTATAGGATTTTCCTTCCGATACTATAGTTCTCCGTGATCCAGCGGATGCAAATAGGTAGTGTAAGCTTGAAATTCTCGACACAAAGACCCAGCTCATGCAATGGGAAGCAGGGGGTCTTATAAAGGCCCGACTCTCAGTGGAAAACATCTCACCCACTCTCCGCCTTTTGCCAGGCTCTGAATTCAGAACCCCTGTTCAACCCCAGACCAACCGGCAATGATCTCCCACTGCAGTGCCATGATTGGACAGCCGTGGACTGATTCAAGCCTCAATGGTGTTGGTCTAAGGTAGGGACGGGAAGGGTTCCTCTCTATTTTATTGTGCTTTTTCTTTTCCCCCTTTCGGTGGACAGGACCCAACATACATACGGCCCTAGGTCAGTCAAAGATGGACCATCACAGACCTAACCCATTCAGATGTCCACTGGATCCCATAAGCCTATATTTTTCTGAATTATATTGCAATGCATAGATGTCAAGTCACTCCCCATACAAGCCAGTGAGAAGTCAGTGGAGGCGATCATCGAGGTATAAAGGAGAAGAACTGCTGAGATGAACCAACTTAAGAACCGGTGTTCCATATAAACTTGTAAGGCCACGTTGGCAGAGGAAGACTGCCGTGTCCCGCTACAACATCACCTGCCTAATCGGACGCCGCCATGCATGCACCACTGGTGCTGAACCATGCTCCCCGGGCAGGTTCTCGGATAATTACCCCACGGCGGGACATCTAGCACCATCCCGCCTCCCAACACCACTGCACGTTGGCCGTGGGGTGCATGAGAGTGCGGAGTGGCCGGCATGGAAGAGTGAGACGACATTGACAGTGGTTTGGGCCTTGGTGGGATGCCGTGCAATATGACCGATATCGCTGATAGTTGGTACAGGCCGGGATTCGTCGCTGCTTTCCTTTGAGGGAGGACGTCACTCGTCTGTTTCCTGCTCAGTGCATTATATAGTCAAGGCCACCTGAAGCCCTCTAGCCGCCATTTCTCATGCGTGCTCTCGTGTCATGTTAATTTACCCCTGAGTCTTCACCCTCCTTTCTAAACCAACCGGAAACCGAAAACATCCACTGCCATGGCGGACGTGACCAAGGCCACGGCCGTCCAGATGGACGGCGGAGCCAAACAACGCATGGCGGCGGCCATGCAAAAAGAAGAACTCAAGAACATCTCGCAAGAGGCGCAGAGGGCCACCGAGGCCGAACAGCAACTCGGCCTCCGCGAATCGTTCAAGCTGTACCCCCACGCTATCGGCTGGTCCATCTTCCTCTCGACCTGCGTCATCATGGAAGGCTTCGACATCACCCTTCTCGGCAACCTGTTCGCCTACCCGCCGTTCCAGAAAAGGTTTGGCGTCCTCCAACCCGACGGCACCTACCAGCTCACGGCCGCGTGGCAGGCCGGCCTCACCAACGGCAACCAGGCCGGCCAGATCATCGGCCTCTACGCCAACGGCATCATCGCCGAGAGGCTCGGCTACCGGTGGTCCCTGATCGGCGCGCTCGCGCTGACCACGGGCGTCATCTTCATCATCTTCTTTTCGCAGACGCTCGTGCAGCTCCTCATCGGCGAGATCCTCATCGGCATCCCCTGGGGCGCCTTCCAGACCCTGACCGTGACGTATGCCTCCGAGGTCTGCCCGACCCACCTCCGCGCCTACCTGACCACGTACGTCAACCTCTGCTGGGTCATCGGCCAGTTCCTCTCCATGGGCGTCCTGCGCGCCATGCTCCAGCGCGACGACGACTGGGGGTACCGCATCCCCTTTGCGCTGCAGTGGATGTGGCCCGTCCCGCTGGTCGTCGGCATCTTCTTCGCCCCCGAGTCGCCGTGGTGGCTGGTGCGCAAGGGCCGGCTCGACCAGGCGAAGCGGTCGGTGCTGCGGCTCACCAAGCGCGACGCCTTCCCGGACTTCAACGCCGACGAGAACGTGTCCATGATGGTGCACACCAACGAGCTGGAAAAGGCCATCTCGGCCGGCACCAGGTACCAGGACTGCTTCAAGGGCGTGGACCGCCGCCGCACCGAGATTGTGTGCCTGACGTGGGCCGCCCAGCACCTGTCCGGGTCGACCATGATGGCCTTTTCGACGTACTTTTACCAGCAGGCCGGCATGGCCGTCGACGACTCGTTCAGCATGTCGCTGGGGCAGTACGCCATCGGCGGCGTCGGCACCGTGTGCTCGTGGTTCCTGATGGGCTGGTTCGGCCGCCGCACGCTGTACCTGACGGGGCAGGTCGCCATGTTCGTGCTGCTGCTGACCATCGGGTTCGCGGCCTCGGCGGGGCGCGAGAACGAGGCGGCCCAGTGGGCCATTGGCTCGCTGCTGCTCGTCTACGCCCTGACGTATAACTGCACCGTCGGCCCCATCTGCTACTCGCTCGTGTCGGAGCTGTCGTCGACCCGGCTCAAGACCAAGTCGGTCGTGTTGGCCCGCAACACGTACAACATACTGGGAATGGTTGGCAATGTCATGACCACCCGCATGTTGAACCCGTCGGCGTGGAACTGGGGCGCGCGTGCCGGATTCTTCTGGGCCGGCACTTGCGGGCTCTGTGCGATTTGGTCCTACTTCCGCCTCCCCGAGCCCAAGGGGCGGACCTACGCCGAGCTAGACATTTTATTCGAGCAGCGTGTTTCGGCGCGCAAGTTTAAGACGACGGCGGTGAAGCCGCATGACGATTCGAATGATGGCCCGTCTGATGAAGAGGTTGCTGAAATGGATGGCAAGAAGCCATAGACTGATGTCACGATGACAGGCCGGGGAGCTGTTGGCGTTGGCAAGGCCTGAAGTTTTTGGTTCGATCGCCGGGGATTCCACATGACCTTACTGTTTATAGGAAGAAGCGTACTTCTCTGGGACGATATTCCTGGAGTGGTGTCAATAAGATTGGCGTACTGAGCATACAACTCCTTCTAATGTGCGTGTTACTAGTCATGTCAAGAGGTTGGCGCAGCGAACCAAGACCCGGTGCTTCCCGTTCACTAAGCATACGTGGAGCCCCGAGCTATCCTTTCCCCATGGGTCTTAGCCTGGAGATCCCTTGCCGGTATTTCCAAGAGCTCGACTCCACAGGAGACTTACGGCGTCAGCATCTGGAGTCATGAAGCTTACCGATGTGTAATTCAGCTGAGGTTTCAGCTCCATCTTACTCGGACTGGGTGTTTCGTTCTTCTCTTTAGAAAAAAAATGAATTGATTAGTCTATGTAAAGTAAATTGGTATAACGCCAGCGAAAACAATTGGGTCTGATGTCAAGACCTTAATACCACAAGTTTCTATCTTGCCTGCTCTTCATCTTCATGGTTCTTCGTCTTCATCTTCATGCTTGTTTGGTTTGCTCTTTCTCTAATCCTGTAATCCAGGCTGGACCACATCGGAATGCTTTGGTTGATCACTTTTTATTGGCGTCCTGGGCCTTCTTAACGGCGTCGAGGGTCCCCATGCGTCCGCGCGTCAACCCTTCGACGTCCTCTTTGACAGCGTCGAGGGACTCCTTGTGTTCTTGCCGGAGTTTGTTAAAGTCGGCTTGCAGATCCTCGTGCCAGGGGTAGAGGACGAAGACTTGGAAAGCGAGGGCCGAGGATGCCACGGCGAAGTTGGTCATGGACATGGCGCGAGTGAGCCACATTTTGACGACGAAGACGAGGTGACTGAGTGTAATGAGTTGTCGGTGTGCGACGAGATTGAGTGATGAAAGTGTGTAAGCTCGGTGTGGAAGTGATTCGCCGGCTTTATAGATTGATTGGGTGAAGTGAGTGTATATGATGTTCCTGGGAGAGAGTTAGACTCGATGAGTCGATGCTGACAGTAGTCTTCGACGGGAAGAGGCTGATATAACGTACCTCTATGAAAAGAAGGTGAACCGAACGGCCAGTCCTCGAGAACACTGATGGGTTGTTGGAAGTTGAGTTGGAACTTGGCTGACGGCTTGTCTTGTTCAGAAGGAGCGAGTTGAAGTTGGTGGTTTCTTATAAGCCGAACAGTATAAAGATCGTAATGTAGAATAGAACAGTAGAGAGAGAACTCGAGGGAGGCCGTGTTATATACTATTCACACTCGATTGACTGCAGAAACAAAGAGAGTGTTAGGGAAGACTGACCGACAGGACCCTGGACAACGTCTCTTATATCCGCTCGGACCTCGACTGAGTGTCGAGGAATGTGGCGTGATGTGTGCCTCTGCCACTTTGTTCCACGAGTCACATGTGAGAAAGCAGCCCCACTGTGGGTCGCATGGACGCCATATACGACGCATCCGTATATACCCAAGTACTATGATTGGTCACTTTTCTTCCATGTTAGTCATCCGAAACTATGCCTAATTCAGTGGTCACCTTTCTCCACTTTTGCTCCGGCTTGGCTGACGTACTTCCCGGACTAGGTGGGGCCCTGAGTCGGTGTCACCCCGGAGGTCCCGATCAGTAAATGTTCTAAACATAACGATGAGTGTGAATGATCAACACGCTGAGATTATCCGAGAATTTGCAGTAACGATCCTTTTATGGTAATTGATGTTTCAATTATCCCTGATATCTAGTGTATGTATTCAACTAGTAGGATACTCTTATTTCCATTTCCATTAAGTGCATTGCAACGCCGGTCAGGGGTTCTGGGTGTGTCTATCGCGACTGTTATTAGCAGAACTAAAAAGAAAGAATGAGGATTTAATAACCTCCATTACCCCGAGAGATACACACATCAAAGCTCAAAACATACTGCATACATAGTCCAGGGATCCAATATCTTAAAGGTAAAGTAAGTGATATACAACCGGCTTCCCGCTGATTCGTTGTACTCAATTTGCGGTGAAAGGTCTTTTCTAGATATCTGCAGGCTCACATCTCTGACCAGGCGTCAAAGTCATTGTCTTCTGACCAGGGGTCCGATCTGTTCACCGTTGCATTATCCCCCACCTCTCACCATGACGTAGACAAAGCGGTAAGGCCTTTTGCATATGTATCCACATATGATGGCCTCAATGTCACTCCAGTCTTCTATGTATATACGCCAGTCAGTCTTTCATCCTGTGCATCTACACGTGCATCCTGTTCATCATTGCCCCTTCATCGCCAATGCTCGAAACAAGCTTCCCGCATTAGAGTCTCCATTTTCTATAAGCCCAGCCCTTTGCCTTTCCAAGAATTGCATCTCCCCCACGTTTAGTGCAGTATTCTAGCTGTCTGCTAGGCCCGCCGATCAAAATCTCTCCCCACTTCTTCTTTCTGCGCCTTCTTCTACCGGCAGTTCCTTGTTTAATAGCCATGATGCGAGACCTCGTCATCCACCTGAGTCTTGGAGATGCTGAAATATCATCTTGTCGCAGTTATCATCAGCCGCAACCTCGACTCATTTATGATTTCATGTGCAGGTATATGTTTACTATGAGTCGCCTCCATCTTGTCCACCGAAGACTCCGGTTCACACAGGTCTACAGCGTCAGGCAGTACATGGGGAGATGAGATTTCCTGCAGTCCTATACTATAGTATCTGTGCCTCTGATTGTACATGTCCTGTGTTGGTCAGAAGACGCAACATCCTCAAGCAAACCAAACCCCAACCAATCTCCAATAGTCTGTCGCATACGCAAAGAGGCTGACCCTATGCATCACTCAAATAGTCCTGTGTATAGAGCGGCAATCCGAAGTGCAAAACTCCCGTATTGGCACCATTCACCTAAGCCGACTCTCCGGTACCACGAGGGAACATGGCATCAAAGCGCTGAGCGCGCGTTTTGGGAGGCGTGCGAGAAGATCGAAGAGCAGGAAGCACAGGCGGGCCACAAGCCGCGTTTTGAGCAAGAGTCGCATCATGAGCGGCAGCCTGGGCCTTACCCTCAGCGGTCTCCGAGCTGATATCCCAACCGGGACCACAAGTCTGACCTCCATCATCACCGACACCAGCCATCTCAATATCTCCAGTTTTTCCATCTTTGCCAGCATTGCCCATCTCAATATCATTAGCAGCAACGGAAGTCGAAGTAGAAGCCGAACCAGAGGCAGAGACAGAATCATCCTGGACCGACTTTGAGTTTGCCGTCGTGCCAGCCTTCTTGACGGGACGACGACGACCATTACCAGAAGCAGTAGTGGCAGCAGTGCCTCCACCAGCGGTCTTGCCACGACCATTGCCGCGCCGAGCCTTCTTACGACTTCCCTCCGTGTCCTGAGCAGCCGCATCACCATGGCCAGGCTCGGAAGCCTCGGACTGGGATTCAGCCTTGCGCTTGCCCTTGGCCTGCTTTCCCTCGGTAGTCATCTTCTCACCATCATCATGCGCAGGTTCAGCGGCAGTCGCAGCAGACTCCGAAGACGAAGCTTGGGAAGAAGAAGCCGGAGGCTCGACAGAGTTGTCATCGGGGTTCAGTGGAGCGAGATCCGGCCGCTCGTTGCGACGACGGCGGGTGCCGGAGCGTTTGCCGGGGTTCTTGCGAGTGACGCTCTTGCAGTATTCGATGCATTTGTTGCACGTCTTGTAGTCCGGCCAGAAACAATTCAGAGATAAGACCTTTCGGCACCGGGAACAGCGGCGGGCACCGGGAGGAGCCTCCCTAAGAAGCCTGGGCGTAGAGGCCTTCTTGCGGGGCTTGGTTGCGATGCGAGTATTCGCAACTTTGAGAGCCTCGCAAATCACGCGGCGCTTAGGAGACTTGGCGGGAGCTTTGCCCTTGCTCTTGGGGTCATTGTTGTCGTCATCGGGAGCCTCCGCGTCGCCGGTGCCATTCTCATGCTTGTTGTCAGTCATCTCGGCATTGTTATTAGCCTTGCCCTTCGCATCGGCTTTGGGCTGCTCATCTGCCTGCGAGGAGGAACTTGCAGCTGCATTAGGACTCATCTCAATGTCACTTTCAACCTGGGTCACATTCTCCAGTCGAGCGGCAGGCTGATGGGCGCCACCGGGGGCCTGGACGCTAACAGTATGGACCTCACTTGTCTTGACTTGATTGTTGTCATGCTCCTTGTCCAGACTGCTGGCTTCGGGCTGCTGAACCGGCTCCGAGTCGGTACCGGAGCTGGAGCCGGAGCCCATATCGATTTTATCCTCACGCTGGTTGTTGTTCTCAATACCAGTGTCCGGCTGCGGAGCCTGATGGATGCCGTGGTCGACAGCAACAACATTGTTCTCCTTCATGGTAACATCCTGCGGGGCCTGGTTGAGCTCGGCGCCGGAGATGCTTCCGGTGTTCTCGGCCTACAAGTTGATGCATCAGCATTAGGAACAAAAGTGTCAAAATTAGGAACAAAAGTGTCAAACACGACGGAAGAGACATCTGCTTACCTGATCCATGGTGGTGATAACCAAGTCAAGTGATTGTGAGACTTTGTGGCTTTCCTTTCTTGTTTTCGTTTAGCCAAGTTGCCACGATGCGAAATGCACAAGCCGTGCTGCTGCGAGACAAGAACAGCCCAATGGACTATGCAGTTGAGTAGTGGAATGAGTGCGGCGGAACCGAGAAGTAATGCCGAGGATTCTGGAGACGAAACAGAACAAAAATACAGCAGCGTCGTGAAGAGAGGAAAAACCAATAGAAGAAGACCTCGAGGGGACAGACTCGAGGAACCTCGAAGGCTCTCAGAACAAGGAGGGGAAGCAGCTTCGTGGCAGGGAAACAATGCGGTAGAACGAGTCCACTACACAAAAGCTTCTGATGCAAAAGCTGAATTTCGTTTCGCAGACAAGCTTTGTTTGTGTTGCGTGTGGAAGAAAGAAGAAAATCGACTATGAACCCTAGGTGCGTGTTATGTGTGTGTGAAATGATATGCGTGTATCCCCTATTCTGTGCTGTCCGGATGGCTGACGACTCGCAGCTTCACTTACTCTTTCCCTTAATAAGAATTCATAGTCTCTCTCTCATAATAATAAAAGACTATTATCAGATATGCGTGTGTGCAGCGTATATAACAGATGCATGTTAGCTACGGGGCGGGCATCTTTATGAGAACTACTGTTACACGACTAGGTAGATATAAAGCTTAAAGCCCTCTCTGACTTGGTCTGAATTGATTCTTTCTGGTCTGCATATTACTAACATCATGTATTGATGTGATGCTCTTTGTTTAGGATATTAAAGATTGAGTCTTAGAGTGAACATTCACTTAGCACTATTAGTATAAGGATTAATAGTTTTCCACTTTGAATTAACTGAACGCAATAACTATAAGCTAGATCTCCTCTGTAGTAAGGATATAGAACTTTATATAAAAGCCAGAAAAGGTGAAGATCACAGTATCTTCATGGCATACAAAGATAGGACGTCTCTTTACTTCAAGTGTTCCCTTTGTTAACGTAAATCAAACCCTGATGAAATTTTGGTGTCTCTGCCTGAACGTGGCCAAGCATGGATAGGAACATGACGAAGGCTCGAAGTATAATATCTGCATGCGCTTCTCAGTACAAATACAGAAGACACATGTGACACTGAGACAGTCTGCGATAAGTTACACTCTGCCTATTCTGCCTGTCCCAAGGTCGCATGACAATAGGGCATCGGTATACTAGGCCAACGACTGGGCCAACGACTGCGAGTGGGACTGGCATGCCTCCCGAGGGATATCAACCACGAACTGGGATGAGTTGACACCGTAAGGGAGAACGTTGAGACTGTGGCGGTGTATCATGCTGTGCCACAACGCCACAATCATGATTCAACACGGCTTTTGACATGTCGGCATGAAACCATCAAAGCCGAAGATTGCTGTTCGATCGTGATCTATAAATGACCTCCAACAGGCTATATACTTCAGAGAAATCCGCCAGGGAACACAAAAACCCACCGACCCTCCCCCAACCCCCATCGACCCATCTCATAGCCTTTGCTTTTTCAAACTCAATACCAATACCTCCTCCGTAAAGATGCCCAAACGCCGACTCCCCAATTTTGGATGCCCTCTAGGGGTACGTATAGAGAATATAGCTGGCGCCATGCGTTGCGAGAAGAAAGTGCAATGCAGGCCAAGGGAAATTACACTGGCACGTGCGTGAAAAGATAGGACACAGATTCGCCGTTGTGCGTGCTGTGACCGAGTTAGCCGTCTTGTCTTGGACTGCAGCGGTCGTATATGGGATGGGGTGGAGTCTTACCGCCGAATAGCCTCGGCCAGGGTGCCGCTAACGTCGATCACCTGGAGCTTCGGGCACCGGGCGACCTTGTCGGCCAGGGGGACGGTGTTGGTAACGACGAGGGCCGAGAGGCTGCTGTTGTTGATGGTCTCGATGGCCTTGCCGCTGAGAATACCGTCTGCGTAGAATTTGTCAGTGCTGGGTCCACGAAGCCGACAGGATTGGAGATGGGAAACGCCGGGAATGACAAAGAACCGATGGGCTGAAGAAACTTACGAGTAGCAATGGCCAGGATCTAAGAGGTTGTTAGCTTGCGCGCAGCGAAGTGGGGTGAGGCGGGATAAGTAAAGCTTACCTCCTTGGCGTTGGCATCCCGCAAAAGACCAGCGGCCTTGTCCAGCGTGCCGCAGGTGTCGGCCATGTCATCGACCAGGATGGCCACCTTGTCGCGGACCTCACCGATCAGGACCATGCGACCTACGACATTGGGGCGAGGGCGCTATTGAAGCGTGAGCCATGGAAAGTTCAAAAAAGAAGAGAATGGTTCGAGAGGACGACGTACCTCCTTGTGAATGAGAGCAAAGCTGGCATTGAGACGGTCGGCGATGGAAGTGGCGCGCTTGGCGCCTCCGGCATCGGGGGAGACGATGACGACCTCCTCGACGTTCCGATTCTCTCGGATCCAGCGAAGGACGGACGGCTCGGCGTAGAGGTTGTCGCAGGGCACGGAGAAGAAGCCCTGGATCTGGGAGGCGTGGAGGTCCATGGTGATGATGTGGTTGGCGCCGGCGGTCTGGATCATGTTGGCGATGAGGCGGGCCGAAATGGGGGCGCGGGAGCGGTCCTTCTTGTCCTGACGGGCGTAGGGGAAGCAGGGGATGACGGCGGTGATGCGGCGGGCGCTGGCGGTTCGGCAGGCGTGGATCATGATGAGCATCTCCATGAGGCCCTCGTTGACATCGCCGGTGGCGGCCGACTGAAGGATGTAGACGTCCTCATCGCGGACCGATTCGCCAATGGTGACCGAGGTCTCCTGGTTCGAGTAGTTGAGGGAGACGGTCCTGGCGATTTCGATGCCGAGGCTGGGTGAGAGGGAGAACTCGTGTCAACTCGATGCGCCATTTTCCCCATCCTAGTCTCCTTGACGGGTCGAATAGGGGAATAGGGGTTGAAGAAGGGAGAGCGAGGCGGTGTCAGGGGAAGCGGAGGCGGGCGCGCTGGTCGTTCCTCGCCCCCGCTTGGCATCCCCGTACCCCATCTCCCTCCCCTCCCCGTCGCCGGGAACAGGGTGCCGAGGCCCCGGGAACGTTGGGAAAGAATGGAAGGAAGGGGCAGAAGGGGAAAATCCAAGCACGAAAGAAAGTGGAGATAGATTGTGACCACTAGCTTCACTCACCGGCTTGCGACCTGAGCGCTCAATTCTGGGTGGCTACTGCCACTGAGGAGTTTGATTTCGTTGGCCATTTGTCTTGACATGCTGAGAGGAAAAAAAGGTCGCCGCGTAGGCGAGCGGAAAAAACAAATAAAAAGGATAAAAAACGAGGTGGTGTGGAACGGGTGGTGTCACGGGACCCAGGGAGGGGTGGGTGAGAAAAAAGAGACGTCCCTTTTCTCTCGAGTGGCTTGCGATGGCTGCAAAGGCAAAAGCTGCGGCGTTCCCACGCAAGGAGAAAGGTAGGTCAGGTCAAGTCTCCGTGGCTGCGACTGGTGCGGGGAAGAGCTCCGATGGTTCTACCAGTACACAATACGACGAAGAACTCCGAGGCGGCGGGTTTTAGGGGGGTGGCGGCGGTAGGGTAGGCAGACCGACGGGAAGCGAGGGATTCGGATGCAGCAAGGGGCGTGCCGGGCCACAGGGACGAGGGCTGAGTGGGTGGCCAACAGGATGCGACGGGATGCGGTGAGACGTGACAAGTCTGCTAGGTCGAGAGGCGGCTGTGGTGCGTTCAACGGGCCTTGGTCTTTGATGGTTTGAAGCCACGGGCGGGTGTTGTAAGTCGATATTCGTGGCCCTAATTCGCCAAAGTTTGCATGTGCTTTTTCCCTTGGATGAGCGGTGACTGGTTGGGCCGGTCAGAGCGACGATGAGAGTCCAATGCACTCGATGATAAGATAGGGAGGACGGTGCGGCGATTCTCTTTTGAGAGATGGACGCGACGCGATGCAACTTTGATTCAAACCCGTGAGGATAGACTCGTTTGGTGTAGGGCTGAATGTGTAAGGTCGCCGCTTCAGGGGACTGACCGTCGTGAGGGTCGGGTCGGGATGAACGATCGCGAATTTTTCTTTTTGCAACGAGTCCGGTAACATGATTGGACCAGACGGAAATACCTAGTTCCAGGTCCGAGGCCAAGAATTCAGTCCGGCTTCGGGTTTCGTCGGTTTGCACGTGCACGAAGTAGTTGCCACGAATGACGACTCTCCCTTCGGTACCTCTACCTTATAAACCCGCAACGACCTGTCCCAGTAATCACTTGAGGCGACATGGTCTCATTTACACCATCGTCTTGATGAGAATGCAGGTGATCTGGGATGACTGGCGCAAATGACGGCGCATACAGTCATCTCTAGAATTGATCAATAATGAGAACCTAGGGCTTGCACTCATAATCATCCTATTACGCCTCTAATGCTAAGGTATTGTTTTTATCCAGACCCTTGAGAGGAGATATTTTTACCATTTTCAGGTTCTTTTGTTTTTTTTCCTTTTCCGCAAAATCCAAAGCGCCGCCGCAGGTCTATATCGTCTAATGAGAACCGAAGATGAAGAAAGCGTAGGGTGACGTAAAATAGGTCAGGTATGTACATCTATGTCGTGGCCTCTATTATGTTTCTCTCTTTTTCTCTTCAGCACGACGACGCACGCAGTCGGCTTGCCTCTATTCCGTTTCGGCATTTGCACGAACGTGATCTTTTACTTCTTCTTGACCCACCGGAGAGCGCCGGGGTCGGTAGGGTCGTGCTCGACGTAGCGCAGGGTGGTGAAGGCCTGCCAGAGCTGACCCAGGAAGCTGCGGTTGTCGCAGGTGTAACGGTCGCCGAGGATGGGCTTGATGGCTTCGGTGGCCTCGTCGGCATGATAGAAGGGGATGCGCCTATTTTTAACGTTAGAATGGGAGACTGATTGGGCCCAGATGTGAGGGTGTTCTCGGAATAAACGTACGGGAAGAGGTGGTGGACAACGTGTTTCTCAATGATGCCGTGGAAAATGTGCTTGCCGATGAAGCCAAAGTCGCGATCGACGGTGGAAAGGGCGCCCTTGACGTACGACCAACCCTCTTCGGTGTAGTGAGGGAGGTCGGGGTGCGTGTGGTGGAGGTAAGTAATGGCCACTATTGCGACACAAAGTCAGTCATGCGATTCGCGACAAAGAAACCGACCAGAACAGGCGCAGAGGGGGAACATACCCAGCCAGTGGTGTACCCAGAAGTAAGGGACGGCATAGAGGAGCAGTACGGTGGAGACACCGACGACTTGCGACGCAAAGTAGAGACCGGTCAGGGTAATGGCGAGTCCAATGTCGGAGTAAAAGATGAACCGGGCCTCGGAGGGACGGAACACGGCACTGAACGGGTCAAAGTGGCTGACGCGGAACCAGGCAGCGAGGCCCTTGACATCGCGCTGGGCGCTGGCCTTGCCGGCGGAGGCATTCAGGAAGAGATACGACTGCCACCCGAAGAGCTGGTGGGCGAGCAGCTTGACCACCTGGACGATGGGCGTGTCCTCGACCATCTCGTGCAAGTCGACGGCCGCGATGCCCTCCGTCTTGGGTGGGCCGCCCACGGTCCGCGGGGTGAAGACCATGTCCTTGTCGATGTGGTTGTGAAAGCGGTGGTGGCGGTGGTGCGAGAACTTCCACGAGAAGAAGGGGACGAGGAGGAAGGAGTGGAGGGCCCAGCCGACAAAGTCGTTGACGGCCCCGTACTTGGAGAAGGAGCCGTGGCCGCACTCGTGGCCGAGGATCCAGACGCCCGTGCAGACGAGGCCTTGGAGGTAGCCGTAGGCGATCCAGGCGGCGGTGCGGTAGACGGGGCTGGGGAGGGTGGGGATGAAGGTCAGGGCGGCCCAGACGAGAGCGGAGACCATGGTCAGGTCGCGCGCCACGTAGTAGAGTCCCGTCCAGAGCGAGGATTCGAAGCAGTGGGGAGGGATGGCGTCGCGGATGGTCTGCATGTCTGGGAACGGCTCAACCTTGAGCTTCGCCTGTTGTGGTGCGTGTTAGCCTCGATATCCTGAACATGTACCTCCCGACTCGTCGTCGCATGTTCCAAGGTCCTACGCAAGGCGACTTGTGGTCCCCAGGAAACTTTCGATCCTCTTTTCGCTCCTCACTTACCGGTGTGGACCGCGGCTTTGGTTGTTCAACCACCATGGTTGCGGTCGAGGTGGCCGAAAACGACATGCGATGTCTTGTAGCTGTAGCCATGGCTGCGATCAAGGGCGGATGACGGATGATAGTTGAGGGAGGAGGCTAGAACAGGAGGTGAAACGAAAAGACGCTCAAAAGGTGACAAGGAGAGACCGCGTAGGATCGTGGGCCTAGTCAGTTGCCTCCGTTTGCTCGCCCTGTGTAGTGCTCGTCGGTACCTAACGAGCAGCTAGCGTCCCAGAGGGAGGAGAGGAAGAAGAGGGAACGGCAACGGAAAAAGGACACGGCCAGGAAAGGAGAAAGGACCGAATCGAGGGAAGAAACGGGACGGGGAGAAAAACATGAAAAGGAGAGGGAAAAAAAAGATCAAAAATATTTTAACCTTATCCCATTCTAACGGAACATGCTGCGATAAGCGACATGTTGTGCCGGGGTCCCTTTTAGATTCAGGGTCCAGGCTTAGTGCAGCAAGCGTCTAGAAAATCTCAGGGTTCAGGGGTCGACGAGTCAGGGGCAGATTTGTTGAGACGAATACCAACGTCCATGAATCGCGTCTGGCCTAGTGTAATGGATTGCGGAGAGCCCCGGCGTTGACCTATGCGGGAGGGGGTGGTTATAGGTCAGAGCTTGAACAGAGGATTTTGCTCTGACCAGAGCCAGGTCAGAGGTACAACTGTCAACATGAAGTTCTAAGACTGTCGACAGTCTGACCAGTCATCGGGCTCTGACCTATAAACGCCCCCTCCCGCGTAGGGAGGATTCTAGATTTTCCATGTGTACGTTGTATGTACGTTGTATCTTTAAAGAAACTGGCATAACTCATAAGTCTGCGGCGAAGCTGTTGCTAGTATACCTAGCGTATACATAGTGATAGGATAGACTTTAGAATAAACAAAGATGTACTTCGTACATTGCAGTCAAACGGTGCTCTGGCTAGCCTTACCTTATCTGCCCTGCCAAGGTAGCTGAATGATGAGACGCCCACTCATTCGGGCAGGACATTAGGTAAGATAACTTTGCACCCCCAGGTTTTGCAACCCCAGGTCGTTGAACCAACAGAGCCCCCGTCTTATCAACACGTGCTTTGAAAACGCTCGCTGGCGAGGGGAAGAAGATTTTAGGTCCCAGGGGTAGAAGGAGAGAAAAGGAAAGCGACCTGTGAATTTTCGAATGTGCGGGCGAAAGCGAGCCCTCGAATTTCCATGTTTGCATTCCACTTCCCCTTCAACCAAAATCATTTCCCAACTACGCTATACCCCTTGAAATTTACAGGGTATTTTTGATGAGGCTAGGCGACTACGGGATTAGCTCTACGGAGACCATGCAAAAGAAGAAGAAAAAGACTGAACAAGCCCTGATAGCAAAAGCTAGGTCCGAAAGGGGTAGCCACCTACTAGCTAAAGGGAGATAAGATAGTGATTACCGTGGAACTGTGGAATGTGTTTGGAACAGCAATGCCGACATTCCAGATTCCGATCTGAATTTACATCGATGGACAATTTCAGGCACATGGGGAATAGCAGTGTTTAAGATGTTTGTCAATGGCCAATGAATGCAATGAATGCCCTTCAAACACTAGCGCTGTCTCACGGAGAACTGTACCGAGTACAAAGTACATGTACGTTGTACCTTGTCAACGTGCCGAGGTCAAGACAAGGCTGTAATTTAGCTCTCTCCCCTCCCCTCCCCCTTCCACCCACCTTAAGCTTTCCCACGTCCGTATGTCTCCATAGTAGTATTGCGAGGGGAGACAACTCGTGCTTGCGCCACTTCCCAAGTATCGCGTCGTCCTGCGTGCGGAAAAAGGAAGTGGGGAAATGACAGGTTACACAACAGACGACATGGGACAATCGAACCTCGAACCCCTCTGCGCGCTGAAATCGTGAACCGGATTGCCTGTCACCTAGACCAGAAGAGAGTGGAATACCAGTCGAACCGTATTGCGTGGGCGAGGACACGGTCTAAAAACATCAGTCATCCATACTCGAGCACATGGGGTTCTCGATTCACTCACCATACGGCTTTTTAAGAGTGGTAGCCAACATTCGTCAGCGGTGAGGGATCTGAGAAACATGTCAAAGCCGCAAGGGCAGGCCGCGCCGGGCTTATGTACGTATACGGTCTTTGGTAGGGACAGTCTGGATTTTCTCATGCTGTCCAGCCTCCAACCTGGCTGAGCCTTCCTTGTATTCTACTCACGTCCCACTTCCTTCCCTTCGTGGCCCTACAGCAGTGACGGCTGTTGAACCGCAAGACAGCTTCGATGGCCAGGCCATTTCTGCATCCATGCCTTCCCTCCTCGCTATACCGACTTGAGCGAGTCCGACTGCCATATGTTCTATTGCGACTACTCAACTATAGCGATCTGGGCAGGCCAGGAATCTTCAGTCTCGGACATCGTCCACCTCATACATTTCCAGCCCACGTCCATCCACCAATATACCCGAAAACGTGCCGAAAGAAGAAGCCTGATCCTGAATGCTAACTACCTCGTATACTGCCGACCTTTATTCGACCTTGAGACACCATGGACCACGTCAACGGCGGCCTCAACGGCGGCCTCAACGGCGGCCAAATCAACGGCGGCCAAATCAACGGCGGCCAAATCAACGGCGGCCAAATCAACGACACCCAGAGTGCCAACGCGGCGACCCAAACCAACGACGGAACAGCGGCCGCCGTTGCAGCCAGCCTTTTATCTACACCCAACGTCGCCTACTTCCAGTGGCTGATTTCCTACGTCAGGGAGCACCAAAGGTCGTCCGCAATCATCGGACTCAGTCCCCGGACTCGTCGCATATGCCTGGCTCTCCTAACGGTAGCGCTCGACGGCCTCGACCACGAAGCCCGCGGCAGGATCGAGGAATCGCACAGATGTCGCATCACTTGCCTGCGCGCAATGGGATATCTGGAAGTCAGCGCCCGACTCGATGCTACCCATGGGAACACGATACGGGCCATTCAGCAAATCGTGATGGAGCGAGTGTCGGACACTATCCTGGACATGCTGCAGAATGAGCAGGGCTACTTGTTCGATGCTTTACGCGCGAACCCCCTGCTACGGGCACAGCTACAGCTCGTGCCCATGGAAGAAATGGATGTGCTCCTGTAATCGGTCCCACGGTATTCTGTGTCGCTGCTGTGATACCGCCCGCACCCTCGCCGACAATCAATACAACACCGGCGCAGCTCACAGAGTCCCTTCGACGATGCGTTCTGCGACAATATTGAGAACCTTCAACGATGGAGTCTTCACTATCCGCCACCCTCGACTAATGGCGACAATGGGAATAAGGTTGACAACGGAAAATGACGGCAATGACATTAGCTATAGTGACTTGAATATTCTGTTAATAAATCAGTGGCTCCACGCAACCTGTCTCTTGAACACGGCGTGATGTTGTCAAGCACCGCGGCATTCACATCCAAACTGTCAAGGGTATTCCTATTGGGGGTTCTCGGGGTAACTCGAGTCGGGCCAGCCGCAATCTTGCCTCATGGTCGAATATGTTGTTAAAGTTGTTTCCTGCATAGCCGCCTTCAGTATATCCGCATTGTATCCAAATGTCCATATCTTCGCGTCGTGGAAATCGTGGGCCAAGTAATCCTCGGGCAGAACGGGTCTTTCAGGGAGAGGCTGGCGTCTGTCTCGTCGGATTCAGTCGCCTATTCTGGCGCATGTCCTGTATCAGCCGGGCCAACCTCGAGCTAGAGTCGGACTCGGTCACACGAAGCTCTCGCGGTGTGCCGGTCCATATGTTTTTCGGATGGCCGTTTGACCATGAACGAAGATGACGCTATATCATCCATCGTCAGTCACGAACAGGTTGTGTCTGCCTCGTTGAAGAGATTTGTGGCCTTTGACTGCGGTTTGTGCGATAATACCGTTGGACAATGGACGCAGACTTCGGTGAGGGAACGCGGTCGAGATGCAGCTGAGCTCTTGGAGGGGGGGATGGAGAAGGAATCGCGGTCGACCTCACTCATGTCCATGTCCGTGCGTAAGAACCCACTTTAGAGGCTCGTCCCGGCCTGCCCCACTTACAGTACTCCAGGTTCGCTCCTCACCACCATCTTCAGATGTAAGGTCGGTGGCCCGAACGAACGTCGAGATCAAGTGGGTGGCGGTGCACTGCGGGCGGACCTGTCTCGTCCATATCAGTCTTTAACGAATCGGTTGTATTGGTTATCGAGCGTTATAGACGAACGATCCTGCAGGAGCCTTGTAATCTAACAACGAATTACTCAGCGGCACAACTCGCCAACTACCAACAGCCATGTCAGCGTCCTGGACGGAACGCTTCACCGTTGGTCAACGACGTTGCTAAGGTACAGGTCAGGGGGCATGATACAGGGGAGCCCGCCTCCCCCTATACCTTGACATGTACTGTACCTAGATCCTTCAGTGAGTCTGGTACGTGTACATTCTCAAGACCTATTACAACGTACTCTTTTCTCTCGTCCACTGGTCGGCGCGCATAGCTTCGGATTGTCAGGACGGGATGGGACGAAGCTGGGACCTGCAGCCATCGCCCGCGGATGCATTATTTTTCATCCTTCCGCTCTGTAGACGCAATATGGGAGACAGAACTCTGCACGGTTTCAATCCGCTGCTGCTTCGTAGTAGCAATATTATTTTGTCCCCGGTCCATTAGACGCCACCAGGGTTCCCCTCTTTCCCCCCTTGCCCACCCCAGGATCGTCAAAGGGTATAATACATGTATGTCCCATAGCCATGTACCGTAGGTAGTCGAGGTAGAGTCTTATTATACGTAACGGCGGACATCAGCGACTCGGAGCCTCCGTCTGCCTTTCCAGGCCGTTCCAAAATAAAAGATAGCGAAAGGAAAGAATCGAAGTTAAAGCCGTACGCCGTAAGCCGTACGCCGCACCAAGGTAGCCTAACCGTTGCCCTAATCTTTTGGCCGTAAACCGATTTTTGGACCAAACTCACGCGCTGCCATGCGATCCAATGGTAAAAAAAAACAAACTCCGAGAAAAAAAAAGAGTGGAAAACACCCCGTTATACACGTCGTGGCACAACGCCCCGTTCTATCCGGGCCGTCTCGCTGACAAGAGGCATGCAGCCAAACAAGTCGGCAAACATATTGAGACACCGAGAGCGCGCAACCATGTGGCCGGGCTTCCCGCTGATGCTCGTACGCGGCGCAAAATTGTGGTACTCCCGGCGACCACGGGCCAGCAGCGGCCCGGTCCGGGTCAGCATGGACGTGACGTAGTTCATGCCAATGTCCTCGCAGTTGAAGTGTTCGTCGACGTGCGCCCGGATCGCCTTGGTGGCCTCGTCCTCCGCCAGCGTGTAGTAGTCCAGGAACTTGATGTGGGCAAAGGCCAGGTTGGTGATGATCATCGAGTACTCGTCCTCCTTCTTGTTGCACATTCCGTACTGCCACTCGCCCTTGTCGTTGACGTCGGCGCACCGCGGCAGGCCCCCGACCAGCCGATCGCGGCCAAACTTGCGCCACGTCTGGAAGACGAACTCGAGGTCCGAAGGGTAGTAGAAGACGTCGTCATCCGAAAGCAGGATGGCCTGCGTCTGGAAGTCGGGGTCCGGCTTGAGCTTCTCGTTGAGGCTGTTGCGAGGCGACCGGCGGAAGCGGACGGGAACGCCATATTCCGACGTGAAATCGGGCGGCGGCGTCTCCTCGAGGTTGTTCCAAACCACGACCACTTCGTGGAGGGAGGGAACGTCGGGGGACGAGAGGATGGTCGTCAGGGTCGTGTTGAGCTCTTTCGGTCGGCGGTAGGTCTGTATCGCGATACTGCAATGATTCAAATTTGGTTAGTCAACTCCATCCCGACAGGACGGGCAGAACAGAAGGCAAAAAAAAGAAAAAAGAAAAAAAGGATGGGACGTACGTGAATTTGTCGTCGCGCAGATTGGCATACTTGGCTTCAGCCGCCCGCATGAACTCGGCCACTCCCGTACGATTCATCGTAGCGTCGCAGAGAGGGACCTTGGCCACCGAAGGGGGAGGTGGCGGAGACAAGTCGACCGCCTTGGAGTTACCGGCGCCTTTGGTAATACGCGGGAGTTCCCACGCGGGAGAGAAGCCGACAACGAGTATGACGAAGGTGGCGGCGGCGGCGAGCCCCAGGGCGAGGAGAGTTGGTCTGCCCATGAAACGATGACTTCTCCCGGCCAACAGGCTCCTATATGTGTATGTGACCATGACAGGCCAAGGGGTTCGTCGACTGTCGGCGGCTCCGAGAGGAGCAGCACGACGCAGCGCAGCGGAGGGAAAGGACGAATCTGCGGCTCGGCGTCGTCGAGCCTTTCGGGTAAGGTATGTACTGGAGATAGCAGAAGGGCGGGCGGATGAGGAAGTAAACTTGAAATAATGGAAGGCGAAGAGGTGGGGGATATGTAGATAGAATAAGAGCACTACGAAGAAAGAAGAAGAAGAAAATTAAAAAAGAATAGGAGAGGATGACGATGCAGACATGGGTTATTATTAGAATGGATCGATAAGGAGAAAAGCTTGTCGCCTTACGGAGGAGTACGTTGTAGGTACAGTACGTACTAGTAGCCGCAGGATCCTGTGTAACGTAGGTAAAAGTACATATAACGTACACGACGACGTGGTTCCTGCAAGGAACAGGATTTTTTTGGAATGCAGTACCTAGTCGGTACTACCCAGTGCCTGATTGAATGACCCCGAAACTCCGTAACATGGTCAGGTCTGGACCTTCCAAGAGGTCCATACGAAGTATCTTGTCCAGAAGAAGGAATTATCATCCACGTCGTCCGCACATACGAATACGTCCTTCCAAAAAGGGCCGTCATTGACTCTTCAAAACGTCTCCCCGACGCGCATCCACATGATGAGTTATAGCGACCCACAAGGAGGCGCAGCAAGCTTCGACTTTCACTCTACACGCGTAAAGACAGCGCCCGTTAGGTACGCATGACGCTATAGGTAGAGACCAGTACTTCGTAACGTCTATTTCCGGCAAACCGGCAGTCCTTCCTTGAGCCCCACGTACTCTCTCGAAAAAGGCTTGTTTCAAAGACGGATGCTTAGACTGTCTTGTCTGGACACGAGCCCGGTGCGCAAGTATTGGTCAAATTTGTATACTTCGTATGGTCTGGGAAGGCAACAACCCCTATCCTTCAATCCACCTTTCTACAGACCATATTGCTGTGCCACGCACCTGCATCATAACCAGGCCACAGCAATATAACCGGTGGTGGCACAGCACAATCGACAAACAAACGGTAGTCAAAATATACAATCTGCCGCGGCCGGGGGAAGAATCATAATTAGATGTGAAATTGGTGGCTTTAAGCTTACTGACCGGTAGTAACTTTTAGGAATCCTCTACGAAGTATTTAACTCGGGACTGTTACGACAGTGGCTACCCAATTTACACTCCGTAAAGTGCTACGTAGGTACACATTTGGCGTGGTACTTGGGGTGCACCGCCACGCTTGTCGTTTAAGGTATATGTGAAAACGTACTCGGTACATGTCCCAAGTCCCCCCACCAACAAAAAGGTGCCACAAGTGTAAGAATGACGTGCACTGGGATGGTGATTCGTAATGATACACTTTGGACTTGACGAGAACTGAGGCTCTGGGTCCTGACTGGCAGATTTAAGGATAGTGATTCCATTCCGTGGGCTGAGTATTGAGGATGTTGTAGGCCGGCCAGACTGCTACAACATACCTAGTACACACGTTGGTGCTTTTGTTAATTCGGGCAAAACATTGTGGTTTCTAGCCGTGTAACTACGGTACTTATGCTTCCCATCTCCCGGCCTAATATGCCGGAAACCGACGCGTTCCGAGATTGTCAGCATCCTCTACACTAGCGTACAAGATGTTTGGGGGTGCCTTTCGACCGGCCTTCACCACTTCTCTTGCCCGCGACATTGCCTCTACCTAGATGATTCAATCAGTCTAGGTCTAGTGGGAGGAAGACCCCGTGTTACTATAGGCAATTACTTCGTAGGTACAACGAATAGCGTCGGACCAAGTCGTCAAGGCTTCAGATTACTTCGTCTGCCATCACCCTGTACCTGTATAGCTTGGTTTGGGAAGAAGGGGTTTCTTCGACAGGAGACGGAGATGCCATGATCTGTATTTGTCCTGAATTTTGGAAAGACTGACAAAAGGATGGAGCACATCTCACCTACAGCAGATCTTCCTTGCTCAAGCAACACGTTATCATTCTCTTTGATCTTGTCATTGTGCCGCAACCCACAAACACCAGAGATATTACAGACACGCAAACCCCAGGAAGCAGAGGCAACCAGTCAGCAATTATCTTGGAGAAGTGCTGTTAATCATACAGTGACCATTTTGCTAGAACCTGTTCCTGGTTCTTCGGCATATTATCTGTTAACCACTGACCAAAGAAAACATATGAGAACCCGTTGTTTTCAACGATTTCTGGTCCATGCATTCAATATATAATGCCATAACAGGTAGAGTTGCCGCATTATACACGAGGATACCGTTATTGCAGCAATATAGATAGTAATAATACATCGCCAAATTTACTCAAGATGCCCAAGAGATTGGTTGGTATTAAGCTAATTCAAGCTGGGCCGTGAGGCTGCATGCTATGTCTTGGTCTGTGTCGGCATCGTCGTATCGTTCAATGTGTTACACGTAGCGTAAGGAGCTATAATAGGAAATCTGCTGACATTAGCATGTCATTATCCCAACAAGTCTTCTCCCCGAGTCGCGTAGACACGCGCCTTAACCCACGACTGGTAGGTGACATCAACGGATGCAAAGGCAGGCAGGCAGAAAACATCAGGCATATATATGACTTGTGAAAACATGAATAAAAGAATGTGGAATTCACCAAACTAAAACTAAGAAAAGAAAAAAAGAACCAGGCAAGGCAACCGAACCACGCCAGCGCACGCAAGCAGAGCAAGCAAGCAAACTGACTTTTCCTAAGAATCGAGTCGTGATGGGGTTGGCCATGCAGCTGTTCATGGTCGAGTCCCTCGTCGTCATTGGTTGGGCGCAACGAACAAAAGAAAATAAAATGAGAGCATTGAGTAGAGCGTCGTATCCTCGTCTAGTCGGATGCCGGAAGACATGGCGCCTGGTTTAAAAACTGCCAGGCTAGTAAACAACTCCCCCACGGGGATCATGGCGCATACACATCAAAGGGTCTCCGACGGGCAGAGCATGCTTCATCCCCCTTCAAGTTTCACGTTTGCTTACTATACACGCCATCGGCCATTAGTTGACCTCCCACAGACTTCCAAAAAAACGCGCGAGGATCAGCGAAAAAAAGGACGAACCTGAGTTGGGGCACCAGCGCCAGGAGGGGGAGGCGGGCCGCCAGGACCAGGAGGTCCTCCGAACGGTGGACCATATCCAGCAGGAGGAGCGCCCGGACCGCCAGGGCCAGCAGGACCAAAGTAGTGCGGGGGAGGGGGAGCAGGTCGGTACGGCGTACCGACGCCCGAGTTGTTCTGCGACCGGCCCCAGCTGAGACGGACACGCGAATTGCCAATCGGGTATCCCTGCATCTGGTTGATAGCCATCTCGGCAGCGTGACGGTGCACAAACTGGACGAAGCCGCAGCCCTTGCCCGGAGGGATCTTGACGTAGGTGATTTCGCCGAAGCCCTGGAAGAAGCTCCGGAGTTCGTCCTCGGTCACATAACCCGAAAGACCACCCACGAAGACCGTGGTGTTGTTGGGATCAGTGAACTGGTTCATCTGCTGCTGGAAAGGGGCAGCGCCGTATCCTCCCTGACCGCCAAAGGCAGCTCCGGGCGGGACGCCGTAGAACCCCTGCTGGTGGGGGTGCATGGCCGGGGGCATCTGATGACCGTGATGGCCGCCATAAGGGCCATGGTTCCTGCCATTGTCGTCAGTTCTCTGTCGTGTGTGCGGTTGAGAGTCCTCTTCGCCCGAGGGGTGCACGTACCGGTTCTTAGGCGTGGCAGTCGAGATCCGCATGGGGCGATTCCCGCAGTAAACTCCCTGCATTTCTACGAGCGCCCGTTGCTGATCCGACTCGTCCGTGAAGCGAACGAAGCCATAGCCGCGAGATTGACCAGTGACCGCATCGGTCATGATCTTAGCAGACTTGCAGGACGGGAACCGGGACTGGAAAAGCGACACGAGGACAAACTCGTTCACTTCAGGACCAAGGTCACCAACAAAGATGGAGTACTCGGGGCCACGGTCGTCACTGACGCTACATCAGAACAGGTTTCATCTTCAGAGGGAAAACCACCAAGAAAAGACTTACCGGCGATCGTTGATACCGCCACCAGAGGCCCAGTTGAGCTTGAACATACGGGCCGAGTTAGGGACCGGGTTACCGTTCAGGCTAAGAGCCTTGGAGGCGGCCTCGGTGGTGGGGAACTCGACGAAGCAGTAGCCAGCATTGCTGCGACACAAAGTTAGTAACCGTCATCAAGGGAAGCAGAGCAATGGATAATGCAAACGGGCGACAAAATCGTGGCGAACAGCCAATCAAATTAATGTGGAAGTAGAAAGGAAGGTAAGAGCGCAGAGAGGTCGCCATGTCCATAGACTTACCCGGAGTTCTTGTCGCGGATGACCTTGACATTGACGTTCTCGGCCGCGGCACTCATGAAGACGCCCTTGATAAAATTCTCGTCCATCCAAGGTTCAAGCTCACCCATCCTGGGTTCTAGTTAGCAGGAAGCTGAGAAGAGCGGTTCAACAAAGATCCTCACCAGAGCGTCGTCTTGTTGCCCTCCGAAGGGGTACCAGAAGACGGGATGTTGGTGGCGGCCATTTCCCCGTTGCCATTGCCGGGAGCATATCCAGGCATGGGACCAGGTGCGGCAGAGCCGTAGGCATCACCCGCGCCATTGGCACCATTGGTACCAGGCTGGGGAGCGTTGTTAAAGGCAGTCATACCATCCATAGTGGCAAGTCGTGTTGTTGCGTGTTGGGGATGATTCAAAATGCCGATCTTTTCGCAGAAGTAAGAGTGAAAGCGACGTTGCTAAAACGGTCGTATTAAGAGCCGTTAGGATAGAAATCGTATCGTTATCTAATGCGGCGGGGTTGTTAGCATCGGCGCATGACGAGAGGCAAGACCGAGCAAGTAGGTCCCAGGAAGGCACGGGCGGTTTGATATCCGGAAGGTCAAACGTTTGGCCAACATACCGTTACAGCGGTTCCGAAAACCTCAGCGCGAATTTGCGGGAACGAAGAGGGACCTGGGCTGGAAAATCGCACACTGACCAATATCCAGAACCCAAACCGAGACTCCGAAACGAGCAAGTGGCAAAGACGAGATCTCTTGACGCCGACACGCCGCGGTAGAAACAGATATCGGGATAGTTTCGAGACGGCGGTGCAACTTAAATGCTGAGAGGCTGGTTGGGAAGGATTTGAGAAAAGGCTCCAATTGCGACTTTTAGTTCCTCAAACACCTTTAAGACGTGCGCCGGCAACTGGAAATCAAAGGATATCGAGATTACTGTCGAAGGACACTGGGGAAATGGTCCAAGATATTCCTAACCTGTATCAAGAAATGTTAGCAACCGTGGTGTCTTGCATTTTTGCCAATGTGGCCCCATCGCATAAGTCCCAAGAATGACGGCGTGCGCGACAAGGCAACAGTCAGCCCGGTGGTCGGTCGCGCCTACGCAGAGCCTTCCACACAGAGTGGTGCAGTGCTGCCTATAGCGAGAAACCGACTCCGGAAAACATGGCCGTCGATAGATGGCCGCTCAAACCGCTGGCTTTCCCACATGCGGTTGGTCCGCTAATGGCATGTGATTCTTTGGACAATCGCCCTGACGCCGGGATGAGAGAATTGAAGGATTGTGTCCGCGGGTTGACTCGGTGTCGACATCCGATTTTGAGCAGCCCAAGGCCAAAGAAGAAGATCCGACACCTTCCTCTGACGAGGTTGAAGGCTCGCCCGGATACCTCCCATCATTGACAGCAAATGGCGAGTATAATGGGACCAGATTCGATAGAATAGGCCAAAAGAACTTGAATAACCAAGCCCAGAAGGTATTCGGTCGGAAATCGCATGATGGATTATTGGATGGGAGCGACTGAGGGATCTTGATGTTCGGAAGTCGATGTCGAACTATCAGCCGATCGCCAACCTGACATGGCCCCGAGTCGTGAATTGAATTCGTGTCCCGGTGGGGGAAAATGTCGCTTTTGACCGTTCCCGCTCTCAACGGGATGGGTGATGCGGGCTGTGGATGCTTGTCGCCAATATTCGCTTCCAGGAATTTCCAAGTCGGATAAGGATCTCGCCAGCGACCAGTCTGAGGTATGCCATCAAGGGAGGCATCGTATGGACCAATGCCATAACAAGAGACAGACGACGAAGACCATGGCGGGCGACACGATGTTTCTTGGGACATGACGCGATGGCGGCAGGGGCGCGGGTGGGGCGGGGTGCGAAGGAAACTTACTTTTGGGCGCCTCCTTAGAAAAACACTTGACTAAGCTCGAAAACGAGGAGGGAATTCGGGTGCGATAAGTAGGAGAAGGGGAGTCGTGCGGGGTGACGTCGAGCGGACAAGCAGACTCTTTGGCGGCGATGCGCAACGACGGGATAGTCGGAGGGGATTCGAGTCGACAGGGTGCGGATGCGACTAGTAAGGCGAGCTGGTACGAAAAGAAGCGATTCTTTTCTCTCAAGCAGAGGACTACAAAAGAGTCGGGGTTGCGAGGGAAAACGCAGACTGCCAGCCAGACAATGGGCCGAGAGATCAAAGCAGCAGCAGCAGTAAGCACTTGGAAAGCGCAACCAAAAGAAACTCAGAAAGCCCTTTCTCCCAAAGGAGTGCGGAGAGAAATGGAGGAAGGCGAAGGGTGGATTTTCACTCTTCGAAAAAGAAAAGGAAACACGTTGGGTAAGGAGGCGGGGTGAGAAAAAAGATGAAAAAGAATAAGAGAGGAGGGGAGGGGAGGGAAAGGAAGAAAGACACGAGCGAAAAAGCGAAAGAGGACCTCGACTAACGGGACGAGGTGTGGATTCGGGATGGGATGGTGGAGATGGATGGTGTAAAGGTAAAAAACAAAAAAAGTGTTGATGGGCAAGAGACTTTTTCTTTCTTTTCTTTTCTTCCCTGCTTCGTCGTCACTACTTTTCCAAAGCCGGCAGCTAAGGCGGTACGCTCGGAATTCCAACTATTCTGTAGGAATTTCAGGTACTTTCCTATGACTGGTTGGGAAGAATGACCAATGAATATGCCGCCTGTCACGGAAGTAGCAGAGAAGCGAGGCACCAAGGCCCTAAGATGTCTACTATGACTCAATTTTCTTTTCGGACTGTGTGGGTCGATACTTCGGCTAACGTTGTGGGCTCGAGTTCCAGGAAGTACACAGTGTGGATCAAGACCTCAACCTGCAGGGCCCGAAGAAAAGACACGGGGTGTACCGACATCCAACTCGCGGTTTTAGTTGGAGGCATTCCTACCACACCTACCATACTAGCGACTTTCGCACAAAATCGTACCTTGACTCGAGTCGATACAGTGCCCACGGAGACGAAACAGTCTTTGGACTTTCGCAGCTTTTCAACCGTGTTGGTTTTGATCGAAATATCGTTCACAGATTTTAGCCCTAGGACAGAAACAAGTGTAGAAGTTACCTACTAAGTATGTACAATCACGAGCCTCCCAATGAATTTTCCCCGTCCTAGCTAGGTACAACGTACTGGCAGGCAATGTATGGTGACGAAACCGGGAGTCGGTTTAGAAAGGTGTGTCCTTAGAGAGCCAATGGCTGCATGCCTTTGCAGCCTGGCACCTTTGGAAGCTGGAATGTTCATCACGGTCCAAGAAAATCCAAGATAAAGCTGCTCGTAACAGCAAGTCGATCAAACAGCCCCACAAGACGAAGCCCGCATGCTTTTGAGCGCAACCCCTTGTGCGATGGTATCGAGACGCCGCGGAATATGGTCAAATTATTCATCTGGAAGTCAACATCACAGCCGTGCTTCACATGACATTATTTTATCACAGATAAACCCATCAGAAGCCGGCAAAGCCATTGATGACATATCAAGGTGATTTCTTCCGAGGGTAGAACATGCGATCTAGGTAACGGTAACGTTCGTACGAACAGTGATCTCGCGAGACAGTGCCGTCCCGCTTCATCACTTTTTCCCCATGCGATTTCCTCGCGGACAATGGCTGTGCGGTGGGTGCCCCGGCAACTTAAAAGTAAAGCCTCTGTTTGTTGTCCACCAAGGCTACAGATCAGACCTCGAGCACAACAATCTCCTGATAGTCAATGAGGACGGGGACAGCTGTCGGTGTTGAAAGAAACGCACGCCGTTTGATCCAGTAGCGACTGCTCATTGGTGTTTCGGACAATACGCCTATGTTCAGCCGTGTGCCCGGGTCCATTGAAGGAGGGTCGTTTCCGCTCAGCCGTCGACTGGAGGAAAAGGAGGAAAAAAAATAGAGCACTTCCTAAGGAAGCCAAAAATGTTGCACTCGTTTCAGCTTCCCTGAGGAAACATGCATGGCTTAGAGTTTCGTCGTACAGTCGGTGTACAAGGTGCTCCCAACAACTATGGCTGCTCTTGTCTCTGGGCTCAACTTGGACATGCCCTCATTGGGGATCAAAATGCTTCCCCGGACCTTCATGAGCAACGGGTTTGCCGGTCTTCACCTTGGGCCGTCCAAAGAAACCAGAGGCGAGCAAAACACACGTCACTCGGCTCGGCAGGCGGTGCTTCAAAGTCACCGCCACACCCGCCGGACCACCCACCTGCACGTGTAGCACGGAGAAAAGAGGGGAATGAGCCCAGGGAGAGTTCCATGCAAGCGAAATGGATTGAATGACATGCATGGCTTTTGGGGAAGATCCGACTCCTTCGCGACCCCATTAATAGAGATACGTTGTATGGTGGCATCAACCTATCGCCTCTGTAGATTCGTACAGTACTTCGTATGTCAATGGGAGAAGGGTTCGATAGGATCATAGGAGAGCCGACGCAGAAAGTTAGTAGACATGCGACCTCAAGCCTATCTACTAAATGCAGGGAGCCGAGCTCGACTTTTCAAAATTCGCGGCTGCGGGCAAGTCAAGTCAACAATACGTTTGATATTCCCAGCATTATACACGGATCGTGCAAGCGCCCTTTTGTTGATGGGTCTGAGATTTGTTGAGCGGGGTGATGATCATTGATGGCAGCTTATGGTCAGATAGGTAGGTATTCACGCCCTTGAAGCGCTTCTGGGAGATGAAAATCAGGACCCGTTTCTACGGTCCCATTGGATCAGCAAACGGAATGATCGTCGAGAACCCCTGTCCCACCAAGGGATTCAACCAAGTCCCCGAATGCCCCGTGAGCTGAAAATTTGCACGTTGCCAAAAGTTTGTATGTAGGCTTTGAAATCACCAAAGGCACCAAGCACGACGGACGTTGTACGTTGTACATCTCAGAAAGATGTTCCTAAAACCCTTGCCCTCCCTACCTATTTTGTCGTACATGTACTTCGTATTCCCTCGAGGGATTGAACTGAAATGCGTATTCGCACAGACATAGGTAGAAAGCAGTCGTTGTAGGCGTAATTCGCGATGATGTCAGCAGTATTTGTAATCAGAAAAATGGCGTTATGGGGAACGAGCATGCTTTGCTTCTTTTTTTTTTTTACCCGGTGCCTTCCTGTCTAGGTATTCGGTACATCGAGGTTTGTCCACAGCTCTAAGGTATCAAACATTTGCACCACAGATCAATCCATCGCAATGCTATCGAGAAAGCTGTTCGTTTCCTTGTTGATCGACACGAGAGATCGTTGGATTTCTCATTCTTTGGTATTACAGGTAACGAAAGCTCACTTTCAGCTTTCTCAACTTAGAGATTGATTTCCACCCAGCCAAGAAGGCATTTTCCGTCATCAGAAGCCAATACTCCAGAGGTACCCAGTACGGGCATACGGGTAGCGTACTGTTCCCCACCTGACTCGCGTAACCCAGAACCAGATGTTTGGATACAGATCGGACGAGGAAGAGAAAGTGTTGGCTTTCTTTTTTCGTTTCGTTTTTCCTTTTTTCCTTCTTTTTGGTGTGAGACGGGGGAAGGCAAGGAGGATGGTTTTAGTGTTGACCTAATACAAGCCATTCAATCATCTGCTGCCGCAGGCACAAGTGCATCCAGGCTGGGCGGGTCTGTGTTCTTCCATACCCCAGAACAGTCTGTCTTGCTGAGTCAGCGTGAATTACCTAAGATGCCAATCAAATCGGTTTCTCCAGCCACCTAGGCTTTTAGGCTTCCATCGTCTGTGTGGCGCGGGCGGTCAACCTGTGCAGGTGACGTGAGCTCGTTGCTGGCTATCACGATCAGGAAGTAAACCCCTCCCTTAGACGATCAGACCGAGCTTCCATTTTCCACTGGCCCGGCAGTTATTTCATCTTTCTCTGCCCATCAGCTACCTTGAAAGGGCTGGCTGGTCTTTTGATACCACGATTGTGAAGAATAGGAGCAGTGGTTCCAACTTTCCGCCCTTCCTCCTACTCCGCCTCGTCTTGTCTTGCTCCTCACCTCTCCCCTCGACTTCTCCTTCCATCGTTACAATAGTCGAGTATTATCACCTGCTTCTTCTTGGGACTACTCCACGGCGGTCTTGGGATATTCACGGTCTCATCCCACGACCTTGGAAAGCCGTTGGTGTATCCTCTGAGTAGCATCCCTCCTGGCATCTCTTTCGTTTTATATCCTAACCAACTCCCTACTAACACGCTCGCGACGACCTCGGGTGGCACTATGGCCACCCAATCTTCCATGGAGCGGGAACTCCAGCTGGTTGACCGAGCCATTGACAAGATCCTTAAGGTCTCTGGCGACGAGTCCGAGTTGCAAAAAGTCCTCCACGTCTATCTCGCTCCGTTTCTCGCAAAGGCAGGCAGTCCGCATCATCAAGTGCGGGATAAGGTCCGTACTCATTTAAACTGGGTTTACTTTGAGCGGCTTCAAAGCTGCTGCTAATACTTTCGTCGTCTTCTCACAGGTCATCAAATTCTCCCGCACCATTGAGACATTTATCATTCCCACAGAGTGAGTCCCCCCTTTTCCCGCTCATCACACCTTGACACATCGACTTCCTCAATACACCAGATATCTCAAGTCATTTCTGCTAACAGTTGCCAACAGCTTTCCCCTGCCTGCCCAGGCCCTGATCCAGCAATACAAGAAGACGGAATCTCCAATCATCCAGCTCGTTAGTTCCAAGTTCATCACGTATGCGATTGACCGTGCCGACGACTATGACCGTCGACATCTTGCCCCTATAATCCTTAATGGCATCTCGTCCGTTAAGACCGGGGTGCCTAGCACGACCATCTTCAAAGCTCTGATGCGCGTTGTGAATTCCATCATCATTCCACCCCGCGGGTCTGTCGAGGAAGCCGGTTTCCGAGACTCACTTGGCTTATCTGACAGCAAAGACGCATCCTGGGTTGCCGAACGGTTAGGAAAACTTCTTCTTCTGAAGCTCCCCGTCCTCAGACGGGGCAATCCTCTGAGAGCAGCCGATGCCGTCGCGGAGATTGGGCCCATGAACACGTCCTTGGACCCCGGTGACATCGGCTTCTTTGCGCCTGAATGGGACGGACAAACTTGGTCTGCCCCGTACGACGACTTGACGACCCTGAGACGCAAGGTCGCTCAGCTCCTCACCAGCGCCGCATTCCAGGACCGAGAGAAAATCATTCCTGCCGTCCTTGCTGCCGGCAATAGCGATAGCCGCATCTCCGAGCTTGGCGGCGACATGCTCAGGCGGACTACCATCTCTTTCGAAGACGCCGACCTCGCGAAAGACCTCTTCAAGGCCCACTCGACCCTGTCGGCCTCATATCGCATCAAAATCCTCGAGTTGCTTTCCAAATCGGCCATTTCCACCACCTTGGAGACCGAGATTGCCGACGCCGTGAAACTGGACCTCATGGACGAGTCCGGTCCTCTCCTGCCGCGGTCGGATCTCGAGCGCGTCAAGCTGCACCGCGCGCTCTTCGCTTATTTGAACTTCGTGTCGAGGCTGGCAAGATCCCAGGGCCGTTTGTCCGTCGGGTCTTCGCTCGGTTTCGCCATCCAGGCATATATCGAAAAACAGGGCTGGCCGCGCCCCAATGAGCCGGAGCAGAAAAATAACAACAATGGTGCCAACACCAGGGCCATCAGCTCCTCCATTGCCTCATCGGACCAGGAACTCCGCGGAATGGCCTACGAGCTCGTGGGCAGTCTGGCAGCAGCAGATAAGATCACCGTCGAGGACGCCTTTTTGCTCTCAGAGTGGCTGCTGCGGTCTCTTGCCGAGGACCCGACGCCCGACGTCGGCATGCGTATCGAATCCGCCATCGGCGAGCTGGTGCGATTTTTCGAGCCCAAGCACTTCGACTTGGACCCCAAGTTGGCCCCCCTACCCAATATCCTATACCGGTACTTCATTCTCCCCAGCCCGCCGGCCATTCGCAGTCTCAAGCTTGTGACCGTGAAGTGGGCCAACCGTTCCATGCCCTTTTCCCACTGGAAAGCCCGTTTTCTTGACATCCTAGCCGTTGCCGGCACGCCCGGCGAGAGGAACGATGTGGTGGAGGAAGGCAAACGCGGCCTTGACCCCTGGACCTATAGGGACAGCGTCCTCCCCGAGATCCCGGACTGGGCCGAGCTCATCTATCCGTTCTTCTACGAAGATGCCCAGCAGCATTTCAACACCTCTCCCACCTCGAACAGTTCCCGTCGTTCTTCGGTGGTCGCTGAAGACGTAACTTTGCAGAACTTCTCGGGGGAACGAACTAACGCCCTGCCAGTGGCGCTGCGGTTCGTGAGGGATATGATGTTCGTCGATGCTCTCCCCGATTTCAAGAAGAACCCGCACTGGGCCTCGCAGATGGAGGTGGCCATCAATCACAACATCACGGTGCGACGCAAACTCCAGACCAACTTGCGGATCAACCGCGAGAAGCCGATCCATCTCGTTCTCCAGGCCTGCCTCCTGGGGGCCGTATCCCCTGACACTCGACACCTGGATTCAGTCGTGGAGGAGTGCCTCCGCTACCTCGTCGATATCGCCTCCGTCAGCCCTAGTGAAGCTATTGGTCATATCGCAACACAAGGCGTCCTGCTCTTCGACCTTTGCGCCTCGAATTCCAAGGTAGTCCGCGTCCTCGCGGCTAAGGCGTTTGGCATCGTCGCAGCCCATCCTTCGATTGGGTGGGACGCCGTTATGTCACCGGAGAATCCTGCCGATGCCGCCCACGTCAAGCACTTGCGTGCCATTCTGCAGACCATGAGAACCCGTATCTCGCAGTGGGAGACGGCCGTCGGTGCGGAGGCGAACGCAGTGGAGGGCGCCATTCTGGCCTATGCTCATCTCTTCTCCCGTATCCAGTATTACGGTAGAGGATTCCAGCTCTCTGCGATCCCCTTCACCTTGCCGGCTGGACTTCTCCTCGGCCAAGCCAAGAGCCTCTCCATGCGCGACGTGGCTCTCGAAGCCTTCGCCGAGCTTTGGTGTGCTCGTGTGCATGACTCTATACCGCGCGAAAGTACAGAGTTCAGTCCCCGCGAAGTGATCAACTCGCTTAAGGAGCTTGCGGAACGCAGCAACGAGAAGGCCATCTTTGCTCTTGGTCGTCTCGCCATGGCGCTTGATGACCAATCCGACGGGCCAAATGAGAATAGCGGCGACGGACTCGTCAATCCCAAGGACCAAGACGGTGACCATATCGACTCCATCCTCCGGATCCTCTTCAGCCTTGAGAAAAAACGCGAGACCGAGATCCAGTTCACGGTCGGAGAAGCCATCACGGCGGCCATCGCAGGCTTCGGCTCGGAAGAGATCTTGCTCCATCTGAATGTCGACGAGGATAAGGATCTCTGGGCTGGTGGTGCGCGAGATCACCGAATCAAACTCGTTCTCGACAAGCTTTTCCTGGACTGCAAGGATACAGCGCCGTTCCGTATCAAAGCCGCGGGCATCTGGCTTTTCTGCATCGTCCAGTACGCCGGGCGCCACTCCAGCGTCCAGTCGCGGCTCCGTGAGGCGCAGGTGGCTTTCATGCGACTCCTATACGCCAGGGACGAGCTGGTTCAGGAGACGGCATCTCGTGGGTTGTCCCTGGTCCACGAGAGGGGCGATCAACAGCTGCGCGAGGATCTCGCGCGCGACCTCGTCTCGTCTTTCACGGGTTCGAAAGTGCAGCTCAAGGTCGGCGACGATACGGAACTATTTGATCCCGGCGCCCTGCCCACGGGCGAGGGAAAATCTGTCACCTCGTACAAGGATATCGTCGCTCTGGCAAATGAAGTGGGTGACCAGAGCTTGGTGTACAAGTTCATGTCCCTGGCCACCAATGCCGCCACCTGGTCCGCTCGGTCTGCGTTTGGACGTTTCGGCCTCAGCAATATTCTCTCCGACTCGCCCAAGGATCCGAGGATCTATCCGAAGCTCTTCCGTTACCGCTTTGACCCCAACCCCAACGTCCGACGGTCGATGGATGATATCTGGAAGGCGCTGGTTAAGGACCCCAATCGCGTGGTGGAGGAGCACTTCCACGCCATCATGACCGAACTGCTTCGCAGCATCGTGGGTAAGGAATGGCGGAGCCGGGAGGCGAGTTGTGGTGCCATCGCGGAACTTATCGCGGGCCAGGCCTTTGAAAAGTACGACACCTACTACGGACAGATTTGGTCTTCTGCGCTCAAGGTACTCGACGACGTGAAAGAGTCTGTCCGGGCCGCCGCCCTCCGCCTCTGCATGAACCTCGTGAATAACATCATTCGCCTCCTGGAAGGCGGAGGTTCGGCCACATTTATTTATCCCATGCTGCGGGGCGCTCTCGAGTTCCTCATGTCGCCCAATGGCGTGGAGAGCAGCGTTACCGAAGTCAAGGCTTTTTCGCTGGGCGCGTTACTTGACATTGCGAAGAAGGGTGGCAAGACGCTCAAGCCCGTCATGGCCGAGATGATCGTCTGCCTCCTGGGGTTGCACAGCACCGTGGAGCCAGAGCAGATCAACTTTGCGTACCAGAGGCTGCAGGAGGACAAGCGCGGCGAGCTCGACAAAATGCGTGCCTCGTTCGTCAACCAGTCTCCCATCAGCGAGGCGGTCGATAACCTGCTTCGTCAGCTTGACGGTGAAACCATGGCGGAGCTCGCGCCCCGGATCGAGGAGACGATCAAGAGCGCCGTCGGAATGCAGACTAAAATCGCCTGCGCTCGCCTTCTGGTCGACCTGGTGCTCCGACACCGCGAGGTGATGGAGCCGTACTCGGCCTCGTTCTTACGGCTGATGGAGAAACACGCGTTGGAACGGAACGACGAAGTGAGCAAGGCGTACGCAAAAGCGACTGCTTATATCATGCGCGTCGCGCCTGATGCGGCCAAGGATCGGTTCTTCAGCAAGTTCATCGATTTGTACTTGAAAGACGAGGACGACGGGCGGCGACGAAAGGTCGCCGATTCCATCCTGGCGTTCTCCGGGGCGTCCCCTGATGCGTTCAACAAGTACGAGGCCCGGCTGTTACCCTTGGCGTACTTCGGATCCCACGATACGGACGCGTGGGTCAAGAAGGCGTTTGAGACAGTTTGGGAGTCGCATGCCGGGAACAGCCGCACGGTGGCTCGATACGCACGGGAAATCGCGACATTTGTGGGTCTAGGCCTTTGGGCGCGTCGCTGGGTCCTCCAGCATACTGCGGCGTTTACGATCGCTTCGATGGTTCCTGCGCTGGCGAGCTCCAGCGATGCCACGGACGGACAGATCAGCAAGGAGAGCCTGACCCTCGTCTGGCCTTTATTCGACAAGGCTCTGGCGCTCAAGACGTTCAGCGGCAAGGAGAAGGTCTTGGCCGTCTTGCCCGACTTTGTGGCCAAGGGGCGCATCCTGTGGATGGAAGATGGAGAGGTGGCCAAGCAGATGCACAAGGCAGCCTTGCGCGAGGCCAAGCGCAATAACGAGGCGTACCGGCCACACGCGTTCGAGGCGCTCTGGCGCTTCGCGGCGGCCCGCGAGGATCTCGACATGCTGGATGACATCTTCGAGATCGTACAGCCCCACCTGGACGAGCTCCTAGAGCACGATCGCATGGACACGGACCACGAGGGGGCGGCGACCAAGGGCCTCGAAGCCGTGGCACGGGGCTACTCACGCCCTGTACTCAAGGAAGACGCGCCGGCCGTGTTGAAAAGGATTCTCGACCTGCTCAAGCCGTACCTCTCGCACGCTCGCTTTGCCGTCATCAAGCGGGAGGTATGGTACGCCTGCGTCCGCGACCTCATGCGCGAGGCCGTAAAAGTGCCGGTCGCCGGGAGGGAGGTTCCATCGGCACAGAGGGCGGCGGCGGCCCTTTACCTCCTCAGCCTGGACCCGGACCTGGTGGACGTTGGGACGGAGACGCAGCGCAAGACGCGGGCGGAAGCCATGGGTGCGCTCCTGGCGGCGAAGAGTCGCGGCGTTTTTGGTCCTCCCCCCGAGGGTCCGGAGAAGGAGCAGCTTGGTGCCATGGTGAGGAATGCGATTGATCAGGAGCGGTCTGTCGAAGTTCAAGCGCAGCTGCGATTGATTTTGGAGGAGATGCAGTGAGTTGTCTATGTCAGACGCGTTCATGTGCGCCTTGGGTGGTTATGCGGTACTTTTCCATTGCTTTCCTTCACTACGATACCATCTGGCCATTTCGTCCGATACACATGGTCCGTTGTTGTTATTGTTGTTGTTGTTTAGAGACCGTACGCCAATCGCCGCGACTTCGCCGCGACTCTTTCACCGCGACTACCACCACCAGAGGTTTACGAGTCACAGGGATGATGCGAGCAACATGTTAGGTCCTGGTAACGGCCGTACTGTAATGAACCTCACGAAGATATGAAGAGATAATATGACTTGTGCGTAACCGTCCAGGCTCATGTGGTGTGATGTGTGATTTTGAAGCAGCGTGAAGTTGATGTTCAAGAAGATTGGCAGTGCGATGTGCTTAGAATGATTATGTAATGACTGCCTCGGGATAACAATGATCCTGTCCTTCATTTTTCACGTGCGGGAGTGCTGGCAGTACGTACCCTGAGGGCCCGCGGTTGCGTCACAGGAATGGGCGCCTTCAGGGCATCACCGCCAAAAAGAAACTCAAAACCTCTCCTAATCAAGTAGCGCCACCAAGACGCTGCCAACTTTATACCCACGAATATCCCGACCGATTCGCATATATTTCGCGGTTTGTGGCCTCCGTTCCTACCGGAAGGCTACCTGAACACTCTACAGGCCATACTACAGGATCATTTCTCTTGTTTGCTTCCTTTTTCCTCGTCCAGCCAGTTCCAAGCAAAGGTGCCTTGAGGGCGAGAAAGCGGACCAGGAGAAGATACGACACATGGGGAGGAATCTCCAGGGTTTGAGATTTACCTTGAATCTGTCTTGCTGATTCATCTCGACGCTTCTACACCGGAGAGTGGCGCAGTTCCCTCGTTTTCGCGTGGCTATCCTTTATTCGCAGCATCCATCGAACGCGGTCTTTCCCTCTTCTTGCTGCAGGGTATTGTCACTCTAGCCAAATTCCGACCTCAGAAACCCATCCAACCTCTTGCCCCCGCCGGGTACTTGATACAAAAACCCAAGAAAGGAAACCGGAGAAGAAGAAGAGAAAAAGGAAAGAAAAAAGAAAGGAATACAATACCAACACCACCCAGCATGGACGAAGATATCTCCAACTTTGCCGCCATCACAAATGCCGATCCCCAGGTAGCTCGTGGGTTCCTGGAAATGTCGGGCGGCAACCTCGAGGCGGCCATCCAACTATTCTTTGAGAACCCAGACCTTCAAACCGGCTTTGGCGCTGCGGGCTCGACTTCAATCCCTCCTGCCGCCCCTTCCAGCACACGTCCTACCGGTGTCGGTAATCGGGATCACCCGATTCAGATTGACAGCGAGGATGAACAAGACGTCAGTATGACGGATAACGGCGATGAGGATGTGCAAGTAACCGGCGGACGAGGCGACGACGGCGACGACACGGAGGAGGCGGCCCGAATCGCTCGCACGGCACAAGAGGAGGAGGATGCGGCCATGGCTCAGCGGCTTCAACAGGAGCTATTCGGCGGCGGCGATGGAGGTGGTGGTTCTGGCGGCGGCGGTAGCGGCGTGGAGAGTGTGCGGTCACCGATCCGTGCGACGACCGAGACGCTGGTGGCCCCGACTTTTGGCGGGGGATATGACGAGGACGAGGCGGCGGCGTTCTTACAGCAGCAGCGCCAGAGGGCAGCTGCGCGAGCACGAGGTATGACTATTGTTCCTCTTCAGATGGGAATGTTTTGTTTGGGCGGGCCATCGGTGAGACTAACGTGACGACTTTTCTCAGGTGGACTCCGAAATCCGTTTAACCACGAAACCAGCATCTGGGAAGACGCGGGCGGCGGCGGCTCCAGCGGAGCGGCGGAATCCAACACGAGTGCTCGTGCACGCCGCCTCGCGGACCTCTTCCGGCCGCCGTTCGACCTCATGTCTCACCTAGATTGGGACGAAGCACGAGACCAGGGCAAGGAAGAGAAGAAATGGATCATGGTTAACCTCCAGGACAACAGCATATTCCAGTGCCAGGCCCTCAACAGGGACCTCTGGAAGGATAAGCAGGTGCAGGAAGAAGTGCGGGAGAACTTTATCTTCCTCCAGTACTCGAAGAGCGCACGGGATGCGCACCAGTACATCACATTCTACTGTCAGGGCAACAGCCACGAGAACCCGGACAACTACCCGCACGTGGCCATCATCGACCCGCGGACGGGCGAGCAGGTCAAGCTGTGGAGCGGGTTGCCGTTCCCCAATGCGCAAGACTTTTGGGCGGAGCTCCGGGACTTTTTACAGCGGTACAGCCTGGACGTGAGCAAGAAGAACCCGGTGGCCAAGGAGACGGCGAAGCGGCCCAAGACGATCGACGTGGACCGCATGACGGAGGAGGAGATGCTGGAGATGGCGCTGCAGAACAGCATGGCGACGGCCAACGGGCAGGGGGCCGGCAGCGGGCCGACGTCCAAGTCGAGCGTCGTTGACCCGGATTCGCTGACCAAGGCGGACAAGGAGGCGGCGGCGATGGCGGATGAGAAGGAAGGGGGAGAAGGAGAGGAAGAGCAGGAGGAGGAGGAAGAGGCACCAAGCGGGCTTGCGAGCATCGCGGGCGACAAGCCGCACCAGGAGCCGGAGCATGACCCGGCGACGACGACGCGGATCCAGTTCCGGCTGCCGACGGGGGGCCGGGTGATTCGGCGGTTCAAGGTGGACGAGACGGTGCGGCGGATTTTCGAGTGGCTCAAGGCGGAGCCGATCGAGGGCAAGGAAGGGGTCGAGTTTGAGCTCAAGACGAGCCCGCAGGGCCAGGACCTGCTTGGGGTGCTGGAGAAGACGATCCAGGAGGCTGGGCTTAAGCAGGGGACTGTCATGGTTGAGTTTTTGGAGTGAGTGCGGCGGATGGGGACACGAGAGTCTCTTGGCCCGGGTTCTTTGGACGATTTGGGGGTTGCTTTACAGTTGCATTCATGGATATGGTCTCCCACGGCATGGACACGGATTGATTCACGGACAAGGTCCCATTGGGGGGAGGTGGCCGGTTGGCTTCTAATAGACTCGGATCACAGGATGTGGGTTTTTCTTTTCTCTTTTTTTTTCTTTTTTTTTTTTCTTTTCTCTCTTTCTTTCGACATTTGATAATTGCTCGGAACAAGTCGAGCAGCACATGGCAAGACATATGGTTGAGCTGAGGTCATTTCACCGTGATGATTGTCATCTTACTGGCTCCATCTCGATTTGGGCGAAGGATCAATTACCAGTCCATGGACCAATGTGGATAATGGATGGGATGGTTCCTGGATCGACATGATGACTGGACAGGACTGTCTGTGGCTGCGTTTGTTGTTGTTTACTGTCGGAGCTGTGTTCTGACATGGTTGGATGCGATTCGCGGGTTTGGTGGTTTCGTTGCTTATTCCTACGGATGCTCTACGGATGCTCTACGGATGCTAATCTGGTGACGCCGGTTGGTTGTATTTGTTCCTGCATGGAGACTTGAATTGATTGGGCTTAGTTGAGAGTTGACACCGAACATTGGCCGCCTCTTAATTCCCCTGTACTTGATCACATCGCAACTCTCCAACGTAAGCCACAAGTATTATTACCCGACCTGAAGCGAAGAGACCATTGCTATGGTACATGTAAGCTGGGCATGCGTTGTAGGTCTTCTGGTTCTTAGGTAGCGCGGTACCTTGTGTATCGCGGGGAAATACTGGTCAGGGGTAGTTCAGAAGGATGTACCGCCCCTGCAATCATCACCGGGAGGATACCTTTTCTGTTATTCACACAGGCCACACAGGGATCGGGGTACTTGGGATCCAGGGCTAGGCGGATAATAAGCGGGGTAGAGAAAACAAAGAGGATAAAGTACAAAGCACAACACCATCACCACCTTAGCCAGGCGAAGTACAATATACGCCTACCCACCGCTCCCTTTCGACCTCGACATTCTTTCCACTTCCCCCCGATCTTTTTGTTGCCCTCGAGAACTGGAGGATCAACGAAGTCTTCTATCTATCGTCTTATTCACCGACCAGCTTGCCAATTGGTGTTCGTCCATGCGTTGAACCAACGACGTTACATTTCTCTCCGAATCCACGGCAGTCCTCAGCCAGTTGACGCCCCCTTCACCTTCCGCTCAGCCCAAAGACAACGTTTTACGCCAGTCCAACGCTACTACCGCCGAGCCGCCGATACCACAGCGAGAAAGAGGTCCTCGACCTTCCGAGTCTCCTAGACGACATCGTTCAGGTCTTTCCACGCTCGTTTTACCACAAAGCAAACGCGTCACGTCCTTTTTCCTCGTTAAATTTATACACACACCGGCCTGCGTACCAAGGCCGCGATCATGGGCGACAGGGACAGGAATCATGACGAGGAAAACGAGGCACTGGACCCAGAGGTCCTCTACACGAGGGAGTATTGCATCGGTAGGGCAACAGGGCGACAGGAGGCGAATAGGCTGATTTGCGTGGCTTGGATCGGCTGACGGGAACATCACAGGCGGGGGAAGCTTTGGTAAAGTCTACAAAGGGTGTGTTCGTTCCCCGTTTCCGTCGCCCCAGTCGTCCCGTCCTACGTCGGCTGCTAATCTGACACCCATTTCCCCTCTTTCCTCCTCGACTACAGCGTGGATAAACGTACCGGTCAGGCTGTCGCCATCAAGATTATCGATATTGAAAGCGCCGAAGACGAGGTCGAGGATATTATCCAGGAAATCGCCATTCTTTCCGAGCTGCAATCCCCCTACGTTACAAAGTACTATGGTTCTTACGCCAAGGGTGCCGAGCTGTGGATCGTCATGGAGTTTTGTTCCGGGGGGAGCTGCGCCGACCTCATGAAGCCGGGCAAGATTGGGGAGGACTATATCGCCATCATCCTGCGCGAGCTGCTTCTCGGCCTCGAATACCTTCATTCGGACAAGAAGCTGCACCGGGATGTCAAGGGTAAGTGACAAAATGTGCTAGCAGAGAGAAGGGGAACGGGCAGCTCGGTCATGCTGACATGTATTGCAGCCGCCAATGTCCTCCTCAGCTCGGGCGGCCTCGTCAAGCTGGCCGATTTCGGCGTCTCGGGCCAGCTCTCCGCCACCATGACCAAGAAGAACACCTTTGTCGGCACCCCCTTCTGGATGGCCCCCGAGGTCATCAAGCAGTCCGGCTACGACCACAAGGCCGACATTTGGTCCCTTGGCATCACCGCCCTCGAACTCGCCAACGGCGAACCCCCGTACGCCGATATCCACCCCATGAAGGTCCTCTTCCTCATCCCCAAGAACCCGCCGCCCCGCCTCGACGGCAACTACACCAAGGCCTTCAAGGAGTTTGTCGAGCTTTGCCTGCAGCGTGACCCCAAGGAACGCCCGTCGGCGAAGGACCTGCTGAAGCACACGTTCATCCGCCGCGCCAAGAAGACGAGCTATCTGACCGAGCTCATCGAACGCCACAACCGCTGGGCTGCCAACCACAAGGGCGACGAAGAAGAGAACCTGAACCCTGTCGAGGAGGAGTATCATGCTCGGGAGCCCGTCGACGAGGACATGTGGGACTTTGGCACCGTGCGCATGGTCGGCGAGCGCGGCGGCGTGGTGCACCGCCCCGGACTGAACACCATGGACGACGCCGCCACCAACGCGCGGGCCAGGCCTCTCGAGCCGGAGGCTGCTGCTGCTGACTGGGGTGGGAGGGAGCGGGAGCGGCCGCGGGACGGCAGCCCGACCAAGATGGCGCGCGATCGCGACTTTGCGCTGTCGGCCGCCGCCGTGGCAGCCGACACTCTAAAGGCGAACAGCAGCTCTGGCACTTCGAGGCAGGCGTCTCCTCAGCGGAAGCAGCTACCCACCATTATCACGCCGCAATCACCGACCAGGGTGCCCTTACCCGCGTCCCCCGCGAAGCACCAGCACCAGCACCAGCAGCGGGGTCTCGAAACCCCAAGACCCGCTGCCAAAGCCATGCCTCCCGTTCCCATCACCCGGTCCCCGGATTACGATCGAGAGCTGCAGGCCCAGCTGCAACGAGATATCGGTCTGCTCAACCTCAGCCAGGCCATCCAAAGGGCGGATGAGCTCGATGATCAGGCCACGCCGAAGCCACCGCCACACCAACACCCGCTGCCTCAATATCCGCAACAACAACACCACCAGCCGCAACAACAACTGGCGTCCCGGCCCAGTTCCAAGATGGGTCCCATCACCCTCCCGGAGATTCCCCCCTATCGCGGCGGGGGCCCAACCGGCCAGCCACCCCCGCAGATGCAACCCCTGAGCAGACTAGCCGAGGGGACCTGCGCGTCATCCTCGTCATCGTCCTTGTCCACATCCACGACCGCATCCACGACAGCATCCACGACAGCATCCTCTGCCGCGACCCCTTCCGCCACGGGCCCCCCAACCAAACCGCCCGCCTTCACCTCCAAAGCCCAGCCGCCCGAAATCACCAACCCCACCTCTTTCCCGCCCCCGGCGCCGGCCAACCCCAACGGCGATCTGGACGCCCTCAACGACGTCCTCTTCCCCGCGCTCGAAGAGGCCCTCAAGCGGCGCCAGATCCGGCTGCAGCAGGTGTACCGCCCGCAGGTGGCGCCGGGCCAGGTCACGCCGCGGCAGCAGCGCGCCGAGGCGGCGCACGAGAAGCTGCGCAAGCTGGTGTACAAGCTCGCGCACGTGTGCAAGGAGATTGACCACTATGACAAGGCGGAGCCGGTGGGCATGGGCCGCGACGTCGGGACCTTTCTCGAGGGATTGCTGGAGGAGATACTGGTCAGGGTGGAGCCGCTGGATGAGGAGGAGATGGCGGCGTGAGGGTCGTTTTTTTAGCTCAGTTCTTTTCATCTCATCATTTCAGTGGGAGGGACGGAGGCGAAGCATTATGATTCACGATGTGATGACGGAGAGGGTTCATAACGTAATGCGGTATGGTCTGGAGGGAACTCGTCGATTGATTGTCTGCTCCAGGCGCTGCGTTTTTACCTGAAGTTGCGGATAGAGCCGAGCCAGAGACGGAGATGCTAGATAGGGGCATGGTTGTTTGCATTATACCCATCCTTTACGGTACGGTCGGGAGAACTGATTTCGTTTTGCTTGTCTCTTATTTCATGCCTTTTATCCTTCAATGTCCAAACCCTCAGAATCGTCAGCTCGGCCTCAACATCGCATTCAGAGGCTAAGAGTTCTGACAGCTCAACCTCGGCACGCCAGGGGAGGTTGGAGGAATTTCTATACGGCCCGAATCAAGTCCAATGCAAGCAAAGCAAGGTCGAGCTGTGTCATGAGAAGAGGTGGAGGAATGGAGTAAAGGAAAACAAGGATAGATGGTGATGATGCTTGCCTCTAGACTTTAGCATAGTGGTTACCTGGCGTCAGCATGGCCCTCTCCTGTTCTTCTCACGGCTGTCCCCTTGCCCCTGTCAAGAGACCTATGTGTCGCCCAGGTACTCCAGTGAAAAATGTTTAGGGTGATCTTGCTGATGTCGAGACTTGGTTTTGGGGGGAGCTGGTGTTTAGGTATGCCGGCGAAGCGATACGTACTTTCCGAGTCACGGAGTTGCGTACCTAGGTACCTAAGGTAGCGGTGGTCAATGGCCAATCCTCTTTTAGCCCTTTACGGAGTACCTAGGTAGGTAGAGGGCACATCAAAGTACGAAGTACTCTAGTGTAGGTATATGAGTACACAATCAGGCGCATACTTCCATCTACGAAGTAGTGTATCATCTGGCTTGCCTACTTGGAAACATACGTAACCCGGCCAAGTTGCTACGCCCTCGCAGTAACATATCATGGTTAGTTCTAATATTGATCGGCATATAATATGGGATCACGTCAGATTTATCTCCTGCCTATCGAACTCGTCTGGAAGATCGACGGACTCGTGGTTAAGGCACCAGACGTCATGGTGAACAGTAAAGGTACTCCCGCGTACAGAGTACTTCGTACGCTACTTACCCCGCAATCCCCACCTGTCAAGCGGGCGTGGCGTCCCGCCTACGCCACAACACAAGCCCGCCGTTACCCCACTTATTTTCTCGTCACCGGTCACAGATGGACAACCTCTTCTCTTCCTCTGCCGCACCTCCTCCTCCATGCCGTCCATCATTATGCATGGTGCCCAGCTCCCGGCACATCATGGGGAGGGCCGATGCGGCAGTTGTCGGAAGCGTTCCCGATTTCAGCGACTACTTTGTCTCGAAAACCTCATTGGCTTACGATGCCCGATTTACTGCCGGACGTACTTGGTTCTACAGTGTATTTATCGCCCTCTATCACGTCTCTATGAGATGCACGGATTGGTGGAGGCCAAGGGTAGAATGATACCCCGAGTGGCATGGTCGTCGCTGTGACATCTGCCGACTGCACACCGTCCACCTTTGAAGGTGAGGGGCTGGGGATTTCTGCAGAAGAGAAGATCATAGGCTTGTGCGATGGACATGGAGACTATTTATATCTCCTGTCGAGGCTGCCTGTCTCGACGCCTGGGCATCTTGTTGACATAACCGACGTCTCCGTATCACGATCCACCATCGGCTCCATCTCCCAGCCAAGATGCATCCCGTCATACGCCCGGCTTGGGCAGCGTTGTTAGGCGGTCTCTTTCTCGCTTTGCAATGCGTCGATGCCTTCAGCACCACAAACTCCACTGGCAGCGATTGGTGGAGGGAGCCCTTTGGCATGTTTCAGACCAATCTACGCGAGATCGATGCCGATATGGACGTCGACCAGGTCGCCGACTTTATCCAGCAACACGGTGCCACGGCCTGGCTCACCAGCGTCGGCGGCATCCTCGCTAATTACCCCACCGAGCTCGACTTTCAGATCGTCAACCCCCTCATCAACGACCGCCCCAGCGGCGACCTGATCCAGGACACCCTCGACGCCGCCCGTGCGCGCGGCATCCGCCTCCTGGGCAGGATGGACTTTTCCAAGGTCCAGCGCGCCGTCGCCGAAGCCCACCCGGAGTGGCTCTACGTGTCGCCCAACAACACCTGGCAGACCCACACCAACGACCTGGTCTCCGTCTGCCCCTCGGGCGACTGGTACCAGGAGCGCATCTTCGACATCATGGGCGAGGTCATGTCGCGCTACGACCTCGACGGCTTCTTCATCAACTGGGCCGGCTACAACGAAAACGACTACTACCGCGTCTACCACGGCGTGTGCCACTGCGAGAGCTGCCGCCGCCGCTGGGCCGACTACTCCGGCGGCAAGGACCTGCCCGACGGACCCTGGAACGGCACCCTGTACGACGAGTGGAAGGTCTTTAGCAACGGCGTCATCGACCAGTGGACCGCCCGCGTGCGCGACGCCATCGCCGACCGCCTGCCGCGGGCCGGCCTCATCCTGGGCGAGAGCGCCGACATTATGTTCTACGAGGCCAACAACGCCGTCGACCGCGACATATGGCACCACGCCACCTCCGAGACGGCGAGCAAGTTCATCTCGTTCCGCCCGGACGTGCCCGTCCTCGTCAACTCGGCCTCCTTCCTCGACCACGCCTACCGCATCACCTCGGAGGAGCCCGAGCACTACGCCCAGTTCCACCTGCAGGCCATCTCCCGCGGCGCCAACCCTTCGACCTACATCCTTGGCGTTCCCGGCAGGATCCCCTGGGACGGCATGGAATTGGCGGGGGACGTCATGCGTTTCCACAACCGCCACCGCGACACTTATGTTGGCCTGCGGCCCGTGGCCAAGACGGCCCTCATCCTGCCCGAGAGCCGTCAGATGGAGGATGCGCAGTACGACGAGTCGATGTCCGAGTTTAAAGGTCTGTACAAGGCGCTGCAGGAGCTACACGTCCCCTTTGACGTCCTGGCGCAGCGATATATACTTGGAACGGCCGAGAATGGCGGGCTGCGACGGTACGAGACCATTATTGTGCCCAATATGGGCCGCATTGCCGATCAAGACGCCCGTATTTTGGACCAGTGGGTTGAGGGAGGAGGCACCCTTGTCGTTACGGGAGCTATTGGCGTAGAGGGAGAAGGTGAAGGTGAAGGGGAAAACGGCAGCGACGGCGAAAACGGAGACAAAAGACGAAAACGAAGAAACAGCAACACCAGAGGGAAGCCTCAGCTCAGATCCCTCCCCGTGGCGAGCCAGACCAACTTCACCACCGAGTTCCAGGACCTCTGGTCGTTGTACATGGCCCCCGAGCAAAACGAAACGGAAAACCACCGCTACCAAGGCCCCATCATCCCACTGCTCCACACGTACGGCCAGTATGAGTGGAAAGCCGGGGCGCAGGGCCTGTGGAAGAAACTCGACTTCGCCCCCTTCGCGCCGCCCGAGTACATCTACGGCAACGTGCAGGTCGACGAGCGCGCGGCCGGCTTCGCGCCCTTTGGCGACGGAAGCGCCGTGCTCTTCACTTTCCCCGTCGGCCGGGGCTACCGCGAGACGGGGCTGAGTTGTTTCCGGGCATTCTTCCGCGTCGTCCTCGACGAGGTGGCGGGGGGTGAGAAGCGGGGACCGTTTACGTTTGACCTCTCGTCGCAGGTCGAGGTTACTGTCAACCGGAACCGGGAGGGCCAGACTGTCGTTCACTTGATTAACTTGTCGGGGATTCGGTATCAGAACTTTGGTGAGCGGTTGCCGATCCCCGGTAGCTCTATCAGGCTTTCTGAGACGGCGAGGGGAGGCGTCAAGGCTCGCACCCTGGTGACGGGGTTGGAGTTGGCGGTTGAGGAGGATGGGACGATTCGGGTTCCTGGGTTTGAGCTGTTCGAGGTTGTTGTTATTGAGGGGCTCTGAGTTCCACTGCGTGTTATTCACAGTTCACCTATGTTGTGAAAGACCTTGATATGGTATGTTGCGCGCCTTCCTTCATGCACTGCTACACAGTTGCCTAATCACCTCTTTCCTAACACAGAGCGCTGGCCCTGGGTCTTGACCCTAAGGATTCTTGATATCTAGTTGTTTACCTCCTACCTCTTCCATATCCTCTTCCTCTTTTTTCTGCCAACATGATAGTCGTTGAAGACTCCCACCTCTGAAGACTTTACCACACGTTGTCAACTCACTACATCAACACCATGACACGCGTGGGCTGCCTGATCACAGGCATTTTCATGATGTTTCATTTGCTCCTCGCCTCCATTCCCCAGACTCACGCGTCGAGCCCAGGGCCTGGGGGAAACACAACGACGAACACCTCTCTCGCCACAGACGAGCTTGCGGTCCACCCTCACCTGGAGCGCCGTCAACCGACTCCCTTGGACAAGTACATCCAATGCGGTAAACACGCCCCCGGAGTCGTCTTCTATGGCGAGATTCCTTCGCAGCAGTGGTATTTCGTCTACCCGATTGAGTGAGTTATATTCGGAGTCTGCCTGTAACCTACAGACTGGAAAAGGTAGAGAAAACTCCGTTGAAGACTGACGGTCCACAGTATCCAGGTCAGAAGGGTTTGCCGGGGCCAGAGCCTCTCGGCCGATTTCGAAGGCGAATACCAAGTCCCCGACATGGTTTTCATGACCTACCAGTGGAAGTCGATGGGCGATCGATGCCACAATACATGCGAAGAGGTTTTTGAGGCCTTGTTGACAGCACCCAAGTGTAAGCCCCTATTTTTCCTTTTTTTTCTCTTTTTTTTTTCTCTCTCTCTTTCAAACACGGGCTAACAAGTCGATATTCGTAGGCCTCCACGAAGACCACTGGGTCGACGCCAGACGCGCAATCAAGCTCCCCAACTGCGGCAGAGCTACGTACCGGGTCACGCCGTCGTTGACGGGGATATTCCAGCCACCCCCGCACAAGCATCTGGACGGCCGGTTCGAGTGCACTGGGGCGGAACCGGCCTGGCAGGCCAACGAATATCTCCTCAAGGAATTCTGCCGCTACGCCGTTCCCGCGATCAAGCCGCAGGGCCTGGACTTCTTTGCGCTCCAGAAAAAGAGGTACGGGTACTGGATGTCCCACGACGACCATGTCATGTACCGAGTGAGAGACGGCGAGGAGGCCCAGAGCTACCGGGGTTCCGTGCACGTGGTCGTCATGCCCGACCTCGACGCTTGCCCGGGGGACCGCGAGGTCCGCTTGGATAATGCGGTGAAGCTGCTCGACGAGCTTACCGTGAAGGAGTGCGAGAGGTATATGGGCAGCCTGCGACATCAGGGGTGTACGTGCCGTTTCCTCCCTTGTCTTGCCCTCGAATGGAGTCCGCTCTCTTGCGTGGGATATTGACTGACAAGGTGTCTAGGCTTTGATGACAGTAACGTGCCGGGTCGTTTGAGCGCCAGGTTTTTCAGCCGCAACTGTCTACGCTGGGGCTTCATTCCGGCTGCGGACCGGCTGGGTCCCTGAGGCTGTGGTTCGAGTACGAATATATACTTCGTATGTTGGTGATACTGAAGCTGGTATAGTTCGCAGTACCAGCTCTTCACCTTGGCTAGTTCGACACCATCTCCATCAATGGCTAGAATGAAGCCACACCGAGGAACTGGTCTGCATTGGGCGTAGTCTGTGAAGTTGACGAGCCTGTGATGTCACATGATCATGATGTCATGGCTAGGAGGTTGTATGGATACAACACAAGTATCTCAATATCTCAACAAAGTCGGAAATACAAAATAAATTGTAAGAAAAAGAACCTGAAAAGGAATGCAGTCTATCAGGACAACAATTAGGTATAAGTTCTACAAGAACAATTGAGGACATTACTTTCAATATCGGGAAAACGACCCCAATTGACGATACCACCTCGAATACATGTGATAACCCCACTTATGCCCCACTCATTCCCCACTCATTCCCCACTTATCTAAGTAATCCGTCAGGCTAATCTCCTTCCGTCCGATCGGGCAAACCTCGGACTCGGTGAATGTTAAAAGCGAGCAGGATAGCGTCGGAAGTCGGCTTAGAGGGTCGCAACACCGAGCCCCAAGAGACCACATTAGCCAATGACGGCATCGAGATACTGTTAGTGGCTACTTCCGCGTCGTGCGGCATTTGGCAGCCGTTTGACTCGTTCCACTAACTCTTGGATCCAACCTGATTTTCTTTTTTTCTACCTCACTCTGGCTGGTCGTCTTTACACCTCGAACATCAATTCCCGACTACCTACTCAGTACTTTCGACAGAAATACCGACCTCTGCTGTTGTAGTCGTTCCTTACCTTTACCAATCCGAATCCCCACCGTCACAATGTTGTCTCGAGGCACCGCAAGGACTGCGCAGGTACGTTGTCTGTCCATTGGGCTACGAATCCCTGGAGTGAAATCAGAATTTGAGGGAAGAGGTTGGAGATAGAGGAGAGGAAAACAAACGATCTTACAAGAGCCACGACTCTTCACAACATTCACCACTTAGAATACTGACACTCCCAGCTCCTGCGCTCTTCCGCTGCCGCCGCTGCCCAGCAGCCCATCCTCCCCGGCGCCCGGGCGTCGTACGCGACGGTCGAGTCGGACCTGTTCAAGCCCACAAAGTTCGGCAGCAAGTACACGGTGACGCTGATCCCCGGCGACGGCATCGGCGCCGAGGTGGCCGAGAGCGTCAAGACGGTGTTCAAGGCCGACAACGTGCCCATCGAGTGGGAGCAGGTCGACGTGTCCGGCGTCGACGCCTCGTCGGAGCGCACCGAGCAGCTCTTCCGCGAGTCGGTGGCGTCGCTGCGCCGCAACAAGCTCGGCCTCAAGGGCATCCTGCACACCCCCATCTCCCGGTCGGGCCACCAGTCGTTCAACGTGGCCATGCGCCAGGAGCTGGACATTTACGCCTCCATCAGCCTCATCAAGAACATCCCCGGCTACCAGACCCGCCACAGCGGCGTCGACCTGGCCATCATCCGCGAGAACACCGAGGGCGAGTACTCGGGCCTCGAGCACCAGTCGGTCCCCGGCGTCGTCGAGTCGCTCAAGATTATCACCCGCGCCAAGTCGGAGCGCATCGCCAAGTTTGCCTTTAACTTTGCCCTGGCCAACCAGCGCAAGAAGATCACCTGCATCCACAAGGCCAACATCATGAAGCTCGCCGACGGCCTCTTCCGCACCACCTTCCATCAGACCGCCAAGGAGTACCCCACCCTCGAGGTCAGCGACATGATTGTCGACAACGCCGCCATGCAGGCCGTCGCCAAGCCCCAGCAGTTTGACGTCATGGTCATGCCCAACCTCTACGGCGGCATCCTGTCCAACATTGGCGCCGCCCTCGTCGGCGGTGCCGGCATCGTCCCCGGCTGCAACATGGGCCGCGACGTCGCCGTCTTTGAGCCGGGCTGCCGTCACGTCGGCCTCGACATCCAGGGCAAGGACCAGGCGAACCCGACCGCCCTCCTCCTTTCGGGATCCATGCTCCTCCGCCACCTTGGTCTCGACGAGCATGCCAACCGCATTTCCCAGGCCGTCTATGGCGTCATTGCCGATGGGTGAGTTTTTCTCCTCTCTTTTCGGTTCCTCCTCCACCTGAACGCATGCTGACCCCCTCACAGCAAGACCCGCACTCGCGACATGGGCGGCGATGCCACCACCCACCAGTTCACCAGGGCCATCCTCGACAGGATGGAGACCCTATAAGCGACAAACGAGCAATCGACTACCAAAGACGATCGACCGAGCCGTTTGAATATCTATCCATCCTACATCCTAACTCAGCTTCATTCCATACATTGGTACCCGTCGGCGGTTAGGCTCTCTCTTTTATTTTTCCTTGTCTTTTTTTTTCTTCCTCCCAATAAACAAGGGGTGAGGAAACGGGTCCTCACGACGAACAACGACGATGATGACGAGCGGCAAATCGAAGCGGAAGAAACCAATTTGCTGCTACCACACGGCTCGTTGGATAAAACGATTTCGGCTACTCAGCTGCCTTACATTAAAGATGGAAACAGGCAACTCATAGATGGGTGGACCATGCAGCGAGCTGGCCGCGAGTCGTGGGTCGAAGACGAGTATATGGGATGGAGATTGTAGTTGTACGGGCTGTGATTTCCATTTGTCCATCTGTACGTAGCATAGGAGTCATGCAGTGCATCAATGAAAATGTTTGTCGTTTCATAGCCTTTGTTGTGTTCCATCATCTCAGGTATGTTGTGCATCTCTTTATACTTGCATTGATCGGAACCACGTCGTTGCTAGTCGGGACCAACTTGTGAGTAGAGCCAGCACTTGTCTGGTGCAGTCAGGTAATGGAATGGCATGGAGTCTTGACAAGTCGTAGCAAAAAAAGATGAATTCCCTTGATACTCTATGAAGGGGATAAAGGGGGTAAAAAAAAGAGGCTAAATAGCAAAAACATACAACACCGGGTATTCGCTGGTCGTCACCGACCCAACTACTAATCCGGCCCTCACTGGCTTATCTATGGGAGAGCGGACGGGATCCCGAGCTTTCCAGTGGGTATGGTCGTATGTACTGGGACTCTGTGGAGAGTGCCCTTATAAAGGCAGGTACAAGCTGATACAAATAAAGGAGATAAGGGGATACAGCTCTCCTTGGCGGCAAAAGAGAGCGAGAGCAAAAAGATACATATCAACAGACTTCCCACACCGAGAATCGAACTCGGGGCTGCGGAATGAGAATCCGCAATGTTAGCCACTACACCATATGGGACTGCTCATCGTTGGTTAGGTACTGAGTGGAAAAGACGGAAAGAAGAAGGGGCGGAAGATGGAAGTAGTCGAGGTACTGGAAGGAAGGCCCGTGGGGAGGTGTGGAAGGTGTGGAAGGTGTGGAAGGAGCGAGGGACATGGTCGGGGGGAGCAACTTCCGAGTTGTGCGTCCCCGGAGCATGACCTTGTACCCAGGTACTCGTACAGGTCTTGGTGACTAAACGCTCTTACTGACCATCATCTTGACCATCATCTGCGCCCGTCCCACGACCTCCCCGAGTCTCGTCCGGGTCGGGTCCTTCTCGTTGGGTGTCACCAACTCAGCCGGACCATCAGGTGTCCGAACCCAGATTTCCTCATACCCAGTCGGCTCGAACCCGAGCTTCAGGAAACATCGTCTCCCTTGGTCTGTAGCCGTCAGAGCTGACAGTTTCGTCGCCGTCAGTACCCTGCCTTAACCACGCCAGGAAACCAATCCTCACCTGAGAGACCCTCGATTGCCACACCCTGGGTGTTCAAGGTCTCGACAATCTCCTTGATGACGTGCTGCGTAAATCCAGGAACTCTGGGGCCTGCAACAGCATCCCGATACACCTCGACGTGGAAGATGTGAAGACCCATTCTTCTTTCTGAATCATCTGGGGTCCATAGGTCCCTGCTCGCTGTGACGAAAGTTTCCTTGAGTTTCCCCGTGAGAAGTGCATTCCAGCTAGTGATGCGCAACGGCAGAGCAATGACTGCGCCGAGTACGGCCTCCTCTCCGCTTATAGGGTTGGGGTCCCCATATATGGCAAACGAAAAGCTATCTCCAGCGGCGTCTACCCAGTCTTGTAGGCGGTCGAAGGGCAGGGGAGCCGGGTACATGTCTTGATCGGAAGAGTAAATCTCGTGGAGCACGGCTGGTGTGATGGGACCTCGTTTGTACGAGGTCCAGTCCGTGCCGTTCATGGTTCGGGGTGCGATGGGGCTGCGTGGAGAAGCCTGACGGTTGACGTGACGTTGTAATAAGGGCGAAGATCAGTGAAGATCTTGCAAAATAGAATTGTGGAGATTGAATGTTCTGTAGCGTCGGTGGTGGATTGTGGGACAGCAAACGGCTCATTCGCCTTGTTAGGTTAGCATGCCGACGATGGTGCCCCGAAGTGGCAGACGTCGCTTCGATGACAGGTCATTGGGACGTCAGTATAAGGAAAGCTCAATGGCAGTCAAGAGACGGAAATCATCAATGTGTTGATGAAAATAAGGGGGCATCAGGGGCATCACTCAATATAATCTGTAGCTCAAAGGACAACTGACAAAGCCATAGGTGCATGGTATTGACTGAAAATCAGTAGAAAATAATATGTACCACGAAGAACCCCTAACCCCTATTCCCCCACGTTACCGACCCGCCCACTCGAGAGACCACCTTTGCTAGCCATCCCAAACGTTCCAACTAGAGAATTGAGTCCTTGGTGAGCCGCCTCCGCAGTCCATCTCACTCATGGACGTCCGTCGATTGAAGGAGAGAGAAGAAAGTCGTGCTCTTGCTTGCTTTTTGTCTTGTTTCTTTTTTCGTCGCTTGTGCTCGCTTTAGTTCTGGCTGACGGTCTCGCAGTAGAGCTGGATGCACACGCCGCCGGGGGGAGTGCAGATGCCGCAGCTGGAGTTGCAGCAGACCTGGCCCTTATCGCAGACGGTAGGGCCGCACCTCTCGCCGGGGACGAGGGAGGCGCTGGCCTGGGTGAAGGTGGGGTTGGTCAGGGTCTGGATCTTGCTGGCCTGGTCGGCGGGCAGGGCGGCGACGCCGAGGGCCATGGCGGCGATGAGGGCGAGCTGGCGGATGGCAACCATTTTGATTGTTGGGATGTGGTAGAAAGTGGGAGGAGTTTTGAGGATGTGGTTTGTTTGGCTTGTCTGGTTTGTCTGGGGTGATGAGTCCTGGTTTCTTTCTCCTGTCGAGGGAGGCGGGCGGCCGGGTCTTTTATAATCGAGATCAGAAGCACCCTTGACGGTAAAAATCGGGGGTGACAAAAGTTTAGACGTCTGTACAGTTCAACGATGTAAGACGAGTTACGACGCTCCGTCCCCGAAATAGTTAACGCGTCGTTCCCAAGTCGATATTATCCACCTCGGCCCGCGTGGTTCTCCCCCACTACCTGCAGTGGGTGAGAACTCAGTTATGACCGTCCTATCGTAGGTTTGCCGGACATGCCAAGCGGACCCGGCGGTCGGGAGAATGTGCGCCTAGAACGCGACGCTACAGTGCAGAACCAAGACATCAAAGAGCAGCTGGCAGAATTACCGATTCCGGCCATGGTTATGCAGTAAGCCTGGCGTCAAATTGTCCCGAGTGTCCGGGGAGCCAAAGGGATGTAACTGAGTAGGGTCGCAGGAAGGGTCGGTACAGCGTCCGCTTGGGATCTTGTGGTAGGTTCCTCCTGTTTTCCTTGGGGAGACGGGAAGTCGATTGGGATGCTGATCGGCTGGTAAATCCGGGGTAAGCGGCTCCGCGAGGTCCGACGTGGCTCCATCATGGGCTAATCATCGTCACAGCCAAGACCCTTTTTCATTGTTCAACGGTCGTCATCTGCCGCGGTGGCGACGGTTGAGGCGTTCAACCGTTGTGTTCCAAGTTAATTAAAACCATTGGCCTCCTTTTTCCCCCTCCGAAAACGGCATCGGATGGTCGTCGCCGTCCACCTAGCCGCTTGGCGAACCTCGTATATGCGTACGGAGGACATCGGGGCCAATTGGCCAGTGAACGCCAGTGGAAACAATGTTTGGAGCTGTGATGTGATCTACATTGCCGCCCTTCGGCTAGAGTTGGTAGCAAAATACCTACCAATGAAGCCCCGGATACGTCCAGGGAAGCAAGGTCCAGGGTGAGCTGGGCCGTTGCGAGTCGGATAACCCCGTGAGTACAGTGTATTCCAACCCCGCTCATACATTTGAGACGACTGGGTCATGTCCTTGGCTCCGGAATGTGGGAGAATGGCACACGTGCAGAGTGACAAATGAGCCGGGGCCGCTAGCCTCGCGAGTCTTGCTGAATTGGTTCACGCATTTGTACGACAGACCTGGATGTTGACCATGGGCGGGAGTTGAGAACTGAAGTCACCAGGGGTCGCGTCGCCTTTCGCACGTGTATTCGGAAGACAAGAAAATAAGTACAGAAAGAACCGGGTTAGAAAGCAGTGTTTCTCGACACGTTGCGAAATCGGAGCACGTTGTGACGCGGCTGGAGAATATGCGTTTTGTTGCTCGGGGTTCGGAGTCCGGACAACTGCCCCTGTGCCGTAACCCCTGCAGATGGTAACACGTTTTTATCCTCCTCCCATCCACCCCCTCCTCTTTTCTTTTTTCTTCGTTTTCTTTCTTAATTCTTCTTATTTTGTCATCCATTATTTTCTCTTCCGAGCAGGCTGCATCTTACAGTCAATAGAGGCCACGCTCGGAGGCGTTCCTCCATCTGGGTTCCGATGCCCAGACATCATGGCATGGCCTAGACTTTAAGCGCCCTAGTGCTTCATAATGCAAGCAATATCATTGGCAGTCTCTGAACAAACACAAATGAACACCAGCCCCATTTTCGGCAGAAACAGTGGATCCGTCGGAGTGGAATAAATCATTCGGCCGAGCCCCCACGCAGACCGAGCCCCCGGCAGATGCCCCACACTGGGACCGGGTCGACCCTGGAGGTTTCCTCGGAAGCCGGGGCAGTCAAGACGGCGTGGAGGTCCCCCGAAGCTTGACCACTCCGGTTTTGCGGGGTTATAGATGGTCCGGTGAGCAGCCGCACTCCGGAACGGAGATGGTTCCACTTGCCGAAACGCCGTCTCCATGTGGAGACACGGGAATACACGGGAATTCGCGGCTGTACGAGTCAGTTGGAAGGTGTGACGTAATAATCCGGGGTAGGTGAAGGGAGGCGAGGAATAAGTGAAGGCTACAGAGTATTCAGCTGCTTTCCCCCGCAGTCGTTGGTTAAATCCCCGCATCGACGATCGGGTACCGGTAGGCACCGGCACGAGGGAATGAGACGGGAATATATATCAGACCGCTAAGCCGGGGTAAGGACGAGCGTATCGCGTGAGAGGGACGACATCATGATGGTTGGCATCTGGGGAAGGGAACCTTCTTTTGCGGGGGAACCCCATCTGACTGCTTGCGGGATTGAATATCGGGAGCTAGAATAGAGCTGCGACTCTATTCCAATGCGATTCGGTTAGAAAGATCGGGAGATTTGCGACCTGGTGGCGGATCAATGACCTGGAATGGTGTTGTTCATACTATCTCCGTGTCTCAGTCTCAGAAGTAAATAGATATTAAAACCTGAACTCCCGCTCCCTGTTCCATTCAACAACTTGTTGAGGAACTCATCGTTCTTCTCCACTCCACTCACTCACATCACCATGGTCTTCGCACAATACCTGTTATCCCCCTGGGCACTGCTTGCTGCCGTAGTCCTGTACTACGCCTGGCCCTACTTCGTCACATACCGCCACATCCGGGACATTCCCGGCCCGCTCACAGCGCGGCTCTCAAACTGGTGGCTTCTCTCTACTGCCAGGCGCGGGAAACGCTACGAGATAGTGGACGAGGCCCACAAGAAATATGGTCCTGTCATGCGCATCCAGCCCAACCACGTCAGTATCAACGACGACGAGGCTATTCAGGCCATCTATGGCCATGGCAACGGGTTCCTGAAAGCGTAAGTCCATAAACCATTGTACACGTACACTCCCTGATAAATGCCCTGAGATTGACTTTGTCGTCCCCTTCCCCAGTGAATACTACGACGCCTTCGTCTCCATCCAGCGCGGCCTCTTCAACACCCGCTCGCGCCAGGACCACTCCCGCAAGCGCAAGATGGTGTCGCACACCTTCAGCAAGTCGGTCGGCCAGTTCGAGCCCTACATGCACTCGAACCTCCAACTCTTCGTCCAGCGCTGGGACGCCATGCTGTCCTCCTCCGCCACCGCACGGGTCGACTGCCTCGACTGGTTCAACTTTATCGCCTTCGACATCATCGGCGACCTCGCCTTCGGCGCCCCCTTCGGCATGCTCCGCGCCGGCGCCGACGTGGCCGAGATCCGTCGCTCGTCCACCGACCCCGAAGCCCCGCCCGAGTACGCCCCCGCGGTCGAGATCCTCAACCGCCGCGGCGAGGTATCCGCCACCCTGGGCTGTCTCCCCGCCCTCCAGCCCTTTGCCGCCTGGTTACCCGACCCGTTCTTCCACAAGGGCGTCACCGCCGTGCGCGACCTCGCCGGCATCGCCGTCGCCCGCGTGCGTCGTCGGCTGGAGCAGGGCGAAGGGGAACGCAAGGAGGACCTCCTTGCTCGCCTGATGGAGGGCCGTGACGAAAAGGGCCAGCCGCTGGGCCGTGACGAGCTTACCGCCGAAGCCCTGACCCAGCTCATCGCCGGCTCCGATACCACCTCCAACTCGTCCTGCGCGCTGCTGTACCACGCCGTGCGCACCCCGGGCGTCATCGAGAAGTTGCGCGAGGAGCTCGACGCTGCTGTCCCCACCGACGTGCCCGTTCCCAATTTCGAGCAGATCAAGGACTTGCCCTACCTACAAGCCGTCATCAACGAGGCGCTGCGCCACCACTCCACCTCTGGCATCGGCCTACCTCGCGTGGTGCCGCCGCAGTCCGGCGGCGTCGAGATTAAGGGCCATTACTTCCCGCCGGGCACGACCCTCAGCGTGCCGACGTACAGCATCCACCACTCGCGCGAGATTTGGGGGCCCGACGCCGACGAGTTTCGCCCGGAACGGTGGGAGAAGGTTACGGATCGGCAGAAGAACGCTTTTATCCCTTTTAGCTACGGACCCCGCGCTTGCATCGGCCGCAACGTTGCTGATATGGAGCTGAAGCTCATCGTGGCCACCTGGGTGAGGCGGTACGATGTCGTTCTGAGGCAGGACGAGCTGCTCACCAGCGAAGGGTTCCTGAGGAAGCCGCTGGGACTGGACATTGAGTTTAAGAGGAGGGAGGTTTGATAGCCAGTTTCTGTTAAGGGAGAAAGAGGTAGGGTGGAAAAGAAGAAATATGTTGATCCGAAATGGGAGTAAAATGATGACAAGTCAAAGTACAAACTCAAAAGTAAATGTCACGTGATCTCGGCTGGCCAAATACGAGCTGTCACGAGCCGAGCGCCGAACGTGGTTTTATAATCAGGTCGTGTCTTCATTACGAGAGAGACCCTACGACACGAAGTACTTATCTTATCGCATTGTCAAGTACCTTCCCGCAAAATAAAGCCTATAGTGACTTGAAGAGATTCACAGCTGAAGTACCTGTCGGTAGCCCGGTGATTCTCACGAGTCGACTTTTCATCTTCCTATCAACCCTCGACTTTCGGTCCAAACCGAACCATTGTGTCCACTTCCGACGTCATGCTTCCTACCTTTTAGACCCCGGGAGCCAGTCGATGCGTTAGCCTCGACCGAAGATGCAATAACTCTTTAGAAAAAGAAAGAAAGAAACCACCTTGTCGACAACATCTCTCATCAGCACCATGTCTAGAACATTGAGCTACTCACTTCGCTCTAGTCGCCGATAAGTGCTAGCTCATAATCCGACAAACGACATGGAAACTCCAAATCCTCGCAAGAACTCGGCCCGCCGATCTCATCGGAAGGTTCGGACAGGTTGCAAGACGTGTAAGCTTCGAAAGATCAAGGTCAGTGGGCCGCAACCCTTTCTCCTCTCCTCTCACTTCTTCTTATTCTCCGTCGCCTGCTAACAACTTCCAGTGCGACGAAACCAAGCCGCATTGCCTCAACTGCCTCCGCTACGGAGCAAAATGCGACATCGCCGAGGGCCTTCCCGCCTCCGCCCCGTCCGCCGCCGCATCACCCGCCCGGGACCCCCCTTTCTCCTTCAACTCGCCCCCTTCCGGCCCCCCGTCCCTGAACATGCTCGACCTCGAGCTCATCTACCACTGGAGCACCGCCACCAGCCGCACCATCACCGAGGACCCTTCCATACAGGAGTTCTGGCGCTCCAATGCCGTCCGCCTCGCCCTCCGCCGCGACCACGTCATGCGCGGCATCCTCGCCCTCTCCGCCCTCCACCTGGCCCAGCTGTGTCCCTCCCGCGAAGCAGACTTCCTCCACCGATCCGTCCATCACCACGAGCACGCCGCTCGCCGCGCCATGACCCTGATGCCTCTCGTCGAGTCGACCCACGACCAAGAGCTCGCCGATAGCCTCTTTCTTTTTTCTGTCCTTACCATGTATTATGGTGAGCTCCCCCCTTTCCGTCTCTCATCTCCCTCATACTAACACCCCCAGCCATCGCCAACTCCGAAGACCCCAGCGGCCCCATCCTCCTCGTCGGCTCAGGCGACGCCGCCCCCGACTGGATGGTCCTCTTCAAAGGCATCAGCCACCTCGCCGCCATCTCCAAAGCCCTCCGCGACCCCCACAACATCCTCTACCCCTACATCAACAACGCCCGCACCCGCCTCGAGGCCCGCCAGTCCCCGGCGCCGCACCCCTACCTCGACCTCCTCCGCGCCCGCCTCGCCGCCACCCCGCTCGACCCGGCCCTGCGCGCCATCTACGACCACACCGTCGACCAGCTCTACAAGCAGTTCAGCGCCTTCTACCTGCCCCCCGACCCGGCCTCCGGCCCGCCCAACCCGGACATCCTCGACATCTTCATCTGGGTCTCCGCCGTCTCCGACGACTTTATGCCCTTGCTCCGCGCCACCCCGTCCCAGGAGACCCTCGCCATCTTCAGCTACTTCTGCATGCTGCCCAAGCGCCTGCCGCGCCAGTGGTGGCTGAATCGCTGGGCCGATAGCCTCAAGATTCGCACCTACGAGCTCCTCGACACCGAACACCGCACTTGGGTCATTGAGCCTACCACTTGGTCCGAGGCCGCTGCTCCTGCCGTCCCCTACTCGTGAAGACGACCGTTGGAAACAGCCACGCCATGAGGACCTATATGAAAAGGATAAAGAAGACAGAAGCCAAACAGTGTCACTTCATTATTAGACCATGTCGTTCTTCCCTGTAAGTCAGCATGGAAACAGTTGCATCAGACACGGCCTTCGGCGTAATGATATAATTACAGTCTATTGCAGTCGTCCCGGACTGAGGGCCCGACTCCTATCTATAGTGCCTATCCATGGGCCTCTTACCAATGCCATCCAAACGCCTTGCGCTAATAAAATCCCGTAAAACGCCATCGCCAAAGCCATTTACCGACACCGTTACCACATGGTCCTCTCCCAATCAAGCCCGTCCGAAGAACTTCTTGGCCCCCGTCCTCTTGATCGGCGAGGCACCATGAGCATCAACACCGTCTCCTCCATACGGACCATACCCATTCGCTTGGCCAGCATGCATTGTATCATGCAAAGGGGGTGCTGCCGCGTCCTCTTGCCTCAACTTCTCCGGGCGGGGAGGAGGGGGCGGTGCGTGATGCGGTATCGAAGGCGTGGGAGTAGTTGCGGGCTTGTATGGAACTTCGCTGGCCGGTGTCCAGTCCGTCGTCCCCGGTACCGTCGCCGAGGGCTTCCGCTCTATTGCCGGGGCCGCGGGCCTCAATCCCGCAGTTTTTGGTTCCGCCGGTCTTGATTCTCTGAGTTTCGGCTCCATCGTCTTAGGTTCCGTTGTTGGAGTCGCTGTCGCCCCCGTCATCGACCTTCTCGTGGTTCTGGCGGTCGCCGGCGTCGTCGGCGCGTCCTCGTCCGACGTCTCGCCGCCAAGAGCGTCGTCTTCCACGTACCTGAGCTCCTTGCGCATGGCGAGGGAAGCGCAAATGTCGCGCGCCGCCTCGATGGCCTCCTTTTGGTTCTTCAGGGCCAGCCTCCGCTCGCGCGTCTCCTTGTTCTCGGCCGCGATGGCCTCGACCGTCTCGTTCGCCAGAGCCATGATGGCGACCGAGTTGAAGATGCTGTACATGCCCTGCAGTAGGTGGCGTTCCACCACCTGGGTGATGGTGTTGCGGATGAATGTCTTGGCCGCGAGCTCGTAAAAGATGAGCATCTTCTCCAGCACCTCCTCGGCCTCGGAGTATGTGGCGCCGTCCTTGGTGGCTTCGGTGTGCCACGCACGAAGGCGTTCCTCGTATTCCGGATCGTACGGCTGGATCTCCAGGTGCATGTCCTGGGTGAGGCGCTCGAGTTCCTCCTGGGCGCTCGCCATGAGGGCCCTCACCTGCGGGTCGAGGAAGTGAGTGCGGAGCGGCTCGCGCATGCGCTGCGGCCAGGCAAAATCGATGACTTCAGCCAGAAACTCGTTGCACACGACGCCCAGATTGTCCTTGTGCTCCTGGGCGAGTCTCGGCCAGTTCTCCGAGTAGCTCTGGAACAGCATGTATACGGCGCGGGGTTTGGGGTCCATGGGGAATTCGGAACCGCGGATCTGGCGCAGCAGTAGCTCGACCTCGTGCGCGACGAAATTCTGCTTGCCTCCGTCGCCCGTCGGCAGGTTTAGGGTGCTGGTGGAGGCGCGCGGGTCGGTGGACGACGAGAAGCCAAATTTGCGACCGTTCTGACGAATGCGGTGGGAGAACTTTTCGTTCTCCTCGATGGCGCGGGCTCGGAGGTTCTGGGCGGGCGTGCCACGAGGGTCGGCGGTGGCGCGGAAGAAGTTCTTGCCGGGGGGGTTCTTGTAGAAACCATAGACGGCGGGGATGACGAGCTCCTTGGAGGCCGAAGACAGCTCGACGAGCTCGACACGCATCTCGTCGACCGTGTCCTTTCCCGTGCCCATGGATTTGAGCTCGGCGTCGCACTCGTCGAGGGCCTTTTGGATCTGCTTTCGCAGCGTCTTGACGTGTCGGCCGATGTGGCGCTGGAGCTGGACGCTGAGCGTCTGCTTCAGGGCAACGGCACCGCACATGGACTCGGGGAGAGCCCGCCACTTGCCACGACCGAAGAACTCCTCCTCTCGCTGCCTGCGTTCGCGAGCCGACGGCCAGGGCTCGCCGTGATCACGGGGCCCCGGATTCAGCAGGACGTACCAACCGAGCTTAAAAAAGTTTGATTTATCTCGGTTCTGGACGAGATCGATAAACTTGTCTTCCAATCCGATGGATTCACAAAGATCAGGTTTCGTCAAGACGCCGATGGTGCGGGAACCAGAAGGGTCAAAGTGGCGAGCCTTGCCGAGAATCGGGGCCTGGACGTAGTCGGTATTGCCTCCAACCACGGCGAGGATGATGGTACGCGAGCTCTTCATGTAGCGGTCGCAGAGAGCCTCAATCGTCTGAATGTCGTCCAGTGATTGGTCGTTGTTCGCATTCTTCACCAGCCCGGGCAGGTCAACGAGGGTTAGCAGCGGCATGTCCGGACCACGCTTCTCGACAACCAGGATATCGCGGGCCGCGAAGCGACCAGGGATGTTCTTGGGGGCGATCAATTCGGAGGCCGTCCGCATGAGGGCATCAAAAGACATGCCGACGTCAACAGCACCGCCGAACTGCTTCAGGCGTTCCTGCTCGCGGAGATCACGATGCTTGTCGGGAATGATGGTCACCTTCAAGGACGACTCGTTGGATCTCCGGAGCCGGATCTCGGTGGCAAATCGGGTGCAGGCGCCGGCATCGCGGGGGAAAGGAGTACCGGTGATGGCTTCGAGGACCGAACTCTTGCCGGCAGACTGGTCTCCGACGACGACGATCTGAGGCAGCTTCACATTATCGAGTTGGGCAAATTGAAGCTTGTCGATGAGCTCGAGCAGGCCCCTCTGCTCGTTGGCCATATCGGCCGAGCCGAGAGCCGAGTCGAGATTTTGGGATACCATATCTGAGTTGTTGTTGGAATAGTCGGTGATGAAGATTGAACCCATGGGCTCAAGAGCCGACTCTCTCCTGGGGTGTCGTAAAAGTGGGAGGGGGGAGTGAAGAGGATCAGACAGGAGAAGGGTTTAGATATGAAAAGGCAGGAGGTATGGGCTTATAAAGGACAGGGAAAGAAGGAAAGAACAATCGCTGCCTAGTCACAAGGGTCGAGTCGTCGCAAGGGGCGTCGTCATCAGCTCTCTCGTAACGTCTCAGCCACATCAACCGGCCTATGGCCACAAGGGTACTTTTATCCAAGCAATCATTGGTTATCGCCACCGAATTCTGCAGCTTGTACCCGGTGACGTCGATATGGTGGCTGGGCAGCAATGATGTAGATGCGCCACTTGTACACTAGTACGGAAGGCGGCACAGCCACGATATCGGATTAGATCCGGGGCACGCAGTCCGTTCCAGGCACCAGGTAGGGAGGGAGCCTAGGGCGATAAGATGGAGCCGCGTGGCCTCTATCTATCTAAAGGGTAGAACGAACTGCGGGTGTTTACCAGCGTCAAGAACCTACAAGTCACGTCTGGAATGACAAGCGAATGGGGAACAGTACCTTAGGTACTAAATTACGGTGACAAGGAGGGAGCCAAGCTAAGGTATGGGTGACTAAGCGACTCGTGGCGATGGTATTGTGGCTGTGCAACGGCATATGACAAGGCCTAGTGAATAAGACGCTGAAGCCGTTCAGACGAACATTCTTACAAGACACAAACAAACGAGAGATTAGATGGGAAATGGCATATCGACTTGAAGCGGCTCTGCGCCTTTGCACTCGTGGATGTGCGACATGTGCTAGATAATATAATCCTTCCAATGCCACACTTCCACATGACCACACGTGAACGTTGGCCTTTAGCTATACCAATGCATCACCGAGTACACTTGGCACGCATGACCTTGATATTTATCGTGAACCGAGCTGCCAGGAACATCGTGTCCAGCGATGGCGTCCAAATGTTCGAACAACAATCCCTTACACTCGTCCGTTATGCTCCCCGTACCCGTAGTACCTCAACGACACTAAAGAGCCTCATCGAGTTCATGCACATAGGCACTCGAGGAATGGAGTGCAGGCGACTCGGGCCCGACCCCGGCGGAGCGAAACCGTCCCCAGGCGAATGGCCTTCTGGTAATGGTCACCAGAGGATAAATTCCGAAGACGGATCACGGGTAGAGCCGCACTTTCAAGATTCTTCACGCCGCACCGTAAGCTTACTTCGCACGCGTAATTGTGCTGGTAATAATACGCTTGCAGACGGCTCAGGAAGACTAGTGTCTTGGCTGGGGTAAGGTTCTGGTTCCCTGAGTAGGAGTACTGTCAGTCATTTGCCAACATGTAGGAGATGCGCAGTAAAAGAGGAAACAGCTGTAAACATCAGAGTAACTATGAACTTGGGATCATGCAAGAAGTTCTTGTCAAATACAATCTAGCGTGAAAGCTCTCATCATTTGAGCTGGGTAAACACGGAAAACAAAATGTCACATACCGGTTTCTGAGACCCTTGTGTTCTCATTGGCGCCAGGTGGTCAGCCTTGACGCAAGGAGTACGTTTCTGATTATTTCTCGAGGGGTGTCTTGCCTACGACTTGTGGAAGGTTAGCAGAGAACGATGACCAACAGAGACCGACCACACATACCATATCACCGCCCTTAGCTATCCCACGTGTTGCCCGATCGTTGCCAGCCAACCGCCTTGAACACCTCGCCAATGGAGCCCAGGACGCTATCAACAATGGCCTTGACCATTCCTTGCCTCTTGTTCTTCCCGTCAGGTCCAATGCGAGGACCCTCGGTTCCCATGGTGGGCAGCACATTATCGTTGGCCGACAGGCTGACGAAGAGCGCGAAGGGGACCAGCCATACACAGATTCCGAAATACGAAGCAATCTGGGCAAACGAGGGAATGTCGGGCTGGTCATAAATCGATCGCATGTTGGCGAGAGACCGTGACTGGGCTTCTGAGAAGTGGCGGAACCAAAAGTAATGGTTCACAAGAACAAGGACTGGTAATGAAATTAGCATCGCGAGTCAACATTGCAGACAAGCTGGGTGGTGGGATGGCTGTGAGCCCGAATTAGTTTGAGTACATACCACAAGAGGCGAGGAAGAGAGGATCCGATAATTGGACAAATGGAAACCTGCGCATGTTTCCCAAATAGATGACATGGGAAACAATCGACAGCATGGTCAATGCGAAAGGGAATCCGTCAACGATCCATAGCAAGACCTGCAGGACGATGACAAAGTAGATCAGACGCGTCAGGAGTCGTTTCGCGATGACCGTGTGTTCCTCGACCAGCTCAGAAAGATAGTAAAGACCAGAGGCTGCAAATGAGTTAGCGCATGTTGGCCGAGAAGTCTTCTCGGGGAAAGTCGAGGAAGGACGAAGAAAGACATACCAATCGCTAGGGTCAGGAAGCAGAAGCCCACAATGGACCCTATGATCCCGAGGAGAGGAACGATCCACATTGCATTGGATTCAGAAGCAACTCATTATACCAAGTGCTGTAGGCCGGAATCGTATGCCTTGGTGTGGTGGTGATTTGTGGTGGTGATTGGGAAGCCACCGACGAAAGTGGTAGATGTGAGAAGGGGAGAGAGGAAGAAGGGAGGAAAGGAAAAAGGAGACGAAAGAAATAGGAATAATTTCAAGCGTGTCCTCTGAGGAATCTGACACGGGCGTGTCCAGGGAGCTGAGCTGGCCCGTGCTTTCGGTCTTCAGATTTTCCGTTCCTGTGATTACCCTCAGGCCCACCAATGACACTCGTAGTTTGGATAAGTGCCCGAACCCCCCACCAATTGCTTATCGGAGACCTCCACAGCGAAATTCTAGCCAGAATTTTGACCGTCCAACATTTCGACGATAGTGAATCGACAGCCGAGTCGTCGACAGTCACGCTTTACGTACTCCCCAAGACGCCTCGGGTCTGCTCTACATCATCATAAATTTTAGCTATTTTTATTTTTATTTTTACTTCATTTTTCCCTCGCCATAACAGCCACCATGTCGCGCCCCGAAGATACCCTGTGAGCCTCCTCCCCCCCCCCCCCCCCCATCTCCTGAACTTCTGTAAACTAACAACAACAACCCAGCGCGGCGGACATCCACTACAATGACTCCGAAGCCCGCAAATACACCACCTCCTCCCGCATCCAAAACATCCAAGCCTCCATGACCCGCCGCGCCCTCGAAATCCTCGACCTCAAATCCCCGTCCCTCATCCTCGACGTAGGCTGCGGCAGCGGCCTCTCCGGCGAGATCCTCACCGCCGAGCTCCCCGAACACGGCGGCCCCCACACCTGGATCGGCATGGACATCGCCCCCTCTATGCTCGACGTCGCCCTCCAGCGCGACGTCGAGGGCGACCTCCTCCTCGCCGACATGGGCCAGGGCGTCCCCTTCCGCCCGGGCACCTTCGACGCCGCCATCAGCATCTCCGCCGTCCAGTGGCTCTGCAACGCCGAAGCCAGCGACACCTCCCCCGCCGGCCGCCTCTCCCGCTTCTTCGACGGCCTCTACGCCTCCCTCCGCCGCGGCGGCCGCGCCGTCTGCCAGTTCTACCCCAAGAACGACCAGCAGAGGACCATGATCACCCAGGCCGCCGTCCGCGCCGGCTTCGGCGCCGGTATCCTCGAGGACGACCCCAACACCAAGAACGTCAAGCTCTACCTCGTCCTCACCGTCGGCGGGTCCGCCCAGGACGGCCGTGGCGGCGACATCACCGGCGTGGTCGACGGCTTGAACGACGTCGATGTGGTGGATTCGCGGCCGAAAGCCACGGACGACAAGGCCGGGAAAGGGGGGATCAAGAAGGGAAGCAAGGCCTGGATCATCCACAAGAAGGAGCAGATGGAGCGGAAGGGAAAGGTCGTCAAGACGACTTCCAAGTACACGGGGCGGAAACGTCGGGTGGCCTTTTGATCAGCTCGCTCTGCATTTCTTCCATTTTCTCTTCTTTGGGGTCTGGCGTTGCATGGCAGGGAGTGCGGGAGTTTGTGTCCATGTCTCTTTTGAAGGAGGGTTTGCAATATTGCCATATGGGATACCCATGATTTTACCTATGGGCCGACGACACATGACGGCGTCGTATTCTAGGCCCACACGGAGGCTTAGGTTTGCCATGGCGACGATGTTATGCCGCTGTTTCTGCGCTTGTCCTCTTGTCTAGCGTCACCTCTTATCTCTCTTGGACAAGTCTTGTCACCCAAAGGCCGTCACTCCTACCGTCTCGCGCTGGATGTTGAATCGCTTTGTCGATCTACCCCCCGACATACACCCCCTCACACATCATGACTTGGGACTCTAGCCACTCGATCAACATGTCAGACCAAGGCATCAACTCTGTAGCACAACGCTCCGCCCCTGGTCCTCCCACAGACATAACATCATACAAGATCAATCTTCACCACATCCACGCCCATAGCTTGCAAATGGCCAGGCGTAAGCAGATCGTCCACAGCTAACCGTCCCCCGGCCTCGCCCGTCTTTGCCTGTCCTCTCAGTCTCTCAGTCCTCGGGTCTTCCCCGTCGCCATCCTTGACGCCCTTTCCGCCTAGGAAGACTGGCCCCACCTGCTTCTCGGACTCTTCGGAGGCCATCACCATCCTGACGTCGTCAGGCAACGGGCCTAAGAGCGCCTCCCCTGTCATGAGCCCCTCGGCATAACAATCCCCCACAAGCACAGCTTTGTCCGTTTCCCCAGCCGTTGCGCCGGGCGGTGGATGTGCCTGGCGGATCACAAGCGGCACATCGGACCCGAGAAGCACTGCGATTCTGTCCCCTGGACGGGACTCCATGGGTCCGAGTCCAATGTACCCTTCCTCCGTTGTCAAGAACGCCCGTCCCTTGCAGCTAGACAAGAGATGCGTAGCGAACGCCAGCATAACGGCATCGCATGAGGCGCCCTCCTTCGACTCATCCTCTTGTTGTCCCTCCTCTCTGGGCAGGGTCAGAATCGTCTTGAGGACACCCATGCTTGTTTCAAAGTCGGGGTACGCCTCCACAGGCGGCTGGTAAGACGAGGCAAAGAGCCCCCAAGCCAGGGTTGCACAGTACGCCTCGAGCAGCGTTGTACCCCTGGGATTTGCCGAAGCGTATTCTCGCTCTCGTCGTCTCGGGTGGTAGGGCGCGGTGAGGACGTCCGTCGGCGCACATCGCCGTATGGCGGCGACAACGTCTGGGAGCGGGACAAAATCTGCGAAAAGCAACTGGGCCGACTTGACCGTCGCGCATCGGACACCGGTTGCGCGCAATACTCCGCCGCTGCTGCCGCCGCCTTCTGGAATATATTCCACGTGAGCTTCCGACAGGCCACTTGCTAAATGCATGGGCATGGGATTAGCAGCTCGCTTGACGCACCAGTCCGGTGTCCATGACGGCAACGCTTCATCGGGCGTCGTTATTTCCGTCAAATCCGTGGTGGTGGTCGCCATCTCGCACGACGCCAAGATATTCGCGTCCCCCGCGTGGACGATGTACCGGAGCACCGCATCTCGAAACACCTGCGCCTTTGAGATCGTATAATCAGGCAACAAGCCCATCGAATCCGCGTCCACATCAGACGCCATTCCCAGCGCAGAATAGACACGGTCTCTCGGATTCTCGCAGCTAAACTGGCGTCCCTGGTCAAGCAACTCGGGAAACGAATAATCGCCGCCGTTCCCATCATCCTCGATGCTTTGGCACAGTAAGAGCACCATCTCAAACCGCCGCGCGAACCGCAACTCAGACAGGCTATCCGCAGATCGATCAAGATGATGCCGCTGCTTATTGGCAATACAAGCGAACGCATTGCGCAGGAGGTCCCAACTAGCGACCTTGTTTCCGCACACGACGACCGTGGCAGCCGAGTCCTGGGCCCCAGCGATGTGCAAACGCGACCACAGGCGGTCAAACCAAGGCCGATGGACAAGATGGTAAATCGACCACAGCTCGTCCTGGTCGTAAGGAAGAGGAACAGCCGGGTCAGCCCAGGAATTACCCCCGACAGTCGCCGCCGCCTTCGGGGAAGGGCGCATGCGTGTGTTTTTCTCAAAATCGAACTCGACCATCAAGCCCAGGTCTTCCAGGAGTGACAGCGCCGCGGTGCTATCGTCGGCCTCCTGGCCCAACCACACGGCCACCCGCGTCGCCGACCCGAAGATGTCCCGCATCATGGCGACGTGCTGGGCCTTCTCCGCGAGATTGTGCTGGTCTATGCACACGTAATCGACCCAGAGGGTGCGCGGCCTGTCCTTGTGGCGGAGATAGCGCAGCATGGTGCCGAGGTACTGCGGGAGCCAGAGCCTGCGGCTACTGGAGCCGATCTTGACGCAGTCGGACTTGTGGTTGTTGGACATGGCAGGTACCCATGCGTGCGAGACGGCTTCATAGGAGATGTGACTGGGATCGTCGAGCGAAATGGTGTGGATCTCGCCCCTGAGGTCGTCGAGGAAACCCCCTGGCGCAAGGGCGAGGACCCGTGTTTCTCTGCGGCGTGCCGGGTTAATTCTAGCGGCTGAGTACTTGTATGGTCGCTTGTCTCTATATCTCTTGACCAAGTGGGCGCAGCCCATGGCTGACCAGAGCACGACCGCCGCCATGTCGGAGTGAATGGTCGACCAGTAAGAGTTTATCAGCTGAAAAGGACAGGGTTTTTGAGAGTTTTTCTTTGGTTAGCAATTGCTATCTCGCGAAATGGGCAGCAGTAAGAGACGGCGTTGGCAGAAGAACATGTCGGCAGAACTCAGTGCCTGGTTGTCTAGGGGCGCAGCCTGAGAGCGTCCGTCATTGGGATTGGATCCTCTTGGGTACGTGATGCAATTGAGGAGGCGCAGCGGAGTCTTACGTGTAGACGGAGTCGGAACGCAAAGGCGATACAGCGGTCGAATAGAAGCTCAAAGTCATGACGTTGCTTCTCCCCTTTCTTGTCGATGGTGGCCAGAACCTGTCCACATCCCTTGCAATCCCTGCCCACATGCCGAGAGCGTCAGGTGGGCCCCTTCGCCAAGGGAGGCCGAGCTGAGAGACAGTTGCCAAGGGCTCGGCGTTCTGCTCGACATGATGGACTTCATTGACTCTCCTCGTCGTCTCTCACATCCATCAAGGCCGTGTCATCAATCCCCTCGTCATCAAATCCACCTCCATTTCCACCTCCAGCATGGTCCTCTTCCTTCTCCGAGTCGTCTTCTCCGTCGTCCACTTCTATGGGCTCTTGGTCTCCCGAGTCCCCTGAACGCTCAGCCTCCGCCGACAGATCGCGTCCCTCTTCCACTGCTGCCATCTTCATCACGAACTCCTCCTGCAGTTGCAGCAGGTATGTCACCAGCTTCTTACCTTCCATGCCGGATGCGTGGATCAATTTGAGCTGCTCATGCAGATGGAGCACCAGCCTGCGCCTGTTGACCACCTTCCACGCCTTCGGGTCATTCTTGTAGGATGCTCGCTTTTGCTGGATGCTCCTCGCCACTTCTTCGGCTTTCTCGATGAACCCAGGAGGAAAGTCGGCCTGCCTAGCGAGCATGATGCCGTAGTGCTCATCTTCAGTTTTCCCCGTTTCCACGCTGAATAACCTCTTCATTCGTGGTATCCCATCTGCCGGGTTGGACTCAACCCTTGATGCCAAATGCAGATTCATCACCCCGGGACGATCCGCCAGCACCTCCGCTACGTACCAAGAGAGAAGACATTAACAACGCAGACACAAAAAAAAACAAAAAAAGGGGGTTGGGGGGGGGGGGGGGGGGGGGGGGGGGGGATAAAACCCC
>NW_027263533.1:261108-469200 GCF_042370955.1 Sodiomyces alcalophilus JCM 7366
TGGGGGGGGGGGGGGGGGGGGGGGGGGGAAGCAGCACGCGGCAAATGAGCGTACCAAGATCATGAAAGTGTGTCACAAACCAGACTGGTGCCCGACTCTGGATCAACGCCTCGGCCATGGCAATGGCAATCGAGAGTCCATCGCGTGTCGACGTCCCTCGCCCCAGCTCGTCCACAATGACGAGACTCTTTCTGGTGATATTCCTCCGGAGAGTCAGCCACATTGGCCCGAAATGGGATCAGAATAATACGATCGATGGGCACCCGTGATACCTCAGAATAAATGCCATCTCTCGCATCTCCACTGAGAAGGTGGACAAGTTCGCAGTCAGGTCGTCATCAGTTGATGCTCGCACAAAGATGCTCTCCATAATGGGGAAAGCGGCGTAGTGTGCCGGTACGAAACAGCCGATCTGTGCCATGATCTGGAGCAGGGCCACTGTTCGGATGTACGTGCTCTTGCCGCCCATATTACATCCCGTGATGATCTTGAACCGAAACTCCTCGGTCGAATAGATGTCATTTCGAACAAATTGGTCGTCCATTTTCTGCCCTTCTCGTCAATAGACTGCACCCAGTGATGCGAGCCGACGAAGCGACCTACTATGTCCAGGATGGGATGACGTGCGGCCTTGACTGCGAGCGTCCCTGTCATGTCCGGCCGTACGTAGTCTCGCAAGGTGACAACATGACTGAAAGACGCCAGCATGTCGAGCATTCCAACGGCATCACACACTCGGAATATAGGTTGAATCTGCGTCCGTATCCTGTCGAGAAGGTCCTGAATCGCCTGGTCACCGCGTATGAGCGTTTCGGCCACAGCGTCCTGCACACAAGCGTTCAGTTGCTTCAGGCGAAGAGTCAGGCATTCGAGGAAGCCCTTCTTCTCGACTCGATTTACCAGCACATCAGGAATACCCGTATCCTCAAAGTCGACGGCTCGGAATTGGAGCCAGTACTTCCTGCCAGGGTCATATTTAAGCTGGGCTGCCACGCCCAGCTCCTCTTACCAGTTACAACCACACATCAGTCTGAGATTCTTGGAGACTGGAGAGGGAATCCTTCCACTTACCACTCAGCTGAGCCACATAGGCATGGATGTCTTGCGTCACATCTTTGTACACATATCTTGCAACATCAAGAAGACCGTCGATCCGAGGCTGCGCATACGTCGGGTTAGAACTCCCGGGCCCTCCAAACAATGGGCAGGACTCACCTTTATGGCAAACATTCGAGCATTCCGCATGTCAAGTGGCGACTTCATGAGAGCAATGTCTTCTTGAATTACTTCAGCGATCATATCCCGGACCGGCTTTGTCAATTCGGGTCCGCAAATATCGCGTATCTGGCATAGGAGGTCGGATTGAGCAGATTCCAGGGCTTGATGGACATTCGGAATCGCATCTACGAAGGTCTTAATCAAGACCACGTCGTTGATGGCAGACTCTGTTGCGCTTAGACTCGGCTTCTTGGGGATCAGAACCAACTGCCCAAGTCAGTTACAAGGACCAACCAGCCCGCCCGTCGATAACCCAGAAAAAAAAACGGCCATGATCTCACCTTTGTCAATACCCGTTCTGCGTCGGGGAAGGGCTTCAGTGCTGTGCCAGATTAATTAGTAACACGATTGCTGGGCTGTGGTGTAGTTCAAATACCGTTCCGGACAGCTGTGAATATCTCTTCCGAGGATGTAAGCTCCGCAACAGCGTCGTGACGGAGTTTGAGAACAGGATCGAGGCAGGTTGAAGGTTGTAATATGCTGCTTCGCAGCACGCGAGCACCCATCGCTGTTCGGGTATGGTTCAAGATGCCAAACAGGCAGTCCTTAGATCCGGGACCGCGTCGACTTTGGAGCAGCTCAAGGGACCGGATAGCTGACACGTCAATCATCATCGTATCTTCAGAGGGTTCATATCTCACACGAAGGGAGTGCGGCACCACCCTAATCGCCAATTCCAAGTCAAGGTATTTCATGGCCTACCGGAGCGTTAGCAAAACACGGGGGATTGCACGGCCGTTCCAACTTGTGCACATACAGCGGCAAAGGCGCAAGTGGTATAGAAGTTCCCGCGAATGGCGACCTTGATAGTTTCTGCATCGTCTCGGGGAGCCAAGGTATCCAGATACTGCTCGCCGGCGGACTCGGACCAATGCTTCCGGTCGAAAAAGATGAGCCGCGCATAGGAAACATTCTCCTCTATGATCTGTCGCATATGCGACTTTTGATTCTCTGAACCAGCTGAACCTAGAAGAAGGATACGGGAGGGCTCTAAAACGTGGAGCTTGTGGATCGTCTTGGAATAGAACTGAGAGTCGGATATGTGGGTGAGGATAACTTCACTGGTCGAAATATTGACAAAGGCGGCACCAACCGACGGAGTGACACCCCGGGCTTCGCTCAGAGCGCATATCACCTGAGAGGCCTCGGTCGTTGTAGAGAAGGGAGTGTACCGGGCGCCTCGGCTCGTACAGGCGGTGCTTGGACGGGTGATCGTTGTGGTTTCAGGGTAAGAGGACTCTCTATACGAAGTGGGGACGGATTCTTCTAGATACCCAGCGACGCTGCTGTCGTCATGGCTACCCTCGATGTTGAGCGGACTCTTACCGAAGTCTTGCGAGGCTGAAGGCTCCGAAACGTGCGCAGAACTGGACACATGCAAAGGTCTATGGGGCCGACACAGAGGAGGACGCAGTCGACCAGAGGGTCTACGGGTGGAGGGACTAGCGAGCTGACTAGATGGTCGATGGTATGGGTGAATACTGGCCTTGTTAACTCCACGACGTGAATTCGGGGAATATGGTCGACGAGAAATTTGAGGGGAGCCATCGCGGGAACTCGGGCGGGAATTGTCTGCTTGGTTGTACGACTCGCCGGCTATGTTCCTGGAGAAGTGGGCAGGTAGAGGAGAGTACTGGTTTGAGGCTTGGCTAAATTCTGGATGCTTGCCCTGAACGGAGACCTGGTCGTAATTCTCGTGATAAGTTTGAGATCCTTTAAAGGGACTCACAGATGGATGAAGTGAGAAATACTGGCTTGATTCTTGACACGACGATGGTGCAGACGGTTGGACTAGGGCTGGATGGGGAAATATGGCCTGAGAGGAGGAATGCTCGACCCTTTTCCCTGAGAAGAGACCACGGTCATGAGTGCCCTGAGGACCGCCCAACGGAGAAGGCCGGAAAGAAGAGACGTTGACGTTGTAAATGCCCGCAGAACCTGCACTAGCAGTATCGCGGGTGGGTGATTCAGCCTGGTTAAGAGTTGATCCTATGCGAGAAGACTCATAACCAAGCTCAGCCGGAGTTTGGCACCGCACAGCGCTCGTCTTCTGCGGGGCCCCAGGGGAGGCGGTCATTGGGCGTGGAGATGAAGCCGTTGAATCAGCAAAATACCTAGAAGCTCGGTAATACGTTGACGGGTATCCAGACTGCATAGGGAAGTCCTCGAGCTCGTCATCAGATGTTCCTTGAGCTCGAAGCAAAGAGGGACCCGTTGGTTTGCTATGTGAAGAGCTTTCTGGATCGAGATACGGAGCTAGATGACCGAGCTCGCGCTGCAAGTGCTCATGCTTGATCTTCTGATTGTGGAACATTGCATCGAGCAGTCTTCCTAACGCGTGAGAGGAAGGTTGAGTAGTTGTTCGAAATCATAAACGTGAACTCGATGTCTCTCTTGTCGATGGTGGTGAAGAGGAGAACGTGATGGTGAGACTTTGCATAGGACACAGGAATAAGGGCCGACTGTATAATCCGCGACGAGGGAGCTGGGACTCGAGTTGTGAGAAGTTCGCGATGCAATGAAGGAGGCTCGAGGTGTCGAGGTGGGAAAAGATAAGTCATCCAGGGTCCCGGAGAACTACAGGAAAGAACCACCCGGGATACTTTCTCTTAGTATAAAGGTAGCTTCCCTTGTAGATAGCCCCTTCCATCCTCTCCCTTGTCCTAGGAACTTCTCGAAGCAAGCTGACTTGAGCGGAAGGCACACCCGACGCAGAGACAAGATTAGGCAAGAATGGGAAATGGAACGCCTAAAGCCTGACGGTGACTCGTGTACTTCGTAATTCGACGGTTTTGAGTGACTAAAATAGTAACGTTAACGATACCAACGACATCAACAGTACCTATTCGTAGTAATAAGTCGCTGCTACCGGCAAAACAGGCAAATAGCCAAAATGAGAAAGGAATAGGTTAATCGGTATGTCAGCGGGCTCAGACATAACCACCCAAGCGCAAGCGAGGTCTGAGCCCACTGAGATAAAGTCGGGGAGTTTCCGTGCTTGAAATTCGGGGCGGCGGCGATATTATCACATTAGTCTCACGTCTCAACTAAAGAGTTGCTCGTATCGTCGTTGTTGAGGTAATCGCAGTCTCGGGCGCGCCTTGGTCAAACCGTGGCTGATATGTACTTTTTGTGCTTACATAATATATAAGGTGACATTTTCGGACACGACACTCAGCTAAAGCACAGACCACCTATCACTGTTTTGCATTTTCCTCCGTAAAGCGATCGACCCATCCGACCCCATCAGGGACCACCCGTTTGCACAGGCTGATTCTTCAAATCCGCACAGCTTCCAACAGTCACCCTCAGAGTGCCGAGTACGGCCCTCGCCTTGACAGCTCGCGACGACAACAGTTCGAGTCGCGACTTGTTCACTGCTCGCCGCATTATCGTGGTCTTGGTGGCGTCCCGCCCAGGGCTCCGCGGCCTTCCCTCTCAGCTATTGCTGCCTGACAGAGGCCCAGAGGGAGAGGAGGAGAGAAGCACGACACGGCCCGGCAGCAGACCAGCCGCCACTCCTTTACCATAACATACTTGATAAACACAGCACGACACCAGACGATACAGAACCGCACGCGACAGCACGATACGGAACGATCAAGATACCGCGAAGACCTTCAGATGGATGCACAGCCCTCTCCCATGTTCGGCATCCTGGGCTCGATCGACGTCGGCTCCGGCCAGACCTACCCGACCTTCGAGGACCTGTTCAAGGAACTCAAGACCACCCTCCAGAAGGATGGCTACAAGGTTGTAAAGTCCCGCACCCACCGCAACAAGGTGGCCGGCAGTTACGAGAAGGGCGGCGAAGTCGTCCGCTGCGACCTGGTCTGCGACCGCGGCGGCCAGCCCTACAAGTGCACCGCCACCCAGCTCAAGACATCGACCAAGAAGACCAACTGCCCCTGGCGCGCCAAGGCCGTGAACCGGAAGACCCTAGGTGCCTGGGTCCTCACCATCATCTGCGACGAGCACAATCATGAGCCGCGAACCCCCGAACCCCTGACGGATGACGAGGAGGAAGCCGATGCAGAGGGAGATACAGAGGTCGTCAATGGTGACGGAGGTACGTGTAGCCTAGTGGTGTTGCCCGCCAACCCACTGCCGACACTCTTTCAACTCTGAATATCGTTTATGGAGCGGAGCGATTACTGACTGCCGCCACCGCTTCACACAGTTGCCCAAGCAAGCCAGGGACCGAGTCCCGACCCGGACATGAGTCCAGCTTTAGCCGTTGCGGGCGTCTCGCCCTCGGCCATGCGCTTAACAGGCGAGACGTTCCATCAATTCAAGAACGAATACCGCCGCATAACCAGGCCAGAGCGGATAGCCATCCTTGCCCAGATGCAGATGCGCATCGCCGCCATCTACGCCATCGAAAACGAGGACCTCCAAAGGCAAGAGCGGCAGGCTCGACAGGAACGAAAGCACCAAGAGATAGGAGAGAACAGGCGTCGGGCAGTGGAACAACAGAAGCAGCAGCAGCAGCAGCAGCAGCAGCAACAGCCGCAACCGCAGGTGCAGTCTCACCAGCAACAACAGGTGCAGCAACACCACCAACCGACACCGCGACAGCATCAGCAGCACCTACAACATCAACATCAACAGCACGAGCAGCAGCATGCACAGAGTACACAACACCCGCAACATCCACAACACGCACACCAACAACAGCACCAACACCAACCACAGCAGCATCAACAGCAGCAGCAGCACCAGCAGCAACACCAACAACACCCTCACCCTCATCAACAACAACACCCACAGCATCATGCCATGGCCCAATTCGCCACCATGGCCGCCGGTGCGCCCAAACACCCCTTCCAGCAGACGGCCGAAGAAGAGCAGGCGCAGGTGCAGGAACGTCGCCGCCACATGACGCAGATGGCCCGGGAACACCTGGGCACACCCGTGCAGCAGGTTCAGCAGATCCCCCAGGTCCCGCAAATCCCCCAGGTCCAACCGACCCAGCTACAGCAGGCGTCGATGCAGGCCGCGGTGGTCCAGCAAGCCTCCGTGCCGGTCCCGCAGTTTACCATCCCGCCGGCTGCTCCGGGGAGCCGGGCTATCTTCCGACACTACACGGCGCCTCGGCAGGCGAACCCCACGGGGACTTCGACACAGGCACAGCCCAAGCGTCGGGGCCGGCCGCCCAAGAACGCCGGCAAGGTGAACGGCGGTGGAGTGATATAAGTAGGCTTGAGAAATTTCCGAGCCTGTAGGGTCTTTTTTGCAGGGTCTCTGTAGGATGGGCCGTGTTAAGGACATCGTCTCTTCTTGTGTCAAGGACCTAGCACGGAAGACTGGCATAATATGTTTTCTATCTTGGGATAGGTCTTGCGGGTGTTTCAGGATGTGTTTACTACGCTTTTATTTTTGTATCAGTTCTTCTGAGGGAATACTCTGGACGGATGGAACGGATATGGAATGACACGGAATGAGCATGGACTACCGGTCGTCGCAATAGACGGTCGGGACACTACTCAGTGCCTATGTTTACACTGAAGACATATGCTTTAATGATTCCGGTGCCATGCGTGGTCGCATATCCGCCTGAATATCTTGGTGGACGTCTAGCAAAAGACTAAGAAGCACAAGACAAAATGGACTTCTATCAGCCCCTATTCCATAGGCAGTCTTCTGACCTGGCGACTCGTGGTGCATCTTTCCCAACTGACGTTGCACAGAGGATTCTTCCGGAGGCCAAATATCACCTAACAATAGCACATTCACAGCTGTCTTCGCTCGACATTAACATCCCCCATGGTAGCCGAATCTACGCCGGCCAACGACGGCACGGCGGAGTAAAGGGGGTCAACGCACCAAGAGCCGACTCCATTTGCCCGCTTTCAGCCGAACCCTTAAAAGTGCATCTCGAGCGATTTATTCAGCTGATAACTTGACAACCAAAGAAACCACCCACGAGGTTCTCCCTGTACGACCCCAACCTCACGGATAGCAGCGGGTGGTTCTGCGACTCGCCTCCCAGGGCGAGGGGCGGGGAAGTAGGCAGCGCGAGAAACAACATCTGTACTTTATTCATTGTTATTATTTTTCAGCATTCACATGATGCTGGCCCCGATGACAAAGACGCTCCGACATGTCAAGACCGTGGGCGTTCCAGACTGGTCTTCCCTTTCGTCGCTGCAACCCTTTTGCCGTGCATGGCTTTTCAGGTGGGTCTCGGCCGTGCGTCTAAATCTGTTCTTGAGTGCTTTTCGTCCATCTGCAGACTGCAGCGCAGGTCGATCCCATTCGGATATCTGATCCTTGGTCCCTTGGCTTCTTACTGCACTTTGCAGAATCACATTCTGGGATGGATGTGATGGGAGTTGCCGTCGGGCCTCAAAAAAAGAGACAAGAAAGGGACGCAGAGGGGGAAGAGGCCCGTCGCGTTGCGTCGCGTCGAGGTGACTCACCTACTCAGTACTGCTCCTTAACTGAAGGACTGACGATACGCCGGGGTATGGATGGAAAGGTGAAACGATCCAACTGCGTACGTGCTGGCCCGGGCCGTGCCTATCTCCATAATTCACGATAGCCCCATGTGGATAACGCACATTTGGATTTGGTAGACTGGGTAGTAAAGTACGAATACGTAACGGTAGGTTCGTCTCGAAGGCCGGGGCGCCGTTCGTAGTTTACAGGAGAGGACGCGCCAAGGGACCGCACCAGAGAACTCTGGCCCCTCGTTTTCGCGCATCTTCTCATTTACTTGGGCGCAAATAGCAACCAGAGGACGGACGAAAGATGCGATGACGGGCTTCCTCTCCGAGATCGCTGCAAGCCGCGCATGAATACACGTGGTTCTCTTCATGACTGGACCCCTGCCTGCCCGTGCCTATCTTCTTGATAATCCCCCGCCCTGATGACAAGAGCTCGCGATACACTCACTTGTCCGGACGAGGCCTGACGGCGAAAACCATGGCAGTGGCGTTATCTGCCAAACGTAACCAACACGGGGCGTCAGGGCTGGTGGGAGAGTAACGTGAGATGTCAAACCACTCACTGCTAGTTCTATATCCTGACTGTAGTAAAGTCGCACAGGTCTACGGCGGTTGCCGAGGGTATGCTTACTGCACGTAGAAAAGCCAGACTGGTGGAATTTGCCCTCTTGAGGCTTCGTCGCCAGAGCCACGTCACGGAAAGAGGTCCAGGCGATGGTGTTCATCAGCAAAAAGGGTCACAAGGTGAAGCAGGAACCAATGTCTTTCTTCTCAACGCCTGATGGGAAAAGTTGGGCGTCTGCGGTGTCACCTTCGGAGAATGTCGGAAGACCGAAGCCCCTCTCGCGTTCTGCGTTCCTGGCCAAAGTTTGTCGAAATGATAGCCAAGAGCAGCACGGGAACGGTGTGAAGATCGAAATTCCATCCCAGATGTTTACACTATTTCAATCATCGTAGTGTACGTTGTAGCGTTGGGTATTGCTGGTTCTTGGAATCTTCTTGTTCTTTCCGTTGAGCATCAGCCCATCGGTCACGATGCCGACGGGGGTGTGGAGAAGAAAAAGGGGGGTGCAATCGACGGGAGGGCGGGCGATTGGTTCCGACTGGTGTGGTGGAGCCCGACGAAATACGGTACAAGTGACTGTATCATCGCGATAGAGGAGACGCAATTTTCGAAAACTTGCTGGAGCCTCCATCTGTTGCTTTCTACCTTTTTGCCGAGGCTGGTGCCGACTAGCCACGAGGTGACACGCTGTGATGCGACTGGACGAGAAACAAAGGCCGTACCTACGTTAGGTAGGGAGGATATTTTCAAATGGTCGGCCCGGAAAGAAGCAAGGTCCCTTTGCAGGTTGTGTTGTGTAGATGTATACGTTGTACGTTGTAGGTATTTACGAGATATAGGTACAAGGTATGTAAATATGTACATGGTACATGGGTGCCCGACGAACCTCGAAATGGGGCGGATCGGGCGGCCGAGCGAGGACGAAACCGTTGACCGGGCCCGGTCGAACTCTCGACGGGTTGCGCGTCCTTCTGTTCGCTCTCCGGGGGGGAAATAAAAATAAAAACCACGCTAGCAGCTCCATCGACGATGTGCAGCCTGAATGAACCATGTGTGGTTGATTGGATGAGACTACATCACGGGCCTAAAGGAGGGGAGGGAAGAGGGGGGTCGAAAACTGACACTTGATCGGGCGCGGTTCGACTGCTTTTTGAGGGCAAGGAGGGAGGTGCTTAGGCCGCATGCCAAACGCTGTGGGTGGTGAAGCGTATGCCTTGTGGAGGAAAGGTGAGGTTCAAAGTAGTATACCTACTAATACACTACAGATAGGAAGAAATCCGGGGATAGATCTGTTGTCTCGACCCCACACCCATACTGCATGGCCAGACTCGGGTAGCACATCGCCAATCCATGTCTTGGATGCGAGCGTCGCGGGCTTGTACCTACTATTGTTTGCGGCAGACCTTACACTAAGAAGGGGCAAACGGCGGGGCGTCTTTAGGTCTTCGCGCTGGTCTGTCGTACGACACGACGTTGGCACTCATCGCATTGGATTTTGCTGGCCCGGGATATCAGGTCAAAAGGCAATCCAGTAAGCCCTACGACGGCCAGAGGGATCGCCTTTTGTCTCATCGTCCCTTGGCCCCTGCCTAGGATGATGCTGAAGGGGTATTGAGCCTTGGCAATCCGGTAGAGTAAAACTGCTTCCCAGAGCGTGCAGAGTACGACGTATATCATTACGCATGGTTCGTATTCACATCTACCGGCCCAAAAGTGGGAATAGCAACGTAGCTTATTCGGCTGGCATCTGCAGGTGGCTGCAAAGTGGAATCTTCTAGATACCTTAATTTGGCTACAGCTTAACTATCACAGTATACCTACTTCGTAGTAACCTAGGATTTGTTTGCAATTTCAATGCTCTGCAGCGTACTGTATTGTCGGAGTATCAACCCGCGATCCGGCTCCATGGCAGAGCGGGAAATTGGAACCTCAAAGGGGAACGTTATTCTGATAATATGGTCTTGTCGGATGGCGAACCCTACACACTGCCAAGCTTTCTTCTTCAGGTCTATCACATATGACAGAATGAGGATATAGTAGACAGATTGTTCAACTACCTAGGAGAAGAAGACGAGTTGTTCCTGTGACCTAAGAGTTGGAGTAGGGCAGCGTCGCGTCGAAGGAAGCAAAGAAGAACGTCATTGGGGTACTTTGACCCCAAGTCTTCTCACTCGTCTATGGGGGGTTGATGAGAAAAAAAAATGGAAAAAATCTCCATGTGGTACAAAGACGCAAAGTGCCTATACAGATAAACAGGTACCTCCCCACATCTGGTTGCTTGCGATATAACCCCTGCACCCTGTCGTTGCCTATACGTAGCCGCGTTCTATTTGGATATTACAACGATGTACGGCAAAGGACCGATCTAGACCAACCGACAAGGCGCGGCAGAACCAGCACCATGACGAGGAAAAGAGCTGGGCGGGCCAGACCGCCCGTGGCTATCACCAAGCCACCTTACAGTCCTCAAAGCCGGGTTGCAACCGGGGAATGGCGTTCGAAATAAATCAAAAAAGACGTGCCGTTGCTCGGATGAGCGGCTTTCCTGTCAAGCTGTTCTTTTGGTTATGTGAAACCCAGGAAACCGGATCATGTCAGAACGCCACAGTTTCCATCAGCTGTTAATGAGTTGCTGCTTGATATCGCAAAGGGCGAATAGTCTGTTCGCTGTGGAGGCGCTGAAGTAGTGTATGTACAAAATACCTAGGTAGTACGCCAAGAACATGTCCAAACGTCATCGTCATCGCTGACCATGCGGTACCTTGCTGACCTCTCCCTCTCCTGTATCCACAACCTATTCGTACGTCCATCTGAGATCCGTAAGGTTGCCTTGCAGATCATACTTCTCATCTTCCTGATCCCAACTGTCGGACCAAAACCTCCAGCCACCAACAGCGCAACGTACACGAGATAGGGCGTCTCCAGATGCCCTCTCCTTAGGTCATTCTTCCCGCAATGTGTGCGATGAATGACGCACATGGCCGTGGTACGAACTCAGGGTCCCTTGATCGAGGTTCGTCCACACACAGACGGGGCGACAATGGATTGGCCGGTATGGATGAAACCAAGTGTTCAGATGTTCAAGTGATTCGCTGAGGGACTCTCACCGTGAGGGGCAACGTGGTGTTTGCTTGAGAGTTTCAAGATTCAGATGCGTTGACAAGCCCACTCACTCAAAAAAGAGAACCCATAAAATAAGAGCTAAAATTAAGAGTTCCCCTCATCCAGGTGACGACGCATTGCATGCACATGTCAACGGGCGTCATTTCAACTACAACGGACAGCATGTGTAGCTAGGAAAGTACCGAGTACTTCGTACTTCGTAAACAGGAATGGCGCCACCAGAGGGCGGCTGTTTTGGCTCCCTAACGACGTGCATCATCGTGTTCTGCAGACGCTTCGAGGGGATGGTTGAATTAAACCGCTGGCTACACCCCTGTCGACCATTTCCCTCACCTTCCCTAGGCGGGCGAAGTACGCAGGATTCACACCCCCCTACATGTACCCTCGCTCACTGTGGTCATACGAGTGTACTTCCATTACGTACCATGAGTTCACAGCACACACCATCGCCCCACTTCTTCGCGTTTCGCACCCCCCTCTCCACCCCTCCTTCCTCCCGATGACAGCATTCGCATCCGATACCTACGAAGTACGTTGTACACCACCTCCACCGTACGCTGTAGAAATTCTTAGGTAGGTAGAACCTCGCAGAAAATTCCCTCGTACCTGACCTCTTTAAACCTAGGCCACCCCTCCTCCCCCGAACCCCCCTCTAGCCCTCTAGCTACATCGACGGCTTTCATATATTATTTGCACTTCAGCATACCCATCAAGAGCTTCGACAACATTCAATTGCCCCCAGCTGGCCCGTAAGAACCCCTCTACTTTTGATTCTGTACGTGTATTCTCCTCCCCGTCTGCGCGCATATCCGGAAAAGGCCACTTCGCGCGTCATGATGATTTGCTAACCAGCAAATCCCCGTAGCCTTGCTTCCCTGGATATTCCACACGAACCGTTTCCAGTCCTCTCGACCTGTTCATATCGCTTGCAGCTCCTCAACCTTCCCTCCTACCCGAGAAACGTAAAAAAAAGGTCGACCAGACCGGCACGGGCGGCCCATCAACTGCGTACTCTCTACGGCAGGTAGTTCAAGGCTGTCGACTTTCTAGCTTGCGCCCGACTCCCGCGCATTCTCTCTGCTCCATTTAACGCGCGTGCTCTCTGCCAATACGTCCCCGCGAGTGGTGCAATCTTCAATTGTGAAAAAAATCTACATGCGGCGTTACGAAGAGCCTATCTGGTTCACTGGCTGGTAAAGAAGATCAACTCCCTCCAACTTACCACAGTCCGCTGCCCCATTCACGGCCACTTTTTTCTTCCGTCGCCCGATCCCGTTGGCCCGGGACAATTTTCGACCCAATATCACAACACGTAACCGATACCAGAGGTCAATGTGCCCGCAATGACCATCTTCGTCGCTACACTGTAAGTACACGCCTCCCTACGCTGCTCCCCTCCCCCCTCCCCCGGGAGTCTCGCCGCCGAATTTGAATGGCGCAGTGCCAGTGAACTGACTCTCGGGCCCCACATACAGATTCCTCCCGAAGACCGTCCACTTCAACCTTCCGGGCTCTTCGCCAAGGGGCCCGCAACGACCGCGGCCCAAGCGGATGGTCTCGACGGCTGATGTTGGAACCGATCTTGGAACCCCTGCTATCGAGAAACCCAGCCTTTTCACCCCGATCCCGGACATCACACCTCCTACGACTCCGACCGAGGATGACGAAAAGGTGACCTTCACCAACGAGGATGGCTTCAGCATCCCCCTATCCGACGACGAGATTCGCCACGGTTCCCCAACCGACAAGGGCTCTCCCAAATGGGGCGCTATGGCTAACCAGCCCCTATCCCGAGCCGGCTCGCCGCCGCCGGCCTTGCTCTCCGAACACAGCAGGACGTTTGAAAAGGCGAGGGAGATGGGACGCCAGGGCATTACGCAGCCGCGGTCGCAAATCCGAAGCGATAGTCATGATCGCGTCTTCGCGCACGCGAACTGGAGGGTGGTCAACGCCGATCAGGGCAATGGCGGCTTGCGCAACGCCGCCGACGCGGCCGTCCGCGACGGCAAGATTGACGATTACTTTTGGGTCGGCACGCTCGGCATGCCCACCGACGCTCTCGAGGGTACGCAGCAGAAACAGGATATCGAGGACCACCTCGTCACCGAGCACAACATGCATACCGTCTTTTGCTCGGACAAGGACTTTGACGGCCACTACACGCACTTTTGCAAACAGGTCCTGTGGCCCGTGTTTCACTACCAGATCCCCGACAACCCCAAGAGCAAGGCGTTCGAGGACCACTCGTGGAAGTACTATGTCAACATCAACCAGGCATTCGCCGACAAGATCATCGCCAACTGGAAACGCGGCGACGTCATTTGGATTCACGATTATCACCTCCTGCTCGTACCGTCGATGCTCCGCAAGAAGCTGCCCGATGCCAAGATTGGCTTCTTCCTCCACGTCGCCTTCCCGTCCTCCGAGGTCTTCCGCTGCCTCGCCATCCGCAAGCAGCTGCTCGAGGGCATGCTCGGTGCCAACCTGATCGGATTTCAGATTCAGGAGTATACGCGACACTTTTTGCAGACGTGCAGCCGGCTCCTCGGGGTCGAGGCGACGCCCGACGGCCTCCAGCTCGAAGATCGGTTCGTCGACGTCATCAACCTACCCATCGGCATCGACCCAGTGTACCTCAACGAGCGTCGCGGGACGGCCAGCGTTCGCAACTGGATCCAGACGATTCGCGAGCGATACGAGGGGAAGCGGCTGATTGTGGCCCGCGACAAGCTCGACCACGTGCGCGGCGTGCGGCAGAAGCTCCTGGCGTACGAGCTCTTCCTCAACAAGTACCCGCAGTGGCGCGACCAGACGGTGCTCATCCAGGTGGCGCTGTCGAGCAGCGAGAAGAGCGACCTGGATGCCACGGTGAGCGACATTGTCACGCGGGTCAACTCGTCGTGGGCCAACCTGGCGTACCAGCCCGTCGTCTACCTGAAGCAGGACATTGATTACCCGCAGTACCTCGCGCTGCTTGCGGTGGCCGATGCGCTCATGATCACCAGCCAGCGCGAGGGCATGAATTTGACGTCGCATGAATACCTCTACTGCCAGGACGGCGCGATTCTGCCCGACAAGAAGCACGGCTCGCTCATTCTCTCCGAGTTTACCGGTACTTCGTCCCTGTTTGGAGGGGCCGAGCTATCGATCAACCCCTGGGATTACCGGCAATGCGCCGACGCCATCAAGCAGGCGCTCGAGATGGACGACGAAGAGAAGGAGAGGCGGTGGAAGCAGCTCTACGCTACCGTCAACAGCTACACCGGCTCGCACTGGTTCACCGAATTCCTGTCGAAGCTGGACCACGTTTATGAGGGGCAGCACCGTCGGGACCAGACGTCGGTGCCGCGACTCTCCGTTACGAATGTCGCTCGGACCTACTCGGAAAGCAAGAAACGGCTCTTCATCCTCGACTATGAGGGTACTCTGGTCAGCTGGGGTCCGATGAATCAGATTATCCCAGTCAGCACGCAGGTAAGTTTTTTTATTTATTTATTTTTTCCATGTTCCGCTTCAATGGCACGTGATGGGAACTCGGTTATACTAACGTCGAAAATAGCGCACCCTCGACGTTCTCAACGACCTGCTCCTGGACGAGCGTAATATCATCTACGTCATGTCTGGGCGACGACCGGAGGAGCTGGACCGGGTGTTCCGCCGGGCGCCGAACCTGGGACTCATTGCCGAAAACGGCTGCTTCGTGAAGCAGTGCGGCCAGATGGCGTGGTCGGAGATGGCGGACGGCGAGCACATCCGCAGCTGGAAAGAGTCGGTCAAGGGGATCATGACGTACTACCTCGAACGAATGCCGGGCGCGGTGCTGGAAGAGAGGCGATGCAGCTTGATCTTCCACTACAAGGGGGCGGAAGACCAGGAGACGGCGCAGCGGCTGGCGAGCGACTGCGCCAGCCACGTTAACGACGCGTGTGAGGCGCAGCGGGTGCACGCCATCCCCATGGACGGCTTCATCCTCGTCGAGTCGATCGACTGGACCAAGAGCACGGCGGCGAACCACATCTTCGAGGACCTGCGTGCCGATGCCAACACGGGGTCGGACGGACACCACAAGGATCCCATCGACTTCCTCATGGTGGTGGGCGACGGGCGGGAAGACGAAAAGGTGTTCAAGTGGGCCAACGGCCTGGGCGAAGAGGGCGCGGTCGAGGATGTGGTGACGGTCAGCGTGGGCAAGAGGGGCAACACGGAGGCCACGTCGACCATGACGCAGGGAGTCAGCGGTGTCCTCTCTGTTTTGGAGAAGCTGGCGCTGTCATGAGCCGCAGCCGAGATTGCTTGCTTCTCATGACATGATCAACTCGACGCGACACTGCATCACCACCTCATATCTTTTGCTGCTCGATCATCGGTTTTTTACCCCGTGGGAATCTATCTAGGTGTAGGATGGGCAATTGAAAAAAAGAAAAATGGGATAGGGAAACGTACGAAGGAAAACAGGGCGCTGGATTTATTGATTCTGGGCAGGTGGCATAGGCGTTTGGCTCGAGACTGGTTAGTAGCGCTTGGGGGAGGATGTCTGTCCTGTCGCTGCCCTCACTCTTCTCTCCTTGGTTTATGGTATTTTTTTTTTGTTATGTTCCCTTGATTATCTATGTTGCATGGAACGACATTAGCATTTGAGTTGTTGATCTTGGTCAGTTTTCTTTTTTCTGTTCCAAGTAATAATTTCTCATACCTTTCGTTTACATTGCGTTTTCTGTTTTTCTTGTTTTTGAGCTGCGCTGGGCGGCTATGATGGAATGTGGAATGTGACGATAGGGGATAGGAAACAAGACATGGATCATGACACTGGCATAGAAGGTGATGAACATCAAGTGTATATTCGTAATGTAATAAAATTCTAATGAATAGGGACCCCAAGTGTTCTACGAAATATGTCCCTCTACTCGTGCATGTCACGATGTTCGGTCTTGTCTTATTAGATGGCATCGAATTGACACCGGTCGGTGTGGGAACCAATCATAGTGGAGGGTTCGAAGCGCTTGACTGACCGGCACTAAACCTAAACCCCACTATCCGACATCGGAGGGGGTGAGGAATTCCCGAGGGGTTTTGACTCGAAATAGGGACTAGGAGAGTTTCCCTGGATACCCCACGTCGAAGTATTCTTTTTGAACCGCCGAGAGAGAGAGAGTCTCCGTGTCCTCTCCTTCTGCTGGCATTGTACGCACAAGACTCTGAATACTCAACGAACATTTCCGCCATGGCGCCCTTTCCACCTCCCCCGGTCAACACAATTGACTGGTCCAACGTGGGCTTTAAAGTCCGCGAAGGTAATGAAACGAGACGGTGATGAATGGCCCTCAAAGCATGGCCCGTGTGCTGACGTCGTCTCCCTACAGTCAACGGTCACATCGAATCAACCTACTCCAAGACCACAGGAAAATGGACACCGCTCAAGTTTGTCGCCGACCCGTTCATGCGGATCCACGGCATGGCGCCGGCGCTCAACTACGGGCAGCAAGCGTACGAAGGGCTCAAGGCGTTCCGGGGCCCCGACGACACGACCATCTCCATCTTCCGGCCCGACCGCAACGCGCGGCGCCTGCAGCACTCGGCCGAGGTGGCGTCGATGCCGGCCGTGCCGGAGGACATGTTCCTGGACGCGTGCCGGGCGGCGGTGGCGCTCAACGCCGGGTTCGTCCCGCCGCACGCCACGGGGGCGGCCATGTACATCCGGCCGCAGCTGTACGGGTCGTCGGCGCAGCTGGGGCTGAACCCGCCCGAGGAGTACACGTTCGCCGTGTTCGTGATCCCGACGGGCGTGTACCACGGCGTGCACCCGGTCAAGGCGCTCATTCTGGACGAGTTTGACCGCACGGCGCCGCGGGGCACGGGGAACGCCAAGCTGGGCGGGAACTACGCGCCGGTGCTGCGGTGGAGCGACGCGGCGCGGGCCGAGGGGTACGGCATCACGCTGCACCTGGACAGCGCGAAGCATGAGGAGGTGGACGAGTTTAGCACGAGCGGGTTCATTGGCGTGACGAGGCATGGGGACGACGTGACGCTCGCGGTGCCGGATTCGCACTCGGTGATTGATTCGGTTACTAGTGATAGCGTGCAGCAGATTGCGAAGAGCTTTGGTTGGAAGGTGGAGAAGCGGCCGGTATGTTTTTCTAGGACGCCATGTTCGTCCGTCAAGAACTATTCCCGTGGCCTTACTGACATGTCACTCTTGCAGATCAAGTATAGCGAAATCCCCGACTTTTCCGAAGTCTTCGCTTCCGGCACGGCGGCAGGCCTGGTGCCGATCCGATCCATCACGCGGCGGATAGACGCCTCGTCGCCGCAGTCGCTCCTGAAGACGAGGGACGGGCATGCGCGGGTCAGCAGCGCGAAGCAGGGCGAGGAGACCATCACGTTCATCGCCGACGGCGTGGAAGACGCCGGCGAGGTGTGCCTGCGGCTGCTGACCACGCTGCAGGGGATCCAGCTTGGCAAGATCCACGACGACTTTGGCTGGCGCTTCGGGGTGCGGGAGGAGGATGGGGCCAAGGTTGAGGGTGCGCCGGCTGAAGGGCCGAATGAGGCGACTACTGCTGGTCAGATGGACTGATGGACTGCGCAGCATAGGAGTATAAAGTCTGCCTAAGGAACAAAAGAAAGTTGATAACATCGTGATGGAGACAACTATGGCCTGAATTTGAGGATCTAGGTGGTGATGTCGGTTGTGGTGGAGATACTTCTAGAGTACGGCACGGAGTACTGTACAGGTACTGGTACGGTACGGTACTTCGGGTAGACACTGTGATTATAATTACCTAAGCATTCTAGCCTAACGGGTATGGGAGCTAGAGTTAATTACGTCAGGGTGGGGAGCAAGGGATCAGGCAGGACGCTACGGACAAAGGCAGCAAGGAGCTCAGCTCAGTCAAACCACCAGCACGACAGAGATTCTACAAGCACCTTTATATCATTTCATCCCCCAGATTCCGAGTCGAACAGTCGTCAACAGTCGTCGAAACACCCCGTTCTGGTCGCCGAGAGTTCACAGTCATAGAAACAAGGTAACTCCTCGACGCGATGCACCACGACCATGGACGCGCTCGAAGATGATGGTCGCCGGAAATGCGGCGGCGGCGAGGAATACCTCAAGCCTGGATCGACAAACATCACCGTCCAGTTTGGCCTCTCTTTGATTCTAGGTGTCTCGGCCTTTGTCGCCTTTTGCGTACGTCTCTGGCCCATCCCCCTCGAGATCCCCATTCCCCTTGCTCACCGTTTGCTGACTGCCTACTCCCTGCCTCAGATACTCCGCCCGCGATGGCCTTCCTTGTACACCGCTCGAAAGCGCCGACTCGACCCCACGATCGGTCTGCCGACTCTACCTGATAGCTTTTTTGGATGGATACCCGGGTTATATAGGGTTACCGAGGAGCAGGTCCTGGCGTCGGCGGGACTCGATGCCTTTGTGGTGAGTAGAGTCCACGGCCGGAACCTAGCTTCCACGACCTGCTGACTCGTTGCGTTTAGTTCCTCTCCTTCTTCAAAATGGCCATCCGAATATTCGCCGTCATGACCTTCTTTGCCTACGCCGTCCTGTGGCCCATCAACCGTCACTATATAGACTGGGACGCGAGAGATCCGACCGATAACAATACGTCCTCGACCTCCGGTACCACCAGCGGCTTTGAGTCGGCCGGGGTGGTCGACCCATATACCACAATATCCGATACTGCTACGTCGTTTCAGTTTGGCGGTCAGGGCAACGGCTATCTCTGGACCTGGTTCGTCTTCACCTACTTCTTCACCGCTCTGATCATATACGTCATGAACAAAGAGACATTCCGAATCATTCGCATCCGCCAGGAATACCTCGGCACCCAGTCCACCATAACCGACCGCACGTTTCGTCTCTCGGGACTCCCGTCCTACCTCAAGTCGGAGGAGAAGATTAAGGATCTTATCGAGAAGCTCGAGATTGGCCGGGTGGAGCGTGTCAACCTATGTCGCGACTGGAAAGAGCTGGACTCGCTGATGGAGAAGCGTGCTACCGTTCTACACAAGCTCGAGGAAGCATGGAGCGTGTTCCTGGGGAGGCAGGCGCAGGCGAGGCTCCCAAAGCCCGACCAGCGATGGCGACGACGCAACCAACCTGCGGAGGATGATGAAGAGTCGGATGGTCAGCAGGGGCATACAGAAGAGGCAGAAGGAGAGTACCGGGCGAACGGCTACGAGGACGACGTTGAGCAGGCTGGAGAAAACAGCCGCCTTCTGGGCGATGGCGGCAGCCGGACCGACTTTGTCGACAGGGAACGCCCGATGATCACCACACGCCACGGCTTCCTCGGGCTCCGTTCCCGCCGAATTGACGCCATCCACTATTACGAGGAGAAACTCGAGAGGCTGGACGAGAAGATCCGCGCCGCCCGGCAATCGAACCCCCCGGCGGCTGGGATCGCGTTCGTCACCATGGACTCGATCGCCGCGTGCCAGATGGCCATCCAGGCCCACATCGACCCCAGACCGGGCCAGCTCCTGACCAAAGCCGCCCCCTCGCCGTCCGACGTCATGTGGCCGAACACGTACGCGCCGAGGGGCATCCGCCGGCTCCGTTCCTGGGCCGTCACCGTCTTTGTCAGCCTGCTGTCGGTCGTCTGGCTCGGACTCGTGGCCTCGCTCGCCGGCCTCCTCACCATCTGCAACCTGGAAAAGTGGTTCCCCAACACGGTCGAGGCGCTCGAGCAGCTCCCCATCCTCAAGGCCTTGGTCGAGACGGGCTTGCCCACACTCCTCGTCTCGATCCTCAACGTCGCCGTGCCGTACCTGTACGAGTACCTGTCGTACCAGCAGGGCAAGATCTCCCGGGGCGACGTGGAGCTCTCCATCATCTCCAAGAACTTCTTCTTCTCCTTCTTCAACATCTTCTTCGTCTTTGCCGTCTCGAGCACGGCCATCAACGTGTTCCAGCTGATGAACAAGCTGCAGGACGCCCTGCGCGACACGGCCGGCTTCGCCCGCCTGATCGCCAACCAGGTCAACAAGATGAGCGTCTTCTACACCAGCTTCATCATGCTGCAGGGCCTCGGCCTCTTTCCCTTCCGGCTGCTCGAGTTTGGCAGCGTCTTTTTGTACCCGCTCTACCGCATGGGCGCCAAGACGCCGCGCGACTTTGCGCGCCTCGCCGTCCCGCCGACCTTCAGCTACGGCTTCTACCTGCCGACGGCGCTCCTCGTCTTCATCCTCTGCCTGGTCTACAGCGTGCTGGAGCTGGGCTACCTCGTCCTGACCGTCGGGCTGGTGTACTTTGTGCTCGGTTACTTCACGTACAAGTACCAGCTGCTGTACGCCATGGACCAGCCGCAGCACGCCACGGGCGGCGCGTGGCGCATCATCTGCAACAGGGTCGTGCTGGGGCTGTTTGTGTTCCAGGTCATCATGGCGAGCGAGATGGCGCTGCATTCGGCCTTTGTGCAGTCGGCGCTCACGGTGCCGCTCATCTTCTTGACGCTGTGGTATAGCCACTACTTTGGCCGGCGGTTCGTGCCGCTGACTCGGTTCATCGCGCTGCGCAGCATCCGGCCTGGTGGGGGGTATGAGGACGAGGATGCGATTGCCGAAGAGGAGGCAGGGGAGGACTTGATGCCGCCTGCGGGGTTGCTTAGGCGTGGCAGCACGGTGGACGAGGAGAGGGAGAAGGGGCTCCAGTTTTTGAATCCCAGCGTGACTGTTCGGTAAGTTTCACGTCCTTTCTCCCCCCTTCTGATAACTTTCCCGTTTTCTAACTTGTTGTCCAGCTTGGAACGGCCGTGGATCTACCAAGATCCTCCACCTCCCTCGGTATCCGACACGGAGAGTCAGGGTAATCTCGCCGACGTTAGTGCCACGGCCTTGCCGGAACAAGGCCTGACCTCCAGGAGTACCAACAGCACGTTGTTCAGTCTGGGGGATACTCATGTGTGGAGGGAGAATGGAGAGAGTCGTGGCTGAGCTTGGTAATGCTGTGTATATGATGAGTTGCCTGGTTCGGAATAGTATGCGAGGCAACCGTTGTCATGAAGGTTGGAGAGGTTGTTTATCACCATGGCGTTATGAGGCGCTTATATGACAGGACAGTCTGGCGTGGAATTGGGTCTGGAGGTCAAGCTTGGAACACTGTTATCTCTTTGTTCTCCCTTATATGATTAACGTACTGTGTAACCTTGTCTTCTATAAGTGAGGTTTCTCTCACCTTGTCTAAGGAGTCAGTCATAGTAGCATGATTTCTCCGTCATCACGGCGTATTATATCATGATCTTTGGTGTAACAGCATCTGGACATTAAGAAATGAATTAACTGCTTTTCACAAGTGAATCGAGTCGTCTTTCTATGACTGACCCAAGCCCCTGAAGCCCCTGAGTCTCGATATCCCAGCCCCTAATCAGCCCATTCCTGTCCTACTCGTCCCAATACGCGATGCGTATGAACCAGGGAAGGCGAGATTCACTTATTCTTTAAAGGTATCTCCATTGTTTAGACTCACGACATGCGACTCGCCACTGCATCAGGGGCAGCACAGGCGTAACATGGCACTTGAGTAGTTGCTTCCAAGTAAAAACGGACGTCACGCCTCCTTCCTCTTCTGTTTCTTTAAATATTTCCTGTCTTCCTGCCTCGTTGACCTTTGCACCTCTTCTTAGACTTCCTCCTACACGCCTGTTTGTTTATCTTGCCTCTCTTATATCCTCCATAACCATCTTTTGTCTCCCACCCACACATTTTCACCTGGGGGCCATCTCTATCCCTCACTTTAACATCATCACCACCTCTCTCGCTTTGTCATTCATTCTCTTATCTAGTCTTCTTTTGTCTTCATTCTTTTGCTTGGCCTGTCCTCGGCCTCCTGTGGTCAAGACGGGGCTGATTCTTCTCTTACACGGTATGACCAAAGCGCCCTGTAATATCCTACACCAGAGTCCTGCTGACACAAAACAGAAACGTGGAACATCTTCTGGCCTCCAACATGTCAGGCATTCCGACTCCCACCTCGCCGGTATCCGCCCACGACCAAGTCTCGGAGGCCGATCCCCTTCAAGACCACAGCAGCCGTCCCAACCCGGCCGTCACGAAACTCCCCTTCGAGACACTCGAGGCCATTTTTACCCACCTCTCCCCCAGAGACTTCAACGCGGCCCGCCACACATGCAGGACTTGGTACTACGCTGGGTCCGGCCGCCTTTTGCTCGTCGAGATGGTGCAGCGGGCCGGCTGGTGGTCCAGCATCAAGAGGCTCGTGGGGAACCCCAGAGACCCCGTCATGCCCTGGTCTGCGCCCGACGACCGAGAACGCATGGCCAAGTGGCTGGCACGGGAGATGACCCTCGCCGGCGGTGGCGACAAGTCCAAGTCCCCCTTCGTCCTCGCCGGCTTGGTCGACTTTTCTTCCCTGGCCGCCAACTACTCCGGTTCGGAAGGCGTCGCATCCCCCGCTTCGATGCCGGACCCCGGAAACATCGCCATCGCGTTTACCGTCAGCGCTTGTGGCCGCTTCCTCATGCTGTCCCACGGACGCCTCATCCACATCTACGAGCTCAATCACATGTGCGAGGGCACCCGGCGGCCGGCCTGGCACGCTCGGCTGAAACCTACTCGCCACCATCCCATCGGTTCGCTCCGGCCTGTCACGACCGTCGTGTGTGACGGAAATGTGGTCCGCTGTAGCATGGACACGTCCCGCGGCCGCTACGCCGTCGCTGCACTGTTGGAAGGGCGAAGGGCTGTCGTGGTGGAGATTCGGAGGGAGAGGATGACGGGCGTCTTGCTCCGCAACCTTTCGTCCGACTTTGCCGGCGCTTTGCACGACGACTTTGTGCGCGAGACGGGGCCCCCGAGCAAGAAGCCCAAGACGGGCAGCACGATGGTGGCGACGTGCATCTGCGAGAAGAAAGGCCCGTTTTGCGCCCCCTCGTTGGAGACGGGCGCCAGGACGTACCACCGTAACCTCTGCACAGGGATCGATCCACCGCGGTCCGTTGCGATTTGCCCGCAGCGGAACTGCATCGTCTTTGGTTCAGCATGCGGCGTTGAGCTTCACTAGGTGGAGGCTCTCACCCATCGTAACCTGAGCCGATGGTTCCCCCTGCTGGCACCCACGGATTTCGTCCACTTCCTCCCGCCCTGCACGGGACCCGGTGTCGCACGCCAGAAGCTGCGTCTCGTCTGCTCGGCTGCAGGGGACGACGTTCGTCCCACGAGGGGACGGTTTGGCGGGCTCGGGAACTTGTATAACCAGACAGCCTTTGAATTTCCCGGCGACTTATCGCCTCCTGGTCCGTCATCGTCCGTCGGTGGTCAGGGTTCGCGGTTGCCGGTGACGCTTTTGCGGCGGCAGCCTCCCGGTAGTGCCAGTCCGTTGGAGACCATGGGTGCTGTTCCTTCTTCTTCGGGACCTTCCAGGGAGACTCGATTCCGTCGTCCATGGAAGCCCCTGTCCTCGGAGCACCTGCGTGCCGTTCCCCTCCGAGACGGCCAGCACGTTCTCTTCACGGATCCTCACACTGGAAAGCTCTGCATCGGGTCGGACGTTTCCCTGGGACCCATATCTCAGCTCGAGCGCATCGTCTGGCTGGCGCCGCCGGCGGGAGCCGCGTCTTCAACGGCTGGATTATACGCTGTGGGTGACGACATGCGACATGGCGTGCGGATCATTGCTGTTTTCCCTGCGGCTGGCGTCGTCGGCGGGACAGAACAGACGAGTACGGAACATCAGCTGGTCGTATTTTACACGATTCCTCCCGATGTCTTTGACGACCTGACGGCCTTGAACAGCGGCGTGCTTCATGTAGCGGCGGCGGCGGCAGGTGGCTCGGGCGAGCAGGACCTCGGCGACGGGTTTGGTGTTGCCAGTCTTGACAACTTCTACGGCAGTGACGAGGATGACAGCGAGCTCAGCCCGATGTATTATCCGCTCCCTGCGTGGGCCGCGTGGTGGCCGGATCCCAGCTTGCATTTTGTTCTCAGCAAACGGACCAAGATGATTCTGAGCCAGACGGGGAGCCAGACGAGGACCCAGGCCCAGACAGCAGAACAGCCGGGTTTGCCGCCCCCCAACTTTTTCGACACGCCTCGGGTCTACCCCCTCAAGCTGCAAGGCCTGGTCATCGGGCGATGCAGCGACCTGGTGGACGTGACGCTGGATTCTGGCCCCGACATGGTGATCTGGGCGCTTAGCAGCTCGGGCCTGGCGCAGTGCTGGGTGCTCGACACGGGGCGCGAGGGGAGGGTGGTCCGGGCCATGGCGCAGGGGGACGGAAGCCTCCGGGAGGTGGACGACGACGGCGACGTTGGCATGGTGGACTGCCCACAGACGCTACCGGTGGATGTCGACGGTTCCCTGGCGTCCGGGCCGGCGGAGGACGAGAAGTACGGCCCGCGGTGTGCGTGGACGATTGCTACGGGGTCGAGACGGGGCTTGCTCGCCGAGTCGGTGCGGATCGATTCGATTCAGGACGGGCCCGGCATTGCCCTGGTGGATTTCGAGTTTGCGTTGTAGTGGAGGGGCCGAGGGGGACGGTGAGGCAGACTGACTGGGATTTCCTGAAGATTACTACGGAGCAGATGGTCTATCTGTTTCTCCTTTGTTTCTTTTCTTTTTCTTCCCTTTTACCTCTCTTCTTCCTCAGTCTCCTATACTCAGCTCTTTAGTATATCCTTTTGTGTCACCTAGATTCAGAATAGGAATATATGGCATTGTCTAAAATCTTTACAGGACGTTGTCTCGTGCAGTTGGGACGTATGGGAATAAGTGAGGCCACGCCAGAAGACTAGATTAGACAGTCCTCACGGGAAGGGAGTCACTCCTTCTGATGCGCTTGGGACCGGCCGTAGCAGCAGCAGCGGGACCGTCGTCGACTTGGCCGTTGGCTTTGCCGTTAGCTTCGCCGTCGCTCACATCAGGCGAAGAGTCGGAAACGAGGTTATTCTCGCAAGGACGGCCGGCGACAATGTCTTGGAGGTTGCGAACAGTGCAGTCGGCGATTTCCTGGAGGGCCTCCTCGGTGAAGAAGGCCTGGTGACCGCAGACGAGGACGTTGGGAAAGGTCAGGAGACGCATGATGACGTCGTCCTGGATGATGGTGTCGCTGTGGTCGTGGTAGAAGAGGGGCGCTTCCTCCTCGTAGACGTCGAGGGCCACACCAGCGAGCTTCCGGGCCTTGAGGGCCTCGATGAGGGCTTTTGTATCGACGAGCCCGCCGCGCGAGGTGTTGACGAGGATGGCGCGGTCGGGGAGTAAGGACAGGGTGTGGGCGTTGATGACGTGCTTGGTGGATTCGGTCAGGGGGCAGTGGAGGCTCAGGACGTCGCACTGCGGGAGGAGGTCGTCAAGGGAGTCGACGTAGGTACCGTAGGGTTCAAAGGCCGGGTTGGGGAAGGGGTCGTGGGCGATGACGCGGCAGCCGAAGCCGGCGGACATGATGCGGGCAAAGGCGATGCCGATGCGGCCGGTTCCGATGATGCCGACGGTCTTGCCGCGGAGGGTGCGGCCGACGAGGCCGTCGAGGGAGAAGTTGCCTTCCCTGACGCGGGCGTGGGCGCGGTGGGTCTTGCGGTTGAGGGTCTGGAGGAGGGCGAGGGCGAACTCGGCGACGGCTTCGGGGCTGTAGGCGGGGACGTTGGCTACGGGGAGGCCGAGGGACTGGGCGGCGACGAGGTCGACGTTGTTGGAGCCGGCGCAGCGGAGGAGGATGGCGCGGACGCCGGCGGAGGCGAGGTGGGAGAGGACGGGGGCGGGGAGTTTGTCGTTGACGAAGACGCAGACGGCGTCGGCCGAGTCTTTTGTGACGAGGGAGACGGTTTCTGGGTTGAGGGGGACGGAGTGGAAGATGAGTTGGATGTTGGCGTCGGGGGGACAGGCGGCTTGGAGGTAGTGTTTGTCGTAGGGTTTGGTGCTGAAGACGGCGAGTTTGGTCATTTTAGTTGTATTGTGAGAGATTTGAAAAAATGATCTGGTTATTATTAGCGGACCGTTGAATTGGTGGAGGGTAGAGGGTGGATGGTAAGGAGGTTGAGGAGGTTAAGGAGGTGAAGGAGGGAAAAGAAGGGGTGAGATGAGGAGGTTGGTGATGTTTTTGAATGGGTTCAAAAGGGGGTTCAAATGAAAGGTACGTATACAAAGTACCTGGGCTATAAGTGAGTACGTACCTTGTTGATGGTGTCTGATGGTTGAGATGGTAACGGACGAGGAGTATAAGTGAGTAAATAAATAAATAAATAAACAAGCCCAAGGGAGATGAGAAATAAACGAGAACGACATGAGATGTGAGAGGACGATGGATAATATACCAAGCTGGGCCATTGCCAGGGTGAAGACGCCATGCATAGAATGGAACGTCATGTCGCCGTCTTGGTGGACACGATGGACCAAGACGTGGGAAACGAACTGCAGTCTCTGTGAGATGGATGGTTCGATGTCAGTGAGATGGATGGCCGCTCCACCTAAAAGGCAAACAGACAAAAAGACGAAAACGGACAAAATGAAAGCGTTCTATCATCTTGGCGCCGTCATGGCTCCGCCCGCCGGTATCCCCCCCGTATGGTGTAATCCTTCTGCGGCCCCTTTACCCTATACCCAATCGTCCACTCGTGCAGCTCGACCGCCCTAAACCGAAACTCGTACGCCACATTGTAGAAATCGTCAATGCACAAATGTCCCGCCTTGGCCCTCCACCCGTCCACCGCCGTGTCCACCCCGGGCCCCGGCCCGAGAAACTCCACCTCGTGGAACAGGTAGTCCGCCCGCCGGTCATCGTCCGTCCGCACGAACCACACGCTCATCACGTCCCGCGCCTCGTCGTACCGCCACACGTACCGCCTCCTGGCCTGGAACTTCAACCCGTTGTCGGCGCAAAACTCCCCTTCCTCGATGTAGAGGTATTCCTCCCCCGGGTTCCCCCCGTCGTCCGACGTCCCCGTTGGCCCTCCGTCGCCGGCGCACTGTCGCCCGTCCTTCGTGGCCTCCCGCAGCAGGAACCTCGCCGTCCCGCTGAAATGCCCACTGGGATGCGACGCGAGCTTGCTCTCCAACGTCCTCTCGAGCCGCCACTCCCCCAGCAAGCCGCGGAACACCGCCCGCGCCACGAACCGTCTGCTCGTCAGCCCCGCCATCACGGTCTCGTCCGCCTGACGCAGCGCCTCGGCATTCTCCGCCCGCGCCTTGTCATCCGCGAAACGAGACAGATAGCGCGACGGCGTCTCCATGTTGATCGCCGGCGCATTGGGCGGGAGCGTCAGGGAACCCGACGGGCTCCTCTCCAGATCCAGCGCAGCCGCCATCTCCTGCATGAGGAACAGGTAGTCGCCCATGGGGAACTGCGAACGCCGCGCGTCCCCTCGTAGCGAGAGGGTGCGCCTCACGCACGAATCGTCGGCTGCGGCCGCATCGACGCCCGCGGGACGGCTTGCTGTGTCAGCCTCTGATTTCGGGGTCCACAGCGCCGCGAGGAACCGTGCCTGCATCTCCATGACGCCCCAGTACGGCGCCCGGTAGAACCCCACGAACCCCAGCGTCGGCACCTCCCTGTTCTGCGTGCCGTGGAATCCCAGCGCCAGCGGAAGGTCGCGCGCCTCCGGGTCGTGGTGGAGCTTCTCGAGCACCTGCGCCGGGAGGAACGACACGCACCCCGTCGCGTCGAACCCCGTCGCCAGCACCACCGCCGCCACGTCTTCCACCGCCGTCGCATCTTCCGTCTTCTCGCCGCCCCCGCACGTCGACTTGACAATGGCCGTCGTGCCGTCCAGCCGCTCGAGTTTACCCCGCGACGCCGTAATGAGGCCGGACCTCACCAGCTCGGTGTAGTGTTGGCTCACGGTCACGTACGGCGGTTCGGTGCGGTCGTCCCCCTGAACGGCAATCGATGGGGAGAACTGCGATTGGTCTCGGCCCAGCGTTGCTTCGTTGACCTTGTGCATCGTCACCGCCCTGTCGGCCGGGATGTGACCCTGGATGTCCCTCAGCGGGCGGGGTCGGTTGTTGAGGTTTGAGGACGACATGTCCAATGGTAGGAAAGGGGGCGCAGTCAACTTGGACTGGACGGGGGAAGTGGAACAAAAATAAGGCGTCAGTCTTGTCAACGCACTGAAATTCATGGGCGTTGTGAAAGACTCACCTTGGGAGACGTAAAAAGGGGAAAGACCCAGGCTGGCCGCTGGATGAGATGATGGACCGTGTAACGATCCACGTTCGGAACCCGGCTCGGTCCGGGAGAATGGGCGGCAGAAGACAAGTGGCTGGCGATGGTGCCGGCCGTCTCGACGCCGGACATTTGCCCGCCCACCACCAGAATCTTCCCGCCCTTCTCTCCCAGGCTAGCGGAGTTTCCGCTTCCTCGACCTCCCAGCAGGCCCTCCAGATTGCGATACTTGCTGCTGTGCATCACCGGCACGGCCACATCGTCCCGGACCCACGACGGAATGGCAGGTCTGCCAAAGAACCCCGACGCGACAAGCAGGTAGTCGAACACACTCGTCTCAGTCACGTCCCCTCCCTTCTCCTCCTTGTCGTGGTTTACGCTTTTCTGCACCGTAACCCGCCACCGCGTGTCGTCCAGCAACTCGGCCCCGACCACGCGCCATCCCAGCCTGATGTCCGCCCCGGGACACCGCCGCAGGTATCGTTCCGAGTACCGCTCCAGGTACCGCCCCACCATCCACGCCCGCGGGAACTGCGGGTCGCCGGCGTCCCAGGCCAAGTCGCTGAAGTGCATCGTGTTCCTGCTCTGGTTCGTCACCATGAGGGGGTGCACCAGCCCTTCGCCGTCGTCTTTGCTGGATGGCCAGAGGCCGCCGATGCGGGGCTGCGCGTCGAACACGGTCACCTTGAACGTCCCTGACGGGGTGTTATGGAGGAGCGTTTTGGCTGCCACGAGACCCGAGGGGCCGGCGCCTGCGGGAAGATGAGTCAGTGGAGGCGGACGGGACGTCTGGGATTCTTGCGACATACCAATGATGCAGACATGTTTAACCATGGTGATGATCTGCTGTATTCCTTGGGACAATAAAGCCTGGGTAGATGAGCCCGGTTGTGTCAGGGACTGAGATGAGAGTGAGACGGAGAGTCTGAGATGAGGGATATCTGGTCAGCTGCGGCGAAATCGGAACTCTTTTCTCATCATTGTCGGGAGATCGAATCGTAGAGGCTGGAAGCTCAACGCCTAAAAGTCTGGCCGAATGTTATAGCAGCTCAAAGTCCAGCATGGTGTTGAGAGAAACGCCTACAGCCAGGTAGAAATGTTTGTGGTGGATGACTGAAAGAAGGGGAATGCCAGGGAAATACCGAAAAAAGAGGTTCCTCTTACTAAGCAATATGATTCGGCGATGGTCCGTGCACACTCGGATCCGGGCCAACTCGACCTCCGAAGCTCCGAAGGAAGGGAACGCTAACTACGCCGATCCCGCATTTATCGGCCCCGAGATGGACGTGCACTCGGTCATGTTCGGACGGAAATTACTTAATCAGGAAAACAGACCGGAAATACAACGTAGTCTTATTTCTGTTGCTGTTGTAAAGAGGATAGGAACTACAGAGTGGCCATGAATAACAAGACAATGAACTCTTCTGTTAAAGCTGAGAAGAACATAATGAATATAATCCAGGTAGCTCAAAGAACATGCACGAACATCCGTATATCTGTTCGTCTTTAGTCCTTCTATCCCCTGGTGCTCTTCAGATTTACACTCTACTAAGGCAGGCATATAAACCTTCCTGCTAGCTTAACGTCAACGACCTATGAGGTTAACTTTTTTCTGTGACTCTTTTGATTCTTTTGCTTAAACCTAGAAAAGCAGACGGTAGACCCGCGTGAGAAATAACAAGCGAATCATCAATTTAGCTCACGATACTTGTCTTAGTGCCTACTCTGATTTTACACGTAGGCGCCAGAAACGGAACTGAACGTAAGACTGCTGGCTGATCCTTCCAGGCTCCCGTTCCACCTCCAGCCATAAATACTTTGCTCCTAGCTCTTTGGCTGCAAAGAGTCTTCACCTTTCCCTCTTCCTTTGATACTCGTATTCAACCAGCTGCAAGGCACCAAGGAAGGGAATACACACCTGGCTCAACAAGCTGTAAGTCCTCACCTTGTTCCCATGTCAGGATAATGTGTTGATGGATCTTGGCGAGTTCATCTACCAGGCCCGTCATGGCTGAAGCTTCCTCTTTCGCTGGCAACCCTGGCCAGGGTTACATTGAATCCAGCGACCCCCCAACTGCTGCTACCATCTGCTGCGTGGCCTTGAACTGCAATGAGGTCTTCAACTCCAGGACCGCGATGCTGTAAGTTCATCCCCAGTTTCTCCCAGTTGACTAGCTCCATCGACAAGAGTTTGGCAGGCTCAACTCCCCGATACTCTTCTTACTCTTCCTACCCTTGCTCTTACCTGTTGCTAACTGACGCCTTCCAACCCAGTGAGCACAAGAGAAACCTGCACAATGGCCCCGACAACGTCTCCCCCAACACTCACTACGTGTGCCCTGTCCCCGGTTGCCGCCAAGGCCAGTTGATCCTCCGCTCCGACTACCCCGGAAGCGGCCGTTTTGACGAGTTCCAGCGCCACTTCCGCGAAGATCACTCGAGTTTCTATCAGTCCCTCGATCGATGGGCTCTCCACTACATCTACCTCGGCGTCCGGGCCGTCTCTGACATGGCTCCCGATACCATCGCCTTGGAGAGGAAACAACTTGAACTAAAGCATAGACTTAGAGATATCGGAATATTGGAGAGCAGGATCAGCCAGCTGGAGGAGCAACTTCAGCAAGCTAACAGTAACCTATACTACCCTCTTGGTAATGGCGGAAATCCTCAGGGCGGCTCCGAGGTTTGCTATAACGCTCCTATGGGTCAGATGTAGAGCCAACGAAGCCGAGGGCTGAAACCGCCCAACGCATTTTATGTACTGGCTAAGGATACCACAGGGAAAGAAAGTATAGACAATAGACTAGGTCAAGCCTCTTGATATCACCTTTTCGACTATGTTTGTCATGCTTGTTGTCCGCTTCTTGTGGTAGTCGTTGCTATCGCCATGGTCTTTATTGTTGCCGCCGCCATCGTTGTCGTTATCGTCCTTGTTGTCGTTAATATCGTCGATATCATCGTTGTGCCTCTATCATTGTAATTGTTCCTGTGATCGTCGTTTTATACTCACATGCATATAGTCTACACTTGACGTACTCTCAACTTCCATGTCAAAAGCTATAAAGTTCATAGATTGAATCTGTCATACTATACAGGCCATGTTCTCGAGAACACCATAAAGTTCAACGTCCACACTCGACTCCATCTCAGTCATGAGGTTTTGATTCTAGTAAAACAGACACTACAACCGCGGTCATTAGGTTCATAAAGCCGACTAGAAAAAGTCGCCAGGCGGCCCTTCGTTCTTATGGCTACCACTGCTGGGTGCCCGGAGCTCAACGTCGCTAGTGTCGTCCCCATTGGACCCGTCACGGCGATCAAAGTGGGAAACGTCAAACTTGTTTTGCTGGGGGCTTCGTAGCACCTCGCCCATCCCCCCACCAACGTCATTCATACCCGTCTCGCACATCCTGAGATGACGATGGGCCGAAAAGAAACGCCAACGCGCCGACTTGAACTCCCTATACTCCTCTCTGACCGTGTCCGAGCTGGTCATGAAAAAGATGACCGAGTTCCAGATACCCTGGAGCGGCAGGACGATGGCCGTGGCCACGTTAAGGCCGTAGCTGACGTGGTTTGGGTTGGCGAGGTCGTTGATGCGGTTGATGGAGCTCGGGGTCCAGGTGATGAGGATGGAGATGGCAAAGATGAAGCTCGTGCGGAGATATGCCAGCTTGACCGGATCTAACCCTCGCAGGCGGGCGTTGAAGTGGCGGATGGCGGATCGCACGCGCTGGACGAGCGAGGGCTTGGGCGGCGGGTGGGATGAGATCATGGTCTCGAAGCGGGAACCATGGCCGGCGGCTGCGGGGAGGGGTGCTTCTTCAATGTCGTCGTTGGAGTGCCAGGACGGCGGGTTGGGACAGTTCGCTGGATGTAACACGGCGGGGGCCGGCACGGTGGGTGATCGAGGGGGGGTTGGCGGTGTTGGGTAGGGGATGACGGTTGTGATTTTCACTTCGGTCACGGCGGTAACGTGCCAATCTTCGGATCGCTCGGCTCGGTGTCGTGACCGCTGGGAGGAAAAGGTTAGTTCTGCCATTTTACAAAGAAAAGGAAAAAAGAAAAAGAAAAAAGAAAAAGGGCTGAGACGGCCTACCTTTTCCCCTGAGTCTCTCGTTTCTTCGGAAAAAGAGACATTCTTCCGTCGTTTGCCATCTCGACCATAGAGACTAAATGTGAGGTTTCGCAACTGATTGCGATGATGGAAAACATGATAACCGACTGAAAAGTAGATGACCCCGGAAAGAAAGATGCAGATCCATATAGGAAGATAGTAGGTGTATATACGCAGGGCGCTCCAGTCATGCTTGATCCAACACCAAAGCTACCGATAGTGTGCAGCGATTAGCCTCTGATGCTGTCCATTATCGTCTTTGTATGAAGGGTGCATCTTTCATACCGTTGCGTCACCGTACATAGGTCGACCGCCGGGGCGAGCGACAAGCAAGACAATGGCCGGGATGAAGGGTCCGCCGAAGCAGATGATGCAGTATAGCCAGAGATAACTCCTGAAAGCCGAGGGGTTGGCGCCGCAAAAGAAGACGAGGAAGACGTTGACAGCCATGGCGAGAGACCACCAGGGGTCGGACTGCATGAACCTGATGATGGCAATGGTTAGCAAGTGCCGGCAGCGCCAAAAGTGAGGTCGAAACGGAGTACGATTACATTTCTAGTAGAAACGACTGTGCTTGGCACAAGACGGATTCTTCGCCTTTGAGAATCCCATCGTGTCCTATGAGGCAGGCTATACTGGCGCCAATGTTCGCGATGGAGGCGAAGAGGATGAACAAATTGGGAATGGTCCTGACTTTCTTGGAGACCCCATAGACGAGGAAGATGCAGGTGATTCCGATGAGGGAGAGGGAGGCACCGGTTCTCTCGAGCGCAATGAGGACATCGATCTGGTGTTTGGTCAAGGCCATCGCCAGGAGGTGAAAACTGGCTAGGCAGGCATATAGGAGTTGTCAGGAGTCGGGAGGCCAGGACGCCTTCTAGCACTGACCAGCGTCAAGGACTCGAACAAAACGATGCGCTGACTCGAGTCGGTATTGGGAATAGAGCGAAGCCGTGAATCCGGGGAGAGTAAAAGTGAAAGCGTTTGAACCCGAGGGGGAAGAAGTTGTGGGCAGTAATACCATGCGAACGAGGTTGGACAGAGGCGCATGCAGGTGTTGTAACGCCTGGAGAGAATCGAAATCGAGGCATCGGATAGCAAACGAGCGACTGTATCAGTCCAGACAGCCATACTGATACCCGGAGCATTGCGCGAAGCTGCATGGCAGGCTGTCAGACGTGAAATGCAGGCGGCGACACGACGTTACACGGAGACAGACTGGCGGAGACCCGAGAAGGGCGTTTTAGAGCAGAGATTTCCATAACAAAGCAACTTTCCACGAGGGTCAAGAAGGAAATGGCCGGAATAGTAGCCTAGTAGGGTCTGTAGGCGCCAGGTTATCAAGTGAGAGTCGCTTCTTATTCAGTCGACGACTCGGCCTCCTCGGGTGCAAACAGATGAACGGGAAAGAACATATTATCCGTGTAACTATCAGGGCTGGGCAGACACTATGGCATTGCTGTTTTCGTGCGTCATGCGCCATGCTGCCATGGACGCCATGTGCTGCTGAATTCCCCAATCCCGACTATCGCTTCATCCGGCGCTGCAATGGCGCACATATGCAGCTCGGCGACGAGCATCGCTACTTGACGAATTAAATCTTGGCGGCTGGGGGGAATAGGCGTGCAGTTTGTCTGTTCCCTGACTAGGAACCAGGGGTTTGCAAAAGCCCAGTCGAGCCGAGTCCACTGTCCGACGGCTTCTCGAGTCGTCTCGCTTACACTCTACCATTGATTTTGCTTTTAATCCTGTTTTCATCTCTCTTCTCTTTTGTATTTCTTTAGTTTCCCCGTCTACTCCGTTAGTCGACTCTTGTGCAGCGCTTGCCTCGCACGGCTACCCACTGACCTGCATCATGTGCAATGCAGACATGGACAAACAACCCAGGGGGATCGACGACGCACGACTCACGCCCGTGTAAATAGGACATCCTGCATACATCCCACCAATGGACTCTATACCACCATCCATGCCACAGCGTTTATTTGTTTGACTGATCACTGAAGGATGGAGACGATTGGAGGACGCTGGAGGTAGCGGAAAAGCTATTGAGGAGATTTCGAAGCGATGTGCAATGGCTGTCCCGGCTCCTGAGCTGGGTTGGATTATAGCTCGTTGCCTTCAGAACAACAGTCAAATTACCGTCCAGATAAGGGCCAAAACAATTGTAGCAGTAGCCACGCGGCCCCTCGAAATGTAGTACGCATCTCTTCAACCATCAACTTGAACGCAGCAAAGGTAGTCCCTTCGTCAGGAGCTGCAATCAGCGCACGCGGGCAGGCGGTGGCCTCTTTTGCCCACATGCATTCCGGTCATTCTGCCAGGATCAACAAAATCCTTTTCAGAGAAGCGGCCGTTGGGTGATGGACTTTTTTCTTTTCATGACAGAAATACCAGCAGGCTGTTTTTTTTTTTTTTTTTTTTCCCCAAGTATATTGCACCTGTATTCCGATTTTTCAAGCCACCCTCCGCATCATCGTCCAGTCTCCAGCAACTCACTTGTCGAATCGGAATTGGGATTTCGCCTCGAGGATTGGAACTTGGAACCCGGAAGTTTAGGAACAAGGCGGTTATCCAATGGACAACGTATGACAGGAGCAAGAAGGGCGCAATATTCGGGTTGAAGGAAGATAACAACGGTACCCAAGACCGACTTGGTGGAACATATCAGGACGATAACAATATTGTCCGCAAGTAGGGAGGGAGGGCCTTATTGACAATGTAGTCTAGAGGCCTAAGGAGACTGCATGTTAAGAAGATGGCGGCGAAGAAAACTTGAATACAATGAATCAACAGATCTACTGCTTATTTTGTGACGTTGTGTGCGACACAGCCTGTGCAATATACAGTAACTCGACATAACTGTCGAGGCGATGTACCTATCTACGCACACTTTAACGTGGTGCTATAAGTACATCGGCTCGACAGTTTTGTCTCGTCACTGTATACATATCCCTCTACGTTGTATTTGTTCGCCCTTAATCTAGCTAGTTTAGCCCCCCCGGCCCGGGGTTCCCGGGGGCCCCGGGTGCCCGTGCGTTCGGAAGGCTGCCGCGGACACTATCTTTCTTTAGCCTACGAATGACCCGACCAACCAACCGTCACTTGCATAAATGCCAGCCTCACCCTGCCCCGTCTCCGTCTCCAGGACTGAAATAGAGGAGCACAGACGTTTGCCTTCCACATCCTAACTCGCGGAACGTCTTCCCCGGCGCTTTGCCAGCCTTCCTAGTGTCGCTAGTCTTAACGAGGCCCCATGCCAAGACATCTTGAGTCCGGGGTGGGTGGCAGCACTACTAGTGCGCTCGTCTGTCTGCTGGCTAGGGTTGACTGAGAGGGGCCCGCGCTGAGTTGATGTGGTTAATAGGGAGCATAGCGTTTCCCCCAAAACATCGCTCCGTTGAAGCTGACCTGGTTCTTGATATTAGGTATGATACACTTCTCCAACTCCACCAGATGGATGACGCTATATTTCCGAACGAGTCCAGTAAGATGACGCAGTGGCCTCAAGTGCGAATGCCTTCCGGCATCACACACCCATTTCAAAGTCCTTTTCGAGCTGCTCTTGAAGCTTCGCCCACTGGCCCTTCACCTTGCAGGCCGAGGTCCAGTAATTGCCCTTGTCATCCTTGCCGAGAACGAAGAAGCCATCCACAGGCTTAATGGGGCCGTGGTTCTCCTGGACATAAGAAGGCCGGCACGGCGCATGGCCCTTCCCGGGGTGTTTGCGAGCGGGCGCAAAGTCAAGGTTGAACAAGCCTGCCTTGGACCAGTTGGAGAATCCAATCTGAGCCATGTCGCCGTTTCCCATGACGACGACAGGCAAGCCGGTCCCGGACGCGCGTACCATGGCGTAGTAAGCCTCGTGCTGAGCTCGCGTGCCCTGCTCATTGATGGCCTGTCGGACCTGGCGGGCGAGCCAGCTCAGCGGCTTCGAGGTGACATCGCCGGCGCTGATGAGTACGTTTGCCCACCCGAATGCATTGCCGACGTACGGGCGTTCGGCCGAGGCAGGTATCAGGTCACCCTCGAACGCCTTGCGAAGCGACATGGCGATAGATGCCGCAACCTGGGAGACGAAGAGGAAGGTTCAGTTAGTGATAAAGCCTGGGCAGGTCGACGCACACCAAGAGTGCCCGTGCCGGGACCTACCAGCCTGTCCGGGTTCATCCTCATTGGTCTGACAACACAACGCATTGTCCATGCCGTCAGGATATCACCCTCTGTCAAGAAAACTTTTGACGGATCTTCACCCTTCTTAACAGCTTCAGCACGGAGCTCTTCCAGGGCCTTCTCCAGCTGCGGTCGCCAATATGTCTCCGGGACGCAGACCATACGATTATCCTTAGCTCGGACAAGCATATCAATACCATACCCTAAACCCCACTTGAGGAGGCCGCCCAGCCCAACCCGTCTATCAGCCAAGACATGCTGTTCAGTGGCAGGCCGGGTCCCCTTGGCAATGACATCGAAGGGATCCGAGTCGCCATGGCATGGCGTTGGGATCTCTGCTTCCTTGCCCCAGAGCATATTGCTCCAGCCTTCGACAACATACTGCATACCGAGCGCGTCAAAGGCTACGTGTTGCCACTGCAGCACCACGACCGTCTTGTCGGCGAAGGAGTTGACGCGCAAGCCCAAGACAGGGCGGTTGGAGGTGAGATAGTCCTTGATACCTCCGGGCTGATACCCGGGCTCCCACGCCAGGTCCACCAGGTCGTCTGGGTCACCGACCACGGCGGGCCGGGCAGAGGGCTGTGGGATCTTGGAAGCCGCCGGGTGAGACGCAGCGGGCATGCCGTGGTCGACGTGGGAGAAACCGATTGCTGGTCGCTCGGCTGTGAACTCCCTTGGGATATGCCATTCAGTCTTGCCAGCAGCCTGCACAGTGAGTCGGGAGCTTTAGCATGTCCACCAGGCGTTGCTGCAGGTGTGCTTCTTACATTGGTCCTCAGCCGGCCTCCCAGCTTTTGCCACCCTTCTCTCTTCACAAGGCCCTCAAGAGACTGCCGCAACTTCTCAGGGTCGAGAACATCGTCAAACACGAGCGACACAGCCATGTTATTGCCCTGAACCAGCCGGCTGTTCTCGAAAAAGTGAAGTGGTAGCACCCGATCAGTCGGGTCGAGCTCCACCGCTGGTTTGCGTCCAAAGAGATACTCCATGTTTAGGCGTTACTTGCAGGCAGGCAACAACAGGTTCAATGTTGTTTCAACTATCGGAGTAATCTCAGGCAATTGATCAATAAACAAATGGCTTCATGTTGGTCAGGGCCTCGGAGAAGGGCATAGATAAATGGACACTGTCTGCTTCCAGGGGGGTCTTTCGAAAGCCGTTAGTTACAACGTACCTTGACAGCCCCATACGTTGTAAGTAAATGATACTCCATGTCGACAAGGGGAGGTTACAGTCTTGCCGGGGTATGCCCTCGTCTGGTTTGTGTAGCAACGACAAAAGTAACCGTAATTTGACAGGGGGCCAGAACGGCACATCGACTTCCAGGGGTTGTAGTGTAAATATGTACTCGTACGAGTATTGCGAGTAGTACGGAGTAGGAGACTCTTATCCCTACCAGAGTCAATTAATGAAACCTCGTCCTCTCCCGTTGAACAACCGGGCTCGGACTTGAATAGGACTCGGTCTACCCATAGCGGATTCACGATAAGGTCAAATCTTACCATTCTCAAAAGCCCGACAGAATAAACGTCAAGGTAGGCAACTAGTAGGAACCTACGAGGTGTTTAGGGTAAGTTTTCGTGGCATGACGGTTACGCTGCACTGATCATATCTTAATCAGGAGGGCCCAGGATCGGATGGCAAGGCAGGGGTCTACCAACGGTCCAATATGAAGCTTGAGCACCGGATCCCCTAACACAAACCAAGGGAAAAGTGGCCCAAAGGGTGACAGTTCTTTTGTGGATTGCAATCTGCATCGGCATTTGTATGCAGCCGGCAGGAATACACTGCATTGGCCCTGAATGTCGAGAGTATCTTTTTGCCCATAAATTGTCGAACACATGGTTCTTAGATCGTGCCCCTTTTTGGATTTACGTCAATGTTTAACTTTGCGTTATCCGCAACAAAACACTCAGTGCTGTCGGTGATGAGCATGCCCGTGACCTAGCAAAGGCCGAAACAGCGATGGACCCCGAAATAGACATCTTCACGACTCCTGGCATGCAGCCGCCGGACGGCCAAACGTCGCAGTTCGACGGCCCCTACAACTTGGTACAGCTAGCCAACATAATCGCATTTGCCATCACATATTTCTTCGCTACGGCCCTCCTAGGTCTTCGGTACTTCCAAGCCGTGAAGATCATGAAGAAAATCGAATTAGATCTCGGTAAAGTTTGCCCTGCCACCTAGCCGACACCAAGGCCCCTGAGCCAGACACTGACTATACATCGGCACCTTCTAGTCATTATTACGATTTCCTATGGCGTATCGCTGGTGTATTTTGTTACCATGATTAACCGTGAGGCTCTTCTCGTGTCTTGGATCCGTGGATCGCTGACTTGAATAGTGATGAACTGGGGCTGGGGGAAACACCTTTGGGATGTGTCGTTGGCGTCTTTGATGGAAATGAACAAAGCAAGACACCCTCCCTGATAGTTGCCTGTTCCGATTCCGACTAATATTGAACATAATGCAGGCCCTGCTTCCTAATACTTTGGCTTACTTGATATGTCCATCTGTTACCAAGTTGGCCATTTTGGCCGTCTTGTACCAGATTGATCCCTCCATCGTCTACCGCACCTTTGCTGTGCTCGTGGCAGTTGCCATCTTCATCTACACGTTGGCCTGCTGCATCATTACTGGCGGCCCTTGCAGTCCTCTCAAAGAGGGTACCCTTCAGTGCCTGGAAAATATCGCTCTCTCTCATGCCGTACTGAATATCGCATCCGATTTTGCCGTCATCGCCATCCCTATCCCGACGATCCTCAAGCTCCAGCTCTCGGCGAAGCAGAAAATCTCGGTTGGGTGTATTCTGACTATTGGTTCGCTGTACGCATCTCCTCCTCACGCAAGCCCCTTTATACGTGTGCGCTTCCTCGACTAACTGATATGACAGTGTGGTTGTCTGTTCCATAGCCCGCCTGCCGTATGTCGTTGTCCTCCCGACCACCCAAGATGCGACATATACACAAGCTATTCTTGGCATCTGGTCCATCACCGAGATCAATCTCGGCATCACATGCGCCTGCGCCATGCGGTTCAAGTCACTGATTAGGACATACCTCCCTAAACTGGGGCTCTTCACTTCTGGCTCTCATGGCGTCGGGAAACCGTCAAAGAGCACATGGCCTTCGACGAACGGATTCCGGACGGATGATAGGAACGTCCAACATTCCTACCAACTCCACAGCATTCAGAAGAGTAGCGCCGACACAGCTCTCGATGGCAGATACATCCAGCTCTATCGCTCATACAAGGTGGACGTGGACGGCAAGAGTGTCGATGGTGACAGCGCTGACAAGATTTTGACTTGAGAGATCAACCTATAAGCCATGGCTATGGTTCTCGTCAACCTGGGGGAAAGATTAAACGCCATCGAGGACCAGGAATATGAACTTGCCATGTTCCAACTTCAGCTAGGCCTCTATCACGGCAGTCGTACTCGTACGACGCGTCATAACGTGGACCAGGCAATTAGGAGGATGCCATAAGGTGCCGAAGGGATACAATCAAGGAGGCGATAGGCGAGGAGCGTCAGGAAACAAAGCCCAGGAAGTTGATCTTGATAATAGAGACGGTCGTGGTCACAAGTGCGGCATGCCTGACAAGGGCCGTGTCCCGAAATAATTCGAGTTCTATATTACTAATGTTGTTTGTTATGTAATCCCTCCTACGTCTCACCCCGAATGTTTGATTTTGTTTCCCATGCCGCATCCGAAATCAGGACACGTACTTCGTACGGTGTACCTCCTCCTCTCGGCCTAGCGACAGGTCTCCCGGCTCCGGGCCGACCCACCTCGGCCGAAATGTCCAACGTCACGCCACCGCCGTACCGACCTACGGAACCCGGCCAACCATGCAACGTCTGTGGGCATCCACGAGACGGAGAAAAGGGAAGCAACCCGAGCGTCCGGATTACCTGGCTCGAACACCTAGACGCCAGCGCCGGACGGGCGTGTCCGTTGTGCATGCTTATCGTCCGGGGTATCGAGCGATGCCTGGGACGGGAAGTCGTCCGGGGTCTGGGTGACACCACTCTGAAGCTCGAGTTCAACATGGCCAGGATGCGAAGCTTGCAGGTCACATTCAAGTCTTCCGCATCAGTGAGCTTTGTCATATCTCCGGGTGTGTCTCTTTGTCGGCATTTGCCTCTCAAGTTGCACCGTCTCAACACCTCCCTTGCCATGGGTCGCTGCCTCTAGCTGGAGCAGAGCATCTGACTTGCTATAGATAGTCCCCTGTTCAACCATCCTTGCTTCACGACTTGGTCCCCAGGTCATCCCGTCCCCCGAAGCACATCCTCGGACGAAAGTCTCGCCTGGGTCCTGGAACGTATACGGGAATGCGACTCGACCCACGGGCTCTGCAAACCCACATCGGAACCTTGCCTGCCCAAGCGCGTCCTCGACATCGGCACGTCCAACCGCCAAGTCAGGCTCTGCGTCACGGAGGAGAACACACCCGGCCGCTATGTCTGCCTGAGCCACCGATGGGGAATGCCTCCCATCCAACAACGCCCCCTTCGACGCACCCTTTCCAACAACATCGAAAGCCATCGAGAAGGGATCGACTGGGACGGTCTCCCCCCGACGTTCCAAGATGCCATCACCTTCACGCGCTCCCTGGGCATTCGCTACCTTTGGATCGACAGCTTGTGCATCGTCCAAGATGACCAGGACGACTGGCGCCGCGAGGGCGCCAAGATGGCCTCCATCTATTCCAACGCCCATCTCGCCCTCGCCGCCGCCCATGGCAGGGATTCCGAAAGTCCCATGTTCGTTCAGACTGATCCGAAGTTCCAACTCCGCCCTCTCGGTCTTTCCGAACCCCTGTTAAAGGAGTTCGGGCTCGATCGAACCAAAAACGGCCACGACATGGGAATATATGTTCGGCGCCCCCTGACGCACATCATTCGACACACGCACCTCCGCGAAACCCTCCGCCAGCCATTCCCCCTCCTCCAGCGAGGCTGGGTGTTCCAGGAACGCTTCCTCTCCCCGCGCACGCTCTACTTTGGCCCCGAGGAACTCTCCTGGGAGTGCGTCGAGCACCACGAGTGTCAATGCACTGAGCCTCCGACCGCCGTGCAAACCAACCCGCAGCTGCGCCTCGCGAACCCAAAAGAACTTCACAGGCCATCCGTGCTCCGCCAGCTAGCAGACGCAAAGGGCCGACACACCGTGGCGAACAGATGGACCAGTCTCGTGGAAGAATACACCGCGCTGGATCTCACCTTCGATACCGACATCTTCCCCGCTTTGTCCGGCTTGGCGAAAAGCTACCGCTCCGTCCTCGACAGTCGATACTGCGCTGGTCTATGGGAAGACTTTCTGCACGAGGGTCTCCTGTGGCATGTTAACAGGGCGACGGAAGATTGGGCGCAGGCTCAATGGCCTGGTGATACCTGGCGAGCGCCTTCCTGGTCGTGGGCTGCCGTGAAAGGCACCGTGACCTTTACGCCGACGAATATATCCCCACTGCAGGAGAAATGCGAAGTGCTTGAAATCGACTGCTCCCTCGCTGGCCCGGACTCTACAGGCGAGCTTACCAGGGGACATCTTGTCTTGAGGGGTGTCATGGTACCCACCAGGCTCGAGTACGTCGACAAGGCCAAGGGGTCTTCGCGGTCGCCCCAGTCGCTGTTTACCCTCGCGACGATGAAGCCCCTGGTTGAGAGGTTCCTGATAGTGACCACCCACGCCGACGTCAACTATTTCCTAGAAGGGGCCCGTCATATCCCGTCAGGGACAGAGGTTGCGTGTTTCCTCGTGGGTGCAGGGGATCACCCTGAAACCTACCACTTTTTGATCCTCAAGCTGTCGGGTACGAGTGAGGCTTCTTCTTGGTCTTGTCCCACGTACAAACGAATTGGTCTGGTGCAGATTCAGGGGCCACCTCACAGCAACCGAACAAGACCTTCTTTCATTACAAGCTGGGTCAAAGACCATGGTGAAGACTGTACTATCAGAGTTATATAGAAGAACTAGATGCCCTTTGATTGCCTCTTAACAAACTCATGCCTCTTACAAACTCACCATCACAACGCATAAAGTGACCCGCCTCACCTCCCGGTCAGGAGTGACCCCTTACACAAATCAGTAGCGACTTGCACCATGTATCTCCCGGGTCTGCACCTATTTTCTTTCTCGTCATTATCCGTATTCGGCGTGCTTACATCGTGAGAAGCGGAGACAGCAGGCTGATCTGGTGAGCCCAGGGACCCGCGTGTTCCGAGTATATCTAGCCCTGTAGGCGGTCTGAAAAATAAATTTCTCTTTCTTCTCTTCTTCTTTCAAGTCCTCACAGCCAGTTCCCTTGTGGTGTTGAAGCTCTCTTTGCCTTTTCTTCTCTACTGTCTTTGGTTCTGGACCATCATCACTTGCCATCAACACTATCAACAGCAGAGTTGCCCCCTATTTCTCTTGTTTCTTCAGTCTTTCTTTCTTCTCTTTCGCCCAAGATGAACGACTTCAACTACTTCGACGACTTCGACTCGGAGCTCGAGTCTGTTTACCCTGACCCGGAGCTGGTACACAACCTTGGCCTGTTCCATTATCATACGGCCGGCACTGTGGCAGCACTGGCAGGTGGTCCAACTTCTGGTCCGGCTTGCGTTCCTGCCTACGCTCAACCTCCTACTTCCGGACCTTCCCCTGCTTCCGTTCCTTCCAACGCTCTTCCAGTTGCTGTTGCTCCTGCCGCTGTTGCCTCAGCCGACTTTACTGATCCAGATCCGAATTGCGACCTCCAGCCTCTCGCTTACCGCAATATAAATCCCACTTCTACTTTTCCTACGCCGGCCACTTTTTCTTCTTCCTTCATCGACCCTCAAATACTCTTTGCATACGATCAATTGCTTCAGCAGCAGCAGCAACCGCTTTCTGGACTTCTTGCGCCTACTTCTACTCCATCGGCCATCTCTCCTTTTCCTCCTCCTCCTCCTCCTCCTTTTCCCACGCAGAGTCCATCTCCTGCCAACGAAGCAATGCCTTCCCATCAATCTCCATTCGTGGACACCAGCGGCGATGGAGTCGTTTACTATTGCGAGGCCGACGGGTGCGAGTCCGGCCCCGGAGGCAAAGGCTTCCGCGACTACGAAGCCTACAAGTAAGTTTCCATCGTCTTTGGCTTTTCCATCGTCTTTTGCCTTTCCATCGTCGTTGCCTTTGCTATCGTCCTTGCCCTCGTCGTTATTTACCATGTCACATTCCCTCGAATTATCAATTGATCCCATCAAATCAGCCTCGTCTTCCCTCCTTACCAAACACTCCTCTGCAGCATTCCAACTCTCGCTCAGAAAACCCGAGAAATCAGACTAACTGTTTCGTCCTCGCAGAAAACACGTCGCGTCCTACCGCGACCTAAACAACCACAGGGCGGCATACCACTATTGCCCCCTGCCTCACCCGAAGAAGGGCACCGGCCACGCGTGCCCGAAATTCATCAGCATCAACAAGCGGTTGGATGAGATCCACCGCCACTTCAAAAAAGACCACTCGCTGGCCCATCCGTCCCACACGGCGGACCGGAGGCGGCACCGAGACCGAATGGTCGAGGTGGCCGTCGAGGCCTGCCGGGCGGAGGGCCATGAATATGTGCCCTACAAGAAGCAACGAAAGGCAAACTAGCCTGGAAGATTGGGATTCCCTTTCTTCTTTCTATACGGGGGGTGTTTAGGGGTTGGGGTTTACTTTTGTATGGAGTTGGGATTGGGTTTTGTTATATACATGAGGGAATAGGGGCTCGCGACCGTCAACTGAGAGCGAGACAGTTGTTCCTGTGAACACTGTCCAACATCGACTTTTACAATTGCTTTCTCTGCTTGTTCTCTGTGATGTGTTCTCTGTCATATAATAAAGGGGACGAGCAACGAAGAACCTCGAGTTCTTCGGCTCGGTCATACACGATTCAGTCTCGCTTTTAAATTTCACCCAAACCCACGAGTTGGTTGCTTCGGGAATCAGAATGAAATCTCGTGCAAGAAATTATAAGCAATTCTTGATTGGGACGCTGCAAATGAAGAGAAGGGATAAACCTAGAACGCTACTCGAAATTCATGTTGTAAAGGAAAGCGCTGCATGAGATGGCCAAAACGAGTGCAGTCCGCTGGCCGTATGAGAAACGTACGCCAAAGAATTACAAACCAACAAGTGAGAGAAACCGGTCCCCGAATCATCTTACTCCCCCATTTGTGGTGGCTTGCAGCCGTAAACATAACGAGCCTTGAAATATGAGTGAACCTTCGGGTTGCGTATCCCTCTTTTCATGCCCTCCACGAACCTGCCGTAGTCTGTGTCAGGACGCCTCAGGACGCTGAACCAGATAAACCTGGTAAAACCTACGGTTCAACGACGACAAGACGTTGCCAACGGTCAGCATATGCCAAGGGTCCAAGATGAACGGGTAACCACAGAGTGACGGCTCCAGGCGAGAGAATTGAGATCGTGACGCACCTTCAATATCGTCGTGAAAGGCATCACGAAACTTGGCACCGCACTGATCGAGTGAGTCCTTGTTGGTCCAACTTCCAATAGGTATCTGCATGGACCGTAAGTAACTCTGAACACATGACCTACGGTCACGACCTACCTTGAAATCGCGCTGTCGAATTCTGATGAAACCAGCCCTCTCCATGCCTTCTTTCTGCACATTCAACTCCACCGGCCGGAAAGTGCTTCCAGTCGAGAGCGCCGCGGCGTCAATAAATCCAGGCCATTTAGTTCTCATGGCGTGCCAGGGCCTTATGGACTGGTCGTCGGAACAGAAGTAGAAATCCAGCTCGCACGTCTCCACCCAACCGCCCGGTCGGCAGCAGCGATACGCCTCGCGAAAGAGGGCGTCCCAGTCCGAGACGGTGCCGAAAAGGAATCTCATGTGGATCAGGTTAAATTGGTCGTTGCAAAACAGCCATGGCTTCAGGTAGTTGTCCGTTCGGAAGGTGAAGTTGACGGGGACTTCGTCGGGATGCATGGGAGAAAGATCTGTGCCGATCACGTCGGCCTCTACGTAGCGGTTCGCAAAGTCTCTGGAGGAGAAAGGGCAAGTGAAATTAGCGGGCAAGGAATGCCACAAGGTGAAAGAATGGAGCCTAGAAGGTGAAAGAGGAAGATATGACTTACATGGCCCATGATCCTGTTCGAGAGGGAGAGGAGGGAAAAGAGAGAGAAATGCGTCAGCTTCTGTCCCGTGATAAATCTGGCTCAACTGAGATTTGGGCCGTCTTGCGGCCTCCCCCTGCTGTGCTTGGATCAATCATCAACTTACCGGACCCCGTCCCCACATCAAGGACGCGAAAAGGCGGCGACACTTCACAGCGGGCGGAATAAAGCTTTTGTTTCCGGATGGCAAGAAGGCCTTCATGACTGGTAGGGGCGCGAGCGGTTAGCCACATTATATTATCAAAAAAAGCTCAAGGTAGAGGCTTCAGGGGACACTCGGCCCGCCCAAAGGGGCAAGGAGACGGTACATTCTCGTGAGGGCCGTCCTGTGCTTCTAGTCCACAGGAGCCCAGAAGCTGACATGGTGGGAGAGGCTGTGCTTCTCGCTGTGGAAAATGCGCCCCCCAATGGAGGTGTAGGTGGTGGACCACTGTGGCACTCTGTCCTTGTATAGTTCGAGTTTCGAAATCGTGTCCGATTTGACGTGCTTTGTCTGGTCCACCAGCCATTCCTCCGTGTTTGGTGTTCGTTCAACCAAAGTCCTGAGTCATTCTGTCAGTCGCCCACTCTCCGAAGCTCGAGGCTGCCTACTCGAGGCATGGGATGAAAAGAAGAAAAAGGGGGAATGTGAGGACTGGACGTGCCCCTTTTGCGAGTTGCTGGGACTGCCGGGGGACTCGGGCCCAGTGGAATCAGCAGAGGCGGCCCTTGGCTGTGCAACGGAAGCCGTGGAAATAGAGGAAATGGGACGGTTCAGAGGCTCTTTGGGGGGTTTGGTCTTGAAGCTTTGCCGAACGACCCTGTTCACGAATCATGTTCAGCGTCAGCAGTCCTGGGCGGCTGGACCCAAGGGACGAACCATTTGAGCCGCTCTCTCCGGCTGTTGATGTGTCTGTCGCTGCTGTCATCGGAAAGACCTCCATAGTGGCGGCTAGGCCCGCCAAAAATCTTCTTCATTGTCGATAAGGGGGAGTGACGAAACGATGGGATCGATGAGTGGGAAGATGTTTAGGATATGTATAAGTTATGATCAGGAAGAACAAGGCGGAAACGGATGATAAGTCTGGGGTCGGATGAGATGGATGATGCCAGGAGGAAAGAAATCAACGGCCCTTCTCTGGTTTATATGCGAACCACCGTTCACGTAGGCTACGTACAAAGGCCCTCGCTCGGTGGCTAGAAGTTTCAATCTCGGCAAGGTAGCTAGGCCTCTAGGGTACCTCCTACCTTACCTTTGGTGTCTGTCATTGCCAATTGGGAAGGGAAGGCATGGCCGCATGGGTACCTGACCTGGGTGGACCGTGGGCCGTGGCAAGCCGCAGCCTGGGCCTGTCCCCCCTCGGGAAAGGAGTTGTCAAGGTCAGGGAGTTCGGGACGTCACTTTCTCTCCCGAGGTCTACGGTGGGTACTGGGCATTGGTACAGAGATCTCTGCTGCCTTGGATGTCCATCCGACCATTCGGACGCCCCCAGTTGTTATTCCGCCCCCGAACTGACCATTATGGCTGGATGATGGCCCGTAGTATCAGCCTTAATCCAAGCGTACGCGACACCATGACATGGAGGCTAAGTACTCATTATACAAGACTTGCATCTCACCATGTGCATATCATGACAGACTAAGGATGAACCGCACGAGAATGTACTCAAGGTCATAACGCTTCGCGAAGAGAGACGTGACATAGCGACCCAGCGTTTCCCAGTCCATATTGTCCAACCCTCGCAATGTGAACACATACTCCCAATACTCTGGGTACCAGCCCGCAAACTCCCAGTCCAGAAGAGCGACGATACGGCCGTCGCGCACTATGATGTTCCTCGCAGCGATGTCGCCGTGCGTGAATACGATGGGATGATCGTTGGATAGCTGAGTCGTGATCTGGTGCCAATATATCGATTCTGTTTGCAGCATCTTTGGCGGCTGGACAAGCCAGTCGTGAAACTCGATCATCGTGCCAAACGGTCCCCCGGAGCGCGTCAGAATACCCGGAACGATAACACCCTGGCCATTGAGTCGTCCGAGGTGGATGCCGCCCAAGGCACGGAGTTGCGCGAGATAACCGCTCAGCTGGGCCAGGATATCCGAGCGCTGGTCAGGCGTCAGTACCGGCCATGCCTGCCGTAGCGTCTGGCCCTCGATATATTGCATCGTCACGCGATCCCAGTCACTGCTGATCAGCTCGGGCACCGGGATAGTCGTATGCTCCTTGATGAAACGCAGGGCTCGCGCCTCATTGGGATAGTCGCTCCCATCTAAGCCGTGGGGGTATGTCGTGTACTTGGTGACAGTGTCGCCATGCCGCACGATCCAGCGATTGAGGCACTGATGAATGACTTCGCCTTCGGGGTAAGGGGCCGGCTCTCGGGGCGGGGGTGGTGAGTCACCAAAGCGCGCGAAAGTGGCATCCTGCTGGCGCATCTCCCTTAGACGATCGAGTCCACTTTGCCTAGTGGCCTTCTCCGTCTTGGGCTTCTTATGCTCTGGCGCCGCCGGAGCAACCAGTCTCTGCGCGAGGTCCGGATGGCGGTCGAGGAAGGTGTCGACATCGAAATCGGGGACGTGTCCGTCCCTGACGCCGTCACGTCGAATGACGCGCTCGGCAAACCACTCGATCAGCTGCTTGTTGACTATGGTGCCACCATTCCTTTCCTTGGTTGCCCAGTCCCGAACCAAGCACTCCTGTTCTTCCGAAAGCTGCTGCGGCTGCAAGGAGGACGTTGGGTGGTTGGGCATTTTTTCCGCTGGAAAATACAAGCCAAGCGCGGGAAACGATCGAGCCAGTCGTATAAATGAGAGGAATCTAGGTCTATACCATTCCGTTTTTAACGCTGGGAAGTGAAAAATTGTCTTGGTCAGGAATGACGACGTTGGGAAACTCTCCAGGCTCCCCCGCTTCACGGGAGGTCACCTCACCTGCCCAACGGACGGGTGGCTGCGCCTCTTCTCAGTCTACGATACCGGTAGGATGTATCCTTTATTCGGAGATAGTTAATCCGCATTCCGAGGCTAACCGCCTCTGGCCTTCCGCGCCCCCCCAGCCTCGGCGAGGAACCATCCCAGTAACGGCTTAGGAACAAACCCCACCTATTTTGCCGCTGAAACTAATACACCCCACCACGACAAAGCACGACACCACCCCGGACCAAAGTAGTGTATAGTTCCTGCGATGCTATGCGAGTAGTGACTTCCAGGTGCGTGAACAACTGATCAACCGGGTGTCAGCAATGTCACTTTGCTCCTTCTTCAACCCCGCCAGTCCGTCTGGTCGGCATCCCCCCCACCGTCTCAAGTTTCTCTACCCACTTCTAGTCTTTTTTTCCCTTTTTCCCCCCGTACCCATTTCTGACTCGTTACTCATTCCTTCACTTCACTTCATCTCTTCTGCTCTTCATTTTCCCCGACTCTTCCTCCCCATCACGACTTGCCGCAACCTGATGCGATTCCCACCATAACGATCGCGCCCCATCGGCTTTCATCCTCGTCACACTGGTACCGATTCCCTTTCTCATATTCCCTCGATGACGTCGGTTATCAGAATCCGATTGAGTGACTGACGGCTGACCACCTCCGCCGCGTTTGACTTCGCAGGCAAACAGACGAAACGAATCCCTCGAATCCCGCGCTCCCCTCGAGGGGGCACAATTCCGACATCGTCCATCGTCCATTGTCCACTGTCCATCCATCGTCCCGTCCATCGTCCACCGTCCATCGTTCAATCTCCATCATCCCTTCGGTTTCGAACGTCCGATCTGACGACACCATTCCATCCATCCCGACTTGGAAATCCCGCCGAATCCTTCTCTCCCTCTCCCTCTCTCCACGATTTCACAATGGCGACCGACCCGGCCCAACTCGATGCGATGACGCCGCCTGGCTACACATTCCCCACACACCGGCTACGACATCAACAAAATGATCCCAGCCGCGACCCTCTCGTGCTCGTGGCCTGCGGTTCCTTCAGCCCTATACACTATGTCCACCTACGTAAGTTGGTTCTGTCAAGGTTCCGGGTTTGGGCTGGCTATCTCCCGACAATGGCCCTCATCTGTGTCGTTCTGTCTCTTCACAAGTCGTCCAATACTAATGGGTTGTCGTTGCCTGCCGCAGAAATGTTCGCCATGGCCGCCGATTATGCTCGGAATGAAACCAACTACGAGGTCGTCGGCGCCTACCTCAGCCCAGTATCAGACGCATATGGAAAACGCGGTTTGGCTAGGGCGCATCATCGGTAAGCCCCATCGGCCCGAGGACTCTTCGGATCATATTTCTGACCATCCCTTAGCGTCGAAATGTGCGAGCTGGCCGTGAAGCACGCCAGGCAACCCCTCATGGTCGACCCTTGGGAGGCCCAGCAGACCTCCTACGTCCCCACCGCCAAGGTCCTGGACCACTTCGACCGCGAGATCAATCAGCTCCGCGGCGGCTGCAATGGCAAGAAGGTCCGCATCGCCCTGCTTGCCGGCGCCGACCTCGTGGAAACCTTCAGCCAACCGAACGTCTGGGCCCTGCCTGATCTGCAGCACATCCTCGGCAAGTTCGGCGCGTTTGTGGTTGAGCGTGCCAACAGCAACATTGAGCAGGCATTGTCGAACCTGAGCGAGTGGCGCGACAACATCCACTACATTCCTGCCATCATTTCCAACCCAATGTCCAGCACCATGCTCAGGCTTCTGCTTAAGGGCAACATGAGCATCGAATACGTACGTTTGCGTTTGTTGCCGCGAGTCATAGTTTATTTCGCGTTACTATTCGCATTACTAACAAGCTCCGCAGCACGTCCCGAGGGAAGTCATGGATTATATCGAGGCCAACGGCCTATACAAGGATGAGATGGTGCCGGCGCCCAATAATAATGAGAAGGGCAAATCCGCCGAGGGTTCCTCTTCATAGAGTAGTAGACCGGGCGGCACCCGTCGAGGCATTGGCATGACCGAAGCGCATTATACGCGGGCGAATGTCTTTTTTCCTTTCTTTTCTGTTTATCCCCACCAAACCCGTCATCTCTCCGTCCTCGCCTCTTCTCTTTCTTCTATCCCTCATAGACTATCGTCATAGCATGATACTGCCGAGCCATAGTGCGTCGGCATATGGACGTCATCGACTTTTTAAAGGCTGGCGTATTGGTTAGAAAGGTCGGCGGTTTCGTTATTCTTTCTCAATGTTATCATTTTTTCGCTCTTCGTTCCGTCTGTCGCTCAGACGAATGGATAATTAGCACGGCCGCATTATAATCGAAACAAGATCATTTGATCACAAGCATATCAAAATGGTATGTATATATATTCATGTCTCATATGTCAGCGCGGTGTTTCATCATCCACGAAGAACACGCGCATAGCTAAAAAATACAAGTTTCCGTCGACAAGATCAACATGTCACCTTGACGTCTCAGTCTCAGACTTTGACTCCGACTCTGACCCCTCTGCCTGGTCCTGGCCTAGAGGACCCTTATCGTCCTGGAAAATGACGTCCCACCAGTCATCTTCATCCTTGCCCACGGCCTGGCAAAGGGTATCCCAGCCGGCCTCGGGCAGCCCGTCCTCCTCGGTGTCATCGGGGTTGAAGGTGCGGGGCAGGGGTTTCCGCATGTCGGCTTCCGGGGCCCAATACACGAGGTCTTGGCCGTCCTTGCTGCCGTCAATCTCGGCGGCCGGGATGGTGACGAGCGGCTCCCGCGTGTCGACAGCTTGCGACCTGGCAGCGACAATGTCGCGCAGATACGGGAAGTACCACGTCTTGGACCACCATTCGCGCAGGCGGCGGCCCTTCATGCCGCCTCTGTGCGCGTTGTGGTGGACGCCCACCGGTACTTGGGTGCTCCAGTAGTCCGCATATAGGGGAACGTCAGCCCAGCCTGTGGTGTTGCGCCTCTCATCATCATCAGCTTTGGATTCGGTCTCCGTCTCGGTCTCCACGCCCGCCAGAACCAGTGGTGCGGACGCATAGGTTAAGATATCCTCGGGCACACCCGATAAGCGAGGCGGATCGACTTTATGTTCCTTGGAGGCCTTGTCGACGGCAGCCTGGTCGGCCAGGACGAGGTACTCGCCGTCGTCCTCCATGAAAACGGTGGGGACGAACAGGTCCTGGACGTAATCCAGACCCATGCCGTACTCCCAGGTGTCTGGGCCGCCGGGTTGCACATCCGGGAGCTCCGAAGGCGGGGAGGTGACGTCGGGGGCCTGCTCGCCGGCCAGGACGCGGGCGTTGCGCTCGCGCTGCTCCTTGCGCCAGAGCTCCTGCTCGCCGAGGATCTCGCCGAGGATACCCTGGTCGCTGAAAAGGTTGAGCCCGGCGGCGCGGCTGGCTTCGACCTTCTCATGGGCGCGGCGGAGGATGCGGATGGCGTCGCGGGCGGGACCGAGCATGCTCCCGCTGTTGATGTAGCGGGGGCGGCGGAAATGGAGGGGCCCGTCGGGCTTGTCGGTGTCGGGGCCGTAGAGGTCCTTGCGGGCGGTGCTCTCGGGGAGGATGTCGCAGTGGGTGTCGGAGCCGTCGGCCTTGGTGGGCCAGCACTTCTTCTGGGTGGAGAGGATGACGGATTGGCGGGGTGGAGGTAGGGCGCCTTCAGCTGTTTCGGACCAGCCGTCGCGGATACGTTGGGCGGCGGCGTCGTTTTGGGCGAGCCAGCGGCGGACGAGGAGCGAAGGAGGCAGCTGGATCCATACGTCGTAGGCGTCCATGATGAGAACGAGGTCGTCGGGATGCAGGCGCTCGTCTGGCGGGGTGGCGTCGGAGGAGAGGGTTTCCAGGACGGCGAGTGTGCCGTCTAGCTTGCCCAGGTGGCTGCCGCCGAAGCCGCCGAAGGTCTTGTCTGTTTTCTTAAAGTCGCGGCCCCAGTTGGCGATGATGGGGGCTGGGTAACCATTGGCCAGGGCGGAGAAGATGGTTTTGCAGAGGTTCGTGTTGGGGTCGTCGGCGGGGAGGATGACGCGGAGCTTGCGGTGCACTGGGCCTGTGGAAGAGGTCGGGGATGCAGGAGACGCTGAGGAGGTGGTGGTTGGTAGAGCGAGGTCGTTTTCCGGGTAGGTATCACCCTTGGCCGGTTCGGAATGTGGAGGAGGGTCGGTTCCTGTTGACGGTGTTGGTGTTGGTGTTGCTTGTGTGATTTGGAGGTTGCTCTGTGCTGAGTGTCAGTTTGGTTTTGGTCAAGTAGTGCAGTAGAGATTATGTAGAAGGTAACGTACACCGTAAAAAACGCCGATGAGAATGAGCCATGTGGCGACAACAATACCGACGAGGACCTTCAGGGACAAGCGGCCGCGACAGAGGGTAAGAAAACCCCGTCGGTGGGCGGATCTCTGGGGGGCCCCGAACTCGGGATCGTAAGGGTCCTCATAGTTCAGTTTGTGGTAGGAGGGACTTCTTGCTCTGGAAAAGAAGCCGGCAATATCGGCTGCAGCTTCGCGGAGGATACTCATGGTGATGGTCGATTCGTACAAGAGGGAAAGTCGGCGGAGGACTAAGAGGTGCTACTCCGGGAGTCGACTGGACGCAGAGGTAAGGACCGGCCAGGTTGCATTAGAAGGTGTCGACGACAATGGTATGGCAAGAGAGGCGAAGCAGCCTGAACTGGCGGTCCGTTGGTCTATTCTGATATGACGATATATGTGCGATGTTTTCGGTATGTTACCAAGGCATGACGAGAAAAAACGACGTTATTAAAAACGAGTATTGAAAGGAATGACGGCACGTCGTCGACGAAGACGCAAAGCTGGAAAAAGATAATAAAATAAGACAGGCAGACCCGTGTCCTGTGGTCTGGCAACGATGGAAAAGGCGGATAAGAAAGGTAAGGAGGAAGATCACGAAGGAAAATGTCAAGAGCGAACGAGATGAAAAATGAGAAAACGAGGAAAGGATCGGAGGAGATGAAATCACTGCTGACAGGAACAACACTGCGCCTCCTCCTGCAGCTGAGTCGAGTCGTCGGTTGGTTTGTTCGATGAACAAGGTGAAGGAAGGATCAGCTGTGGGTTGGATTAGGTACTGGATTTTGCAGGGATGTTTCCGGGGTGGGCTGGGCAGTGACTCCAGTCGGTAGCTCTTTCCTCTTCGTTTCTTCCCATTTTCCATTTTTCTTTTCTTTTCTTTTTTCTTTTCTGTCTTCTCGGGCGGCTAAAAGCACAACCTGAAATGACGTTGTCATCATTCGTCACGTCAGTCTTCGTGGACGTCTGCCTAGCCAAACAAATCCTGGAAACGAAAAAAAGTCTTGGATTTCATCACACAGGGATTCGTAATCCGCGATTACGTGTATCAAGAGTAAACGCCACCCCATGTGCCAAGGGTCCATTGTTCCCACGCAGCCCTGTTTCATTTTTCAGATAGCCCCTGAACATGTCTGGTAGGAGCCCCGTGATAGGGCGGATGTCTGGGACAAGAGGGGCTCGTCAGAACTTGGACTCTTGGCCTTGCTTGGCGGATGACGGCCGAATGTGGGAATCGTGCGGCCGTTGTAGGTATTTATAAGTTTTCAGGAATACCTGTACACTACATATGCAAGCAGGAGAAATATTGATTTGCTTTCGCCGTATTCCCTCCAGATTCAGGTACACTTATTGAAGAAAACGGCGCAATACGAGTCTTGCAACGATTCCCACCGACTAAACGATTAGGTAGTGACGATAATCTTCACCGTCCCTGGCTAACGGCGCACCGTTGCCGATTTCCGGGTTCGGGGGTGCCAAGGCCTTGGTAACCCGGTTCTCCCCTTCTGGTAAAGTATTGGTCGATCCTTTTTTAGGGGTTCTGTTGTCTTTTTTTTCTTTTTTCCGTATCATTCGGTTTGCAGAAGGAATGACTAAGAGAGTGGGGTTCGAAGCAGGTTCGTTCTTTCTTTAGCGCTCCCGTCTTCTCCTACCGTTTCACATATAAAGGTGCTTACACATGTGCATTACGTATCGTATATTACTCATCGACGTCACCTGACCTCTGCCTTGCGTTCAATCTCAAATGGAACTGCCAACCTCAACTCTACCTAACGCTCACCTCACGCCTTGCCATAATGTACATAGGTATCAAATACACCGCAGACCTCGTATATACTCAGATACAGATACCGGACGTACGCCCGAAAACACTCCCCGAAAACGGCACAGAGCCCCTACCTTCCTGATCGTTCTCCCTTCTCGTTCTTCCCGTCCCCCTCCCCCTTCTGGGCCTTCCGGGCCTTCCTCACCTTCAACAGCTCCTTGGCCCGCTTGGGATTCTCCACCAAGTCCAAAGCCCGCTCCCTCCGCGTCTGTCTCCTCGTCTGGGGCCCCAACACATCACCAGCAGCAACCACCGCCGCCTCGACGCGGTTCAGGTCGCTCTCCGCCGAGCTGAGCGAGCTCCCGCTGGGACTCCGGTTGAGCACCATGCTGATGCCGCGGCCCTCCTGCTTCTTGATCCGCGCCTGCCTCTCCTTGAGCCGCACCAGCTCCTCGTCGGCGCAGTGCATCGCCACCACCCCCAGCCCGCTCAGGTTCCGCGCCATAAAGTCGCGGAGCGGTTCCAGGATCGACTTGTCCGGTCGATACGTCCCCGAGTCGTTGTCGATCACGAGCTGGTAGTACGCCGGGTCGTCCGGCGGCTCTTCCGTCGGAGGACCGCCCGCCACGTCGGCATCCGGGTGCGTACGTTCGGCCGGCATGGGGTCGCCCGACGACACCGGCCTCTCGAGCCGCCGGATGAAAAACTCGCCCGCCGACGCCACGTACGTCGCCATGTCGCTGTGCATCGTGTGCTTGCTGAGCAAGTCGATGCTGAACTCGTGTCCCGTCTCCGTAAACCGGAACATGCCGTCCAGCGTGAGCACGTACGTGAAAATCCGCCCGCCCTCGTCGTAGTGCGCCAGCCGCAGGAACAGCCTCGATGCGTCTTCCGAGCACGCCTCGAACGTGCCGTATTCCGTCGTTTTGCTAAAGTTGTAGATGCGCCTGTGCTGGTCGTGCATTGCTTTGTTCAAGATGCGGCCCCGAATGCCGCGGCTCCAAAACATGCGTCCCACGAGGGGCCGGAATTCCACGAACCGATGATACATGATGCCGGGGACGGGGCCGGCGAACTGTATTTCGTTGGATTGAAAGCTGCATGACGTGGTAAGCAACCAAATTTTATTCTGGTGAATAATGATAAAGGGGTCGCCCAGGTGGGAGGGGGTGTTCATGGTGTCTCGCAAAAGTCACGTCACATACTCGTATCGCTGCGTCTTCCTACGGCTGGCATCTTGGCTTCTTCTCCCCAGCAGTGGGGGGCGATCGTGACCCAAGTCCTCGCTGACTTTCGTCCCTGTAATACGACCAATGGTCGGACTAAAGTGCTGGAAGTGATAACACGGCCCAACCGTGTACATCTGCCCATGAGGAGGGCTGGACTGACCGAGGAGCTCCATGCTGATTTGGACAGTCGGCGTCATCTTGACCTCGGGATTCAAGCAGCTATTGATGGCCCTTAGAAAGTATACCCCCTTGTTCCCCGTGCGCTTCGTGACCTTGTACTCCCGCCCTGGCGAGGGGGTGCCCTCCCAGTCGGGCGTGATGCCGTCAACCTCGATCGTCACGCTTCCAAGGCTGTCGTCCTTGCGCGGGTAGTCCTCGTCGTATATCCGGCACTGAAGAGTGAAGCCGGTCGCTGGGATATTGGCCACAATCCATTCATCCTTCCACTCGGGCTCTGTTGTCTTCCGCACCGTGTGGGTGCGTCGTGCGATATCCGGGTCCTCCTTGTGGCGTTTCGGCAGCGCTGACCGAAGGGTGGCATAGATGAAAGGGTCTGAAGCGGCGGAAACAATATCGCCCACCGGGAGATTCGTCGCCCGATGGAAAATGAACTTGATAGTGTAGCCAGGAGGCGCGCTGGGCAAGGGCGTCGTGTCGAATCCACCAGGCGGTTTGGCCTTCTCCTTGAGCTTCTTCTTATGGGACTTCAGGGCGGGCTTGAGGTCAGTGGGGTGACGAAGAGCGTGAAGAATTGATGAACTATGCGGCGGTTTGTTGTCGGGAGTGCTTGGACTCTGGGATCCAGGTGAGCTGTTGTCCGGTTGCTCGCCAGACTGTGGCTTTTGAGGCAGTGACTTGTCCACCGCCTGGCCTCGTGATGTCCTGCCAGGGGAACCCCTGGAAGCTTGCCCACTCTGACTTCCCTGATGGTCATTCTGATGAGCGAGTCTCATCTCATCATCGGTATGTGTAGGACCATTTGTTAATCTCTTCAATGATTTTTCCTCTTGCATCTGCGCAGGCGTTTGATGGGCCATCTCGGTCATCGTGGCGAGAGAGAAAAGGGGTGGCTTTTCCGCGCGCGGAACCAGGGATGTCTAAGGTCTGGCCATGCAGGTTTCTACACTCGTAAGTGCACAAGTCGGAGAACTAAAGTGGAATACGAGAGTGTCAATCAATGCTAACCGCGGCATCCGAAGGCTGCCTATTCGTAAGCTCCCGGTGCTAGCCAGTCTGCCCGATCAGTGGCCACTGGTCGCTGCGGGAATGGCTCCCCTGTGGGTGGTTTCGGGAGCCTCGAGGGACGCGAGATGGTCTGGAATCCAAGTGGAGGTGACTGGGATATTGACACACCATGGATTGTAGTGTGTAGTGTAGGGCAGGAAGCGCGTCCTGACATCCTTCCATCAACGTGATTCAGGAACCTCAAAGCATCCGACCTCGTGACGTCACTGCATGTCAGACAGAATACGTACCCAATCTTCACGTGACGTTTTCGCTTGCATCTTGTGTGTGCTTCAAGCGTCTCGTATCCTGAACATCATTGATTCTTCAATCCCGAACTTGAAGCTCCTGCCTCTCGGGATCTCTCCCGTCATCTCCTGCACCGGGGCATCGCGGTCCTAGGAGTTGCGCTATTGGCGGCGATGGTTTAGTGTGGCACATGGTCCTGTTGAGGGACCTTGTACACACCGTCAACCTGATGAAGAGTCCACGCGCCACTGAGCGCCCTCTCCAGTTTCCACCAAGTCGGGCCGTCGCGCGCGGCGAGGACGTCAGGGGTGGGGGTCCAGCCGTCGCGCACGACCGTGTTGGCCAGCCCCAGGATAGCGACAGCGATGGCGACCCGGGAATATGAATCCATTGCCGGGCTCAACGAATGTCACGGGAAGGCGGGAGAAAGCGACCCCGTCGGAGCCGACGCGCAAGCCGATCTCATGCAAGAGGCTGATCGTGTCAATGCTTTGGGAGGGCCGGTCCACGTGGGGCACTGGGCAGCGCTGCTCCACTAGGAAGCGGGTGGGCGAACTCTTATCTCGGCTTGATTGTTTTCCCGGGCCCTTGGACGTGTTTCACGTGACTTGGAGACCCCGTCTGACATGGAAGCCATGTCAACTGGAACCACGTCTTCATTCTGGTTTCAGTATCTCATCGAATTCGTTGCTTCTGATGGTCGACGCTGAGACACTAGCATAGTACACTAATGGACTAGTGGATTGCGCCGTGGCTTATCGTACCGTACTGTGCACACTTCGTCTAGTACTCTGGTGAGCCCCGCGAGTCAGAATTCGGATACTTCTCTAAAATCGGACCGCGAAGAGCAAAGGACTGACAAGTAGGGAACTCTGGGTAACTGGTAACTGGGGCCATCCAGGGCCAAAGTAGGACCAACAGAATACAATCGCCGCCCTTCTCTAGGTCAGGGCTCCTCAAAGCCACGAACGGAGCTGTGAACAGAGCTGCAAGAGACAAACTAGTTGCCCCGGGCGAAGCGGACCATCGCAGCCGTTCCGGGGGGCCGTCCCGGTCTGACACCTCCGACACGACTATTTCTAGCCGTCTGGTACACTGGAATCCGTATATCATTCCTAGAGAAAGACCTGAGACCTTGTGTATTCGTAGGCATTTGTACTTATTCGTAGGTGTCTTAGAGTTCAATACGATGATCGTATCGAGAATGCTCCGGGCCTAGGCTAACTAACCTTCCTTGGCATGGATGACGGTCGCCGCACCAACCCAAGACCTCACCGACTTACTATATAAGGACAGCCTTTCCGCCTCATTCCCTCCACAACCATACCCGACTCCCGAGTCCCTACGTTGCCTTCAGTGCGACTTGATTCTCTCCCAACAACCGAACAACCAACAACTCGTCTGCCACCGCTCGCACACTCACAATGCCTTCCGGAAAGTCCAACTCGTCCTCTGGCAGAGGCTCGACGCAAGGCGGCAGTTCGGGCTCAGGCAACCAGAACAACTACGGTATCGTCAGAGATGGTTGGGGCACGCGTCCGAACTTTCAGGCCAGCTACGGTCTGGACAGTACGTGTCCCCTTTGTTCCCGCGTTTCTGTCTCAACGCAATTCTGACTCGTGCAAAGTGTCCACCCAAGGTATTGAGCAAGGCAACGCCATCCTTGACGGTTTCCGGCAGCAAGATCGGGCCCAGGGCGGTAACTCTGGCCAGAAGCGTTAAGAAACTGGGATAGAACAACACGTTACACCTCCTATCCAGTCGGAACCACGATGGAAGCATGTTCTCTGCTTTCCAGATATTGACGGCAATCGAATCTGGTCATGACCGGCGGCGTTGGTTAGAAGACTACGAGTGTGCCGGCAGTCATTTCATTGATCCTTTTACTACGTAGCAAAGGCTGTTTCCCACCACCCGATGGACGGACGGGTCCTCTAGCTCAGTCCTATCAATAACAACATTACGGTCACGTCATCAAAGCCATCAATGATTACGTCAAAGAGTGTGAAGGAAGAATGTCGCAGGGAGTCGAGTAATGCCAACCAAAGACAAATATTGGCAGGATGGATTAATTTTGACATCCATCTCTGAAGACGGTCAACACGGCAAGTTGTTATGCCGTTACAACTTACCCAAGCCATGTCTGCCCACAATGTCGTCAATGTTCATCAATAGACATCACCTGGTTACCCTGCAGATCATACTGGTCATGACAGCTCCATATTATTCGCACTACTGTACTATCTAGCCATGTCCGGCGATGGGCTTGGGCTCGTACAGCTCCTCGAGGTACGCGTCCTCCTCGTCGGTCAGAACCTTGCCCTTGCAAGCCAGGGCCTCATCCATCCTCTGGACGCTGCTGAAGCCGACAATGGGGCTCGCGACCTTCTTGTTGATCCAGGCCAGGGCGACGTGGGACATGGGCCAGCCGCGCTTCTCGGCAATCTCCATGACGCGTGCGATGATCTTCCTGTCGAGCTCGGTGGTGCCGTGGCCACCGTCCGACTCCTTCTTCTCCTGGGCGCTGCGGTCGGTGGAGCCAAACTCGGCGGGCGGGCGGGCGAGGTGGCCGCGGCAGAGCGGGGCCCAGGGGATGAGGCCGACGCCCGTGTCGTTGCAGAAGCGGTTCATCTCGCGCTCCTCCTCGCGGTAGAGCAGGTTGTAGTGGTTCTGCATGCTGATGAACGGGGTCCAGCCGTTCTTCTCGGCCACGAACTGCATGCGGGCGAACTGGGTGGCCCACATGCTGCTGGCGCCGATGTAGCGCACCTTGCCCGACTGGACGAGGTCGTGGAGGGCCTTCATGGTCTCCTCGAGCGGCGTGTTGTGGTCGAAGCGGTGGATCTGGAGGAGGTCGATGTAGTCGGTCTCGAGGCGCTTGAGAGACGCCTCGACCTGGTTGAAGATGGCGGTGCGCGAGAGGCCAAAGTGGTTTTGGTAGTCCTTGCTGGCCTCGTACCCTTCCCTGTGGCGCCAGCTGCTCGTCTCTGCGGGAAAAGACCTTGTCAGTCCTGACTTTCTATGCAAGAAAGAAATGAAAAGAAATGGAAAACAAAACGCACCTGGCTCGTCGGCAACACCCCAGAAACACTTGGTCATAATGACAAGCTTCTCTCGAGGGATGTCGTATTTCTTGATGGCCTTGGCGATGATCTTTTCAGAGACACCGTTGCAGTACATATTGGCGGTGTCCCATGTGTTGAGACCACGATCGTATGCTGCCTTGAGGAGGGGGAGGGCCTATATGAAGACATGCCAAGTCAGTGATTTGACCGCAACTTGACCAATAAATCGAAACCTGGTGAGGCGAGAACGACAGAGGAAGAGGGGAGAAGGAAGACTGGATCAGAAGCGGCAAGGAACGGCCTTCACATACCTCATCCTCCTCAATAACCCAGGGCATACTCCTCTTATCACCGAAGCTCATGCAGCCAAAGATGGGCACGGAGATACGGAGTCCAGACTTTCCGAGTCGACGATACTCGGCCTTGGTGTTCTCAAGGGACTCCTTGAGGAGAGGGGGGTATTCTGGAGCGGCCATGGTGAAGCTGTTTCGAGGACGTTGAGCTCGGAAAGTTGGAATTGATCGTGCAATTGAAAGAGTCCGACAAGTAAAAGGACAGCAATCAGCAAAACGAAAGGAAGAGAAAAGAAGGAAAGAAAAAGGCAAGCCCACTTTATACCTAGGTCGAGTCGGGGGGACAGCTTGCTATTTGTCCCTTATTAATTACGAAGCTGTCCAGAGACAGGAAGCAAAACGATGCCCCTCCCCCACATTGACGACCCCTCCTTTTTAGCTCCATTTCCTTTCCCTTCCCCACCATCCATCTCATCTCTTGAATTTCAGTAACGCATGCGATGGTAGTCTCAATTTGTCAGCGAAGATATACCTATATCTCGATGACTTACCCTAAAGGGACAACGCCTATGACGGTTATTGAACACCGGGATACCGCTACACACGCTTCACGGCGGTTCGGCGGGGATATTCAGTGACGCCCGGGGTCTAGCTATTATAGCGACCCAAGTCCTAGAATCACCATCTTCACTTCATCCATCTACAACAATAACCTCAAGCGATAAAATAGCTTCCTTCCCTTCTCATTCCTCAATTTGAGTATCTGGCCGTCATACCTGCGACTCCTGTCTACGCCACCAAACAGACCTGATGGCTTCGAGGATGGACAAAGTGACGATGGACAAAGAGTCTACTGGGAATCTCGCAGGCTATACAGGGTTTGGCAAACATGGCGAAATTTATTGGCGGAACAATACATGTTACGACGATAGTGGTGGAATCACAGGATATAATACAGAACTGGAAGTCTTGCTTGAAGGGCATCCCCGTCATGGGGATGCCTGGAACAAAAATCCGGGAATAAAGGGCAAGGAAGAAATAATACGAGTTGTTGGCCACTATCTATCAATTTCACTCTACTCCATTATAAGGGAATACTGACGTTACAATTCTACTCAGCATCCATTCTTTGAGGCTGGTCAAATATGGCGCCAGAATAGAATGTCTGGACAGGATGACATGTAATACTCAGGGGACTGTGGTCTCCAAACCATACCCACATGATACAATGAATTAGGCCCATTGACAAGTCCAGGCGACGATCACCATCGCGGTGTCTTGATGTGAATATTATAGAATTTCTCTGTAGTACAGCGAGCAATGACAGGCCGGAACGCAGTCCTCCGCCGTGGAGTTGCGGCGCCGTGTTTCATCCGCCCAAGACCACCAATGGACAATGCCACATCCCGCACCACGTTCCGGACGTCGGCAGTTCAAAGTCGGAGTCGGGGACATCCACCCGTCGAAGCCCCTTGTCAACCCCATACATCCACCGAGCATCGCGCAGATCCCCGCCGAGTGCGGTAACCAGCACCGCGGGTCTACAATATGACAGTGGCTCCGTTGCTTGGAAAGGCTGTGATCTTCGTGCCTGGGATTTCCCTGATACATTATCAGGTCTCAGCTCAAGCTTTCCATTTGCGCGGATAGATGAGAGATGTACTTGAGAGTCAGATCAGTTTTTCTGATCACTCCTGTTTCGTGGATGCCGTGGCAGACTGATGAACAGACCTATCCATGAGCAGAACAGGGTTACGGGAAACCCTTCGCCCGCATGTCTATATAAGACGAAGATCCACGAGACTCTTGACCATAATCCCAAGTTGTCATGATCAGGAGGTCAAGTCGTATCGGCATCTCTCTCGACAGTTCTCTCGACACTCTTTCGACGTCCCAGCTACATCGACCACCCCCTTAGACAACACCGTATCTCCGCCAGGATGAAGTGTGCAACTGGGATGCTCGCCACTTTGCCCCTTGCGGCACTGGCTTGTCCAGTCGCCCCGCCCTCCAAGCGGCAGACCACAGAGCTCTGTGGACAGTGGGATAACGTCGAGGCAGGCAACTACATCCTGTACAATAACCTCTGGGGCATGGAAAACGCCGAGTCGGGCGAGCAGTGTACAACGCTCCTAGGCGCAGGCGGCGACAGCCTGCAGTGGTCTGCCGAGTGGACTTGGATCGGTGACCAGTATAGTGTCAAGTCGTACCCCAACGCCGTCTTGAACATTGAGCCCAGACCTCTGAGTGAGATTTCGAGCATGCCGACGACGTGGCAGTGGAGGTACGTCTTCCCGTCCCGGCGGCAGAAAACGACCCCAGGACAGGGTTCTCGTTGGGTCCACAACCTACACACCTCCAACCCCTTCTCAAACCATCACACGTACATGGAAACAAAAGGATGCGTCCAATTGTGCCCTCACATCAGACTCGACTAACTTACCTTCCGATAGCTACACCGGCTCCGACCTCATCGCAAACGTAGCATACGACATCTTCACCGGCGCCACGGGCGACAGCGCGCCCGACTACGAGTTCATGGTCTGGCTGGGCTCGCTGGGCGGTGCAGGCCCCATCAGCGAGACGGGTAGCACCATCAGCACGCCGAACATCGGCGGCGTGACGTGGGACTTGTACACGGGAAGCCACTCCCAGATGACTGTGTACAGCTTCGTGGCGCAGTCGAACGTCGAGAGCTACGCCGGCGACTTGGCCGACTTTGTCAACTATCTCGTCGAGAACCACGGCGTGTCGACGAGCCAGATAATGCAGAGCGTCGGTGCGGGAACGGAGCCTTTCATCGGATCCGACGCTGTTTTTACCACCAATGAATACAGTATCTCGGTTTTGTAAGGCGGACCGTCGTAGACGGACTCATTCCAAGGCCTGCCCTGGAGGACTGGACGTCTGTAACGTTGGGTCGAGTTTGAGAGTAGGGTGGTTCATTCTCGTATCATTCTTCGCTTCCACGCGGATTACTATCGAGGCAATAAGTGGTTTCCGCGACTCCGCAAGCTAGTCACCAATTGTATATCAAAATTGCAAAAATTGACCACTTACCAAGAGGGAATTCCATGTGTTAACATGGACCTAAGTGCAAGTGCTTATATAATGCGACACTGGATGTGTCTCGAGTTTTGAGACGTTAGCTGTGTTAGGAGGTAAAACGAGTTGGTGCTAGGGTGAGAGAAACTTGACCGCTTTGACTTGGTGTTCCCTTGGCTAGGTAACGTCCAGTGCGATGGACAATGATGTGTTTTGCAAGTTTCATTCATCGTCATTGCACGTCGCGAACAGTTAAAACTTGGCTGATGACGACTGGATTGAGAAGTCTGCACGACGACGATGATAGTGATGCCAAGATGACGTAAGCACTCGTGATCGGCAGGATAAAGCCCCTTTTTCCGGATAAGTTGGCTCCATCTTATCGGCTGTCTGTCGGAATTATCCAATCAGATCGGTTCGTTGGGCCTCTCGGCCACGCACCTGTGGGAAAGTACAGGCACAGCCTCACAGTGTACAGGTAGGCAGGCACCATGCCGCTTGCGACTGCCCCTGTCTCCGCCCTCTGAGCTTATTTTAGGAGCTTGGACGTTGGGATGGTGCGGTCTGGGGCTGGCAAACGCCCCTGCATCATTGGCAGAAGGGACCACCAATCTACGAATCTGCGACGGTCGCGCCTTCCTGAAGTCCTGGTGTCATTAAACACGCCTCCGTGAACCCCCCTCCTTCCAACCGCATGTATTCCGTTCTTGATATCAAGTTTGTATCTTCTCCGCTTTCAATTAATATCGACCTGTCCTTTCCTTTCCCCTTCTTTTTTGTTCCCACATTCCACAGCCGTTCGTTCTCCGCCTCGCCTCGATTTGGTCTCACTTTCACCGGCCACCTGGGACCGATTGTCTCTCGTTTTATCGTTTGATCGACATTGTTTTTCCTCTGCCGCCTTTCCCACCTTTTAACTCTACTTTGCGAGCGCGAATCTCTTGGTATCTCCAAAGTTAGTCTACAGATAGAAGAGAGCCTACTTTCGGATCGACTGAGACCGAACCGTTCGTTGCGCTGTACTTTTTCGATCACGGCGGGGACATTTCATTCCGGAGAACTGTCGCGACTCATAAAGCGACGACGGTTTGAGCGACTTCATGGTGGACTTCACCTCACTGGCCGGGCGACTCGTCGCCCGCGACGAAGAGAATTGCGGTGCCTCGCGGTGCGAGAAGCCTGTCCCCGTCGCCCGTATTCTTCTCATCGTCTCTCTTACTCTCGGGTGTGTTGATGCCTTTTCCCCCTTTGGATAAATGTGTCCTGTCGCGCTGAGGCCTAACTGAATTCCGTCCTCCAGCGGCGCTCTTATACTCGGCACGCTCACGGTACTTTTGGTGCTTCACAAGCGCCGCCAACGACGCGACAAGAGGGAAGACGCCATCGCAAATCTCGATCTCGGCGACGACATTATTGAAGACTACCCCACCATCCAGAGGCCACGGCCCAGTCGCCATACCGAACAACAGCGGCACAACTATGGCCCTGAGGCCCCGAACCCGTACGGCGATTCGTCGCGCTGGGAGAACAGGTCACATCATGGCAGGAGTCCCGTGAGGCCCAGTCAGGGCAGGAGTCCTCTCCTGCCAAGTCATGCCGATGGGTGGTCGGATGCCGGGAACGGCAAACCTGGGGGTGATCGCTAGCGAGATTAGTCACCTGTCGGGGCGAGTCGGAGAAAGATGGTAGATGCTTGGTAGGATAATCACATATGGTGCGGATAATGGCGCCTTGGACAGGTGCCACCGGCGGTTCGACATGGCCGTTGTGGACATGGTCGAACTGACCAAAGCAAGCCCCTAGATTTTGTTTGTTTGTTATGTGTTACGAACCTGGAACGTCAGTCCTACTGTGATGCGCGTCCGGAATAGGACGGTGCATCGTATAAACTATGGCTTGATGCGTCGTGGCAAAGCCTGGCGAGTCGGACGAAACGGTAAAATCCGAGGCCTTCGTAAGTTGTTAATTGCGCCATGAGATCATGTTATGACGGAGGACTCCAAGTCTTTGCTGCGTTGTCTTCAGGTGAGTTGCCGTGACGGGAAGTTGCTCTATGATCTTGTCACTGATGAGGTGTATTGGCAATCTGCGTAGGCCATGGAGGGAGACCACGGCCACGTCTGACGAGAGGTGTTTAGTTCAGCGCCGAAAGCTAAACGCAGGTTTAGCGAATCCCGGGGCGATTCTTCCCAGTCGTGTACCAACGTCGAGGCATGTTAGACGACCGAATCAGACACAGACTGGACTTATAAGAGAAGAAAGGCACCTAACGTCCCACAACGCAACGGCTCCGGTTACCACGCGGCGGAGAACGACGGGTGAAACACCACATACCCACTTGACGTTCAACGTCGTACACGTGTAGTGTATGCACGGCATGATTCAGGAAACAAAGTGACGTGAATGGTGATCACTTGGGAGTTCTCCAATTTCGGGCCAGTGGGGATCGTGGGATGGCTTCGCGACTCCTCCGCTCTGTCCGAGAACGGCGTAGTCGGCCGTCCCGGTGCCAGTCCCGGGTGTTCCCATTGAAGACCTTGGGCCAAGGCCGTCGATTCTTCTCTACTCGGCCACAGGGACGATGGCCGGGGTTGTTGTGGTCCGGAGGACGCGAGCCGGTTGATATGATGGACCGACAAGTCGCGGAGACGGAATGGGACCGATAGGCTGGGGAAAAGCGGGAATCGCTTCTCCGGCCTAGATTGTCTGGTATTCCATTCGCCGTCGCTGTCAATTGCATTTGTCGCATGAAATGTGTAGAGACGGAGGACGACACGGACAACACGGCTTGGGCAGGATTATAATCGGTCTGACTAACGTGTGGAGATTTCCGTTGGAATGCAGCCATGCAGCCAGCCACATGTGGTGAGTGGGGTTCATTCAGGCCGTCCTTGAGCATCACATCACTGTGATGAGATCCCGATGTTCGCGTTCGGGTCCACCCGTCAGCAACGACCACGACAAATAATGGCTTGGTGCCTGGTTTTAGCAGTCACCTTAAACCGTACAAAGTAAAGGGCGATTCGCAAGCGGCGCTAGACCTCAACGTGGCTCGGAGTCATTTCCCTTGGGGCATTGTACGGTACCGAGGGCAGAACCTTTTCTTTTGGGTTGAAGAAGAATAATAATGGAATGCAGAAATAATAGTAAAGTCGAGCGGTCGAACCGTCAACTTCCGATGTCGGGGATATGGTAGGTACGTAACTACTTCGTAGGTACTTCATTCGTCCATGGTCCCACGACCGCTTGGACCTTTCAACCCCTGCTCCCACTCATTCCTTCGCCCTCCTCTCTTCTCTCTCTGTCTCTCTCAAGCAGAACCACTTCTCGGAATTGGTTGTGGCAGTGAAGCTGAGCGAGAAAGAGATTATCATTGTCCTAACAGAAGCTAGTGCATACTGTACTTACAGTACTACTACGATAATCACTTCGCTACTGCATTGTGCTGCATGATACAGCATCATTACCGAGAAAACCTCCACCACTCTTGTCCCTTTTCTTTTTCTGGCGTGGCTCTAGTTGGCTTGGCTGCCCCCTCTCCCCTGTCCCGCTTTCTTCGTTTCCCTCCCCGTTCTCCCCAGCCTCTCTGTCGTCTCTTCTTCCCGTTTCCTATTCCTTGATTTCCATCTGACGTCGGTCCACCACCACAATCCACCCGTTTACCAGACGAGACATCCTGCCGCCCGTATCGTCGTTGCACGAGCTGGTCCCAATCCCAAGCATCGTCCAATGCGGTCAACAGCTCGGTCGACCAGCCGACGACCAGCCCTGAACTGATCGCGAAACGAACCGCATGCGCCGCCCCAGCGCGGTGCTCAGCGAACAGCACCACCAGCACCACCGCTCCAACGGCGATGGAGGCTCCGTCTCCCCCATCTCCACGGAGTCAGGCCATGCTGGTGGTCTAGCAGGTGCCGGCGGCGATCCTCTCCCCAGCGAACCGAGCCTCACGAGCACGATGCTGGGCCGCGCGCGCTGCGATAAAAACAACGACAACGACAACTCCAACGCCGCCAACACGACCACCGCCAACAGCAGCAAGCGCCAATCGCTCTACCACCCTCCCGCAGCGGCCCGCGGCGCCGCCCCTCCCGAGATCTACTGGTCCGAGGGCATCACCCCATCGGTCTCGAACCCAGACGACGGCGCCAGCGCGAACCTCAGCACCACGGGGCCCAGCGTGACCCGCAGCGCCAGCCGCTCGCGCATCGGGAGCTACACTTTCTACCGGGAGCCGACGCCCGAGCCGCAGGAGAAGAAGACGACGACGCGTGGCGGTGTCGGTTCTCGCCCCGTGTCGGGGTTCGGCTTGGGCATCGCGAGGCCTTTCGGCCGCGGGCGCAAGGATGGGAACAACAATCGCGGGAACCAGGACGATAAGGACCGGGGGTTTCCTTTCGGAGGCGGCGGCTACGGTTACGGCTATGGGGCGTACGGCGAGATGAACGACGATGACAGCGCGGCCACGCATGCGAATAAACATCGGAGACGCTCTTGCTGTGCATGTTGGCAGGATCGGGGATGGGTATTTTGGGGTCTGGTCGCCCTTGTGACCATTATACTCATTGGGGTGGCTGTCGGGTTGGGCGTGGGCTTGGGCATCAGCACGCCCTCATCCGAGGGGCAAGACGGGGATGGTAAGGAGGGTGGAAGCGGGTTTGGGGATCCCGGAAGTAGCAGCATTGAGAGTGGCTCTCCTGGGACGAGGTACGTTTTTTCTCCTCTCTCTCCCCTCTCGTTCCTCATCAATCAGCCAATGCATATCCGTTACCGGCAGTGGTACTAACTTCAACGACCAGCATAAGCGCCTCGAGCACCGCCCCCAACTCATCCCCCACGTCCCCGACATCGACCCGCTCGTCCAGCTCGACAAGTACCTCTTCGAACCCACCTTTCCCGACGACAACAAGCAGCGGGTCCCTCACCTGCCCGGAATCGAACTACACGCTATACTCGGTTCCCGGGTCAACGGTGCTGTTCCTGCGCCTCTGCGATACGGACTATAATGACGCAGCGGCCGAGAATATCCGCGACGTGCCGACGGAGAGCATGGCCGAGTGTATGCGCAACTGCGCCGGCACGTTCGGCTGCACCGGCTGCGGATGGGGCCCGATGCACGTGGGAGACGGGCCGCCCGATTTCCGGTGTTGGATGAAGGGAGACTTGCACGGGGAGCCGGTGTCCAAGAGCGGATGGGAGTTTGCGGTGATGCAATGATGAATGTCGGGTGGTCGCTCGCTTTGGTTTCCTTTTCTTTTTTTTTCTTTTTTTTTCTACTTTGATTTCTTGATGATTCGGAAGGTTTGCTCCGAATTAGGTGAGCGAGTTTGGCGCGGATTTGGCCTGCCGCATGTCTATACCTTGGACAGTATAGGTGTTACATACCCCCTTACTATGTGTAGATACCTCTACAATTTACTAATGTTCCTTGATCGCCTATTCTCTGCATGATCTTGCGGCCTGGCCTTGATATCGCAAGAGAAAAAAAAAAGAAAAGGAAAAAAGAAAAAAAAAAGAGAAAAAAGAAAAGCAGGTCAGGTCGGCAAATCAAGAGTAGAGCATTGTCAAAAGCGAAAGTAAAAACTAAATGGGCAAGAAGCATAGATGGAAAGAAAACGATGGTATCCAACCTAGGAAGGTTTCTAAAATTCGTTATCTTCAGGCTATAAATCATCGCCATCGACAGAGAAGTCATCTTCCGGCCGAGTTGTTGTATTCAAATGCCCATGGCAGCCCCTGAATTGTGGCTACTGTGGCGATGTGAAAGTATGATTGGTCGCTTCAGCCGTTTAATCCGCGACATAATGCGCCACAGGTCTCTCCACATTGGTTGGCTCAGCCACAATGCCTTTGACAGGCAAGTAGCAACCCTAAAATACACAAACCGGCAACGGCCTACGCATCAGCCGACAATTGGTTTCCAACGACATTTCTGACCATGCACCGAAAACTCGACCAGTCCTCTGCTCAGTGATCTGCTTCATATTGGCGCGACAGCAGATACCCGACCTTGCAGTGACCTTCATGCGGGTATACCTTATCAATACGTGTCAGCTCCAGAAGTGACAAGATCACAGAGCCACTTTATGTGTTATTCCGACAGAAACCCATATATGCTGTTATCCGTCTCTTCTCACTCTGCTCACTGCTGGGTGACGCGTCATGGTTGACGTTGTCAGCAGGTCAAATCGCCTCCTGTACGTGTACGGTACCATCCATAACAGATCTGGGGAAGGGCTCACGTGGCCCCTTGCTTGCCTCCTTGCATCGTGACCAGCCTCGACCACCAAGATCTCCAAGCCTATTCAACGCCCCTCGACTCTCCTCGTTGGCCGCTTTCTACCGTCACATCGTCAGCCTATTACCCCTTCATTACCTAATGACTGCACTCCTCGCAGCGGGGACAGCGACGAAGTGAATCAATTCGCAGATGCACGATATAGGTGGCGGGTGGGGTGTGATGGACACCTCGTCGATCCCCGGTCGAAGCACGCACGCACGACACCTCTTGGCAACCATGTCTCATCGTCTCTCGGCCCTGCGAATCACCCCACTTTCCCCATTCCCGTCGTGGAGTGGGTTTCCCCGGTTACTGACAAGATCGAGACCCTACTCCCCCCGCTTTCTTCGGGGCGCCTTAAATGCGGGGTGCATACGTCGCCTTTGCTCCCCAGGTGCCCCAGGTGAGGTGGCTGCGCTAGAAATTCCAACCTGGGATGATGGAACCACGTCGCCCGCTTTGTGCAGGTACATACAACGTACGCAGACGAAAACAACTCGCCTTGGCCAAGACACCGCTAGATGTTCCCCAGAATGCCGTCGGCTAGTGTAAATGCGCACGCTCACTCTCGCTATCTGAGCCGAACCCTTTGGCCGAGGGGTCTCACTTTCGTCGTCCCCATAGGTACCTCGAAGCTACGATGAGCGTCTAGGGACGGGGCAAATATGCAAAAAGAAAATAGTCTACGCCTCGTCTGACTCGCACGACGCGGTAAGGATTCTTTTGCAGTAAAACGGACGTCACGAGGTCATCGGCAGACGGGGACCCCTTTCTTTTTCGTGCTAGACTCGGGCCCTAAAATGGTGGGGATTCGGTCCAGTGCAAAAGAAGGGGGAACCTGTCGCCCTGGTGTTCCCGTGTCAAACGGCAAGATGACGGACTACCCAATGGAGGAGATTCAGTTTGCTGTTAGCCCGTTACGCCTCCTGTCCGTCCCAACAAGACAAGCACGAGGATGAGATTTGCCCGGAGAACGCAGTAATCAATTCCCTTGCAACACCAGATGCAGTTGTCCTAAAAGTATAACCAAACGCCGTTCCAACCCATTGTCATTATGCAGCAACCAAACTCCTCTCCAGCCTGTATAGGTCTATTAGCCCGTCGGCGATGCGCTTGAGCTCTTCGTCCGACGGCCGGACGCAAGGCTTGCGCGGCCCGCCGCCGTACTGCTCGAAGTGGCCCATGGCGGCCTTGACGCCCACGAACCCAGTCTTGATGGCGACCCAGTCCCCCTTGGCCACCACGGCCTGCAGCCGGCGGGCCTCCTTCAGGCGGCCCTGGTGGAACAGCTCCATGATGCGCACGCACGCCCGCGGCGCAATGTTGGCCAGGCCGGAAATGGTGCCGTGGGCGCCCACCACCTGGCCCTGGAGGATAAAGTCGGCGCTGCCGCCGGCCACGAAGAAGCCGTCCGGCACGTCCTCCACCACGCGCGCCAGCTTGCCCGTGTTGCCGCAGGTCAGCTTGACGCCGACGACGTTGGGGTGCTGGGCTATCCGCACGATGGCGTCCGACGTCAGGTCCCGCCCCGCGGCGGCCCCGGGGAAGTTGTATATCAGCACGGGGATGGGGCTCTCGTCGGCCACGTCGTAAAAGTACTGCACAATCTTGTCGTCGTCGAGGAGCGCGCCGTAGTAGCTCGGCGGGAGCATCAGGGCGTGCGACGCGCCGCTCTTGGCGGCGTCCCGGCAGAGCTGGAGCGTTTCCCTGGTCGACTGCGCGCCGCACCCGGCGATCAGCGGGATCTTGACGTCGTGGCCTTCTTGGTGGATCGTGTCGGCGGCGTGGCGGATGATGGCGCTGCGCTCTTCCCTCGTCAGGTGTGCTACCTCGCCGTTGGAGCCGTGGACGACGATGCCGGCCACGCCGGCGTTGATGAGGCGGATCAGATGCCGCTCGAGTGTGCTGGTGTCGATTTCGTCCGTCTCGGTGAAGAATGACAGTGTGGGAACGTAGACGCCCTCGGGCAACCTGTGGTGGTTCGCCTTGGGCTGGCCGAATGCCGGCGTCTCGTCCGTGGGGGGTGGTGATGCTAGTTCTGTGACGGGCATGATGTGTATGGTGGATGAGAAGTGGTAAGGATGTAGTGTTTTCTGAGTGTATGTGTCCCTCCCAAGCCGAGACTCAATACAAGCCGCGGGGAGGAGTATATATGGGTAGAGCCACAGGGCACGGTGAATCTGGAATCCAAGAGTTGTGTCCAAGTCGAGGGGATCAAGAGAAGACCTTTTGAGGTGATTGTGACGGGTCGAGATACTATAAGATACAGACGAAAAAATGAATAAAAAGGAGGATATTGGGGACAAGATAGAACGGAATTGCTCGCTTTTAAAAGAAAAAGAAGAAAAAAAGAAAGGAGGAAAAAGGGGGAGAATAGGGAATAGCCTACAGTCAAATAGGGCGTAGATCCAATGCCGACAAAGGTCACGAGACAACGACCTTCTTTGAGGCCCAAGTGGTAGAGAGGTCTCCCAACACTTTCCCCTTATGTCCAAGGATCCGGAGTCCAGCCATACGAACTAATTAATTGGCATGGGTCACAGCGTGGGGGTGGTGACCCAGACGCCAGCCGTATTCGTACGCTTGGATACCGAATGGCTTGGTACGTACGTACTCTGCTGGAGGTACTGTTCGCCACAAGCAAGACAAGGCGGTGTACCGATTTCGGCGGCTGGCTTCTCACATTGGACCAGCCTGACGGAAACAAGAAAGCGGTGATAGTTGACCTTTTTCTTTTTTTGTTTCTCTTCTTTTGTATTGTTTGTCCCGCCCTAATGTTGCCGTCGTAGCATGACGCCGCATGACGCCCCAATGTTGCTATTTACTACGGAGAATGACTGTTGTTTGTGTTTCTGTTAGGGAATAGTAGGACCTGTGCGACATCCCACTAACACCACCACAATCAACCCCCACGCTAGCCTGTGGTCCAGTCCTCCTGGCCACAGGAACAGCCAAATTGTATTTCATCGGCTGAAAAGAACCCCAACGGTGGCCGCAGGAACAGGAACAGAACAGCAGCCGGCTTTAGTACTGCCCGCTTCGATTCGTTCGAGACGTGCCCTCCTTTTCAGTTTCGGTATAGTGAGCCGCGGCTTCGGAGGATTTGCCCTCGCGTCATGGTCCAGAGAGCTGGGACTGGCTGGGGACTGGGCTATGAAGAGTCACAACTCACGACTGATCCCGGAACTTGATCGGAGAAGACTCCATCTCCCACGCCATCGCCCCTTGGACTGACGAAAGCAGGATGGTACGGAGAGGCCGGGCTCGAGCATCCGGTGAGCCAAGGTTGCACTTCGCCAACTTCCATGCCAGGCAAACAAGATATTGGTGGGAAAAAAGCAGCTAGACCGAGGTACTATGCAGGAGAAATTCGCGTGGGAAGGGGTAGAGCATGGCTGCGTGGGGGTGGCCACTTTGCTTGGCGACGATCTTTTGCGGATCTCAGAGACGATGGATCGGCGTTGATGTGATCGCCGGCCGTCGAGAACCTTGTTTTTCGACATCAAAATGCGCGCTGTCGGTGGAAAGTCGGCGCTCCAAAGTAGACACGTTGCTCTCCGTTATCTCACGTCCCAGCTATCATGCCGGGTGCCCTGGGGCTTCTTCGCCTGGTCCATGACCATGAACGTTGGAGGTCAGCCCCCAAGGTCAGCTCCGGACTGTTTCCGAAGGCATAATACGTATAAGATAATTGAGCCCCGTACAAACCATGCAGGTATGTCTAGCAAGTGCAGTTGCAGTTGCAGTCGTCCCCTTTCTCCAGGTTAACCCAGACCGAGTCACGAGACCAGCCTGTTGGCGCAGCGTGGCAGTCGTAGAGTGGTCCAAGGGACCAATTCGTCGAAAGGAGTTTGGTACTTCTCTATCATGTCCCTAATAACGACCCTGTGACACGGTACACCGGGGTGTCCGACCTCCATGGTCAGAACAAGCCGCGGTCAGGAGAACCCAACGACATATTGGATTCAATTCATCACGGGTTCTAGCCAACTCGCGAGCGAGACACGTACAAGAATGGTACGATACGCATGCAAACGTGAGGAACGTGGCAGGGGTTTTGGAAGGGCATGTCGCGACTCGCCGGCACTCAATGGACGCTGGCCTCTCACCGCCTCGGGGCTACGCAATGAGAACGACGCGGCCTTTGACGTCGGTCGGGCTGCGAGGTTGTCGGGTCGATGCGGGGATCAGGCGAACCCCATTGCGCAGGCATGTTGATGACAATGGCGACTTGCTCATTGAATCGGTTTCGGCGGGGTGCAGACTGGGGGCGGGGACTGTCCTGTCGGTAAGACGCCGGGATGTGGGGATCAAAGGCAGGCCTCAAATTGTGGTGATCCGATACCCGTAAATAGACCTCACCGAACATCCGGTATCCAGCTTCATTCTCTGAGAGGCACGACCGTTTCAAGGCGCGTGCAAACCAATACACCGGATGAGGCTCAGGATTGTTGTCAGACCAGAAAGTGTAGGAGAAGACAGGCGGATTCAGTGGAGTGGGCAAACAAGAAAAGAATGGAGGCGGGCGTACAACGTTCTTGCACGTTTCCAACGGTTTCAACGGTCTAGAAATGACAATGGAAGCGGCTTGAAACGACGCTCATGGCAAAGGCGTTGATGAAGAAGAGCGATAGTAATCCGGGAGCTGCCCCTGGCGTAACTGTCCTGTTCATCAGGCTTCTATTTCAGCCACAATTCCCAGCGACAAGCCACGTTGTGGGTCCAGTGGCTTGATCCACTTGATTCCGTCGTCGTTCTGGTGCCTCTTATCCTCTTTCTCCTCACAAACGGACTAAAATGAACAACAAAATCAATCGCATCAACATCTTGTCATTATTATCATTCAATGTTACATATTAGCGCGGAATCAACCGCATATCTTACATCACCAGAGTTGACATTCGACCTCTCCCTAGTCCAAGTCCATCATCAGCTTGTTCCCCATAATAATCCGGTCAAAGTCCGGCACGCGCGTGGAATTGCACCACGGCTTGTCGCGCTCCTCCCGCCGAATAAAATCGGCAAAGCAAACCAGCCAGCGGTTGCGCGGGAACCGCTCATTGATCTCCCGCCGCGTCTGCTCGTGGATGATGCTCCCCAGCTCCGGCACTTCCGGGTGCGCCCCGACGTTGTCGTACAACGTCGACAACTGGAGCAGCTGCCCCATGAAGGTGATGTTCCCGTCCCCTCCGATGTCCTGGTGTCGGAGGATGGCCTCGCACGCCGCCTCGGCTTGGTCCTTGGACGCGCCGAATTCCTGCAGCACCCGCAGCGCCACGGTGCCGCCATAGAGATCAAACGACATGCGCGTCGCCGCCATGTTCTCCTCCGCCGTCCCGATGTCGTGCAGGAGGCACGTCAGCGCGAAAGTCGTGGGCGATAATGATCCCCATTGCTCAGCGAATTGCTGCTTCAACATGGTCATGCCTTTTCAAAGTTGCCGCGTCAGATGTCATTCCTCTTTGGCTACTTGTGCAGGGGAAAGCATCTGGGAAATGGGGCAGAAGTATGGCGGCGGCATGGATATTCCTCACCATAGTAGTAGACCCTCATCGAGTGGTTATACGCCTGCTCCATCAGCCTCGCCTTGGCGTACTCCTGAACCTTTGCCACCACTGGATCGTCCGATGGAAACGAAATCTCGTCCACCCGGAGCGGCTTGGGCTCATGGAGGAACGCCTTGCCCTTGAGGATTTTGGCGGGGTTGAGTGGGCAGGCATCCCAGCCATTCTTCTTGATATCGTCGTTGGAGGACGTCATACTGGGCGTGGACAAGCGACAATTCCGTGACTCTGGTTTTCGACTGGAGACTTTGACAGAGTAAGGACCTGAAGTCTGACTGACATGAAAGTCCTGTTACGCTTCCAGATCATTGTCCCATGGCAAGCTCGGTCTTATACAAATCATTGTCTGTCGTACCACCGGAGTCGACGGAATCATCAGGCGATTGTCGGCATCTTCTGACAGCATTTCACGTCATCGATTCTATGGAATTTTAACCAACCAAAAACCCAAACTCGCATCATACCCCACGTTGGACACAAGTCGAAACTATCTACAGCAGCTTACTTTGTACTTCGTACGCTGTCGAGGACACGTGGAGTGTCCGCATCTGGTTGGACGAACTTCACGGCCAGGCACAAAGACGCCCTTGCCACATGGGGCCGTGACCGATTTGCTTGTCCTCCACTTCCAGTCCAGTCTATTTATTCGGACGGCCGTCTCCAGGATCACGTATTTTCTGCTCCGACTATCATCTCCGAGAATGCCACGGCGTGCCTCTCGTACGTCACCCGAAATCGCTGCTCGCTGTGGATCTCGGCGATCCGGGGCTCCGGAAGATATTGAGAATTGTCTGGCCCGGCCCCGCGTCTGTTCATCCTTGGACCAGTTTCGAACGACGACGGTCTTACTTACAAAACAAAAAGGGTAGTCGCAAAGACGAAGGTTCGGAAAGGCGATCATGATGCTAGACTATCCTGCCATTCTCGTCCTGGATAGCGTCGTGGAAAGTGAGACCTAGCACCAGGGAATCGCTCATCGAGAAGACCATGTCGAAGCTCGCCAAAGCGACAAGACCAGAATCCCTTGACTATATCATGACCACGAATACCTGGAGATGTCTGACATATTGTGTGCGAGCCGTTGGTTGAGACTTCGGAGCCTCGAAAGTGCTCATGGCCTGGCACCAAGGAATTCAGGATGACCTTGCGTTTATGGGCTGACATTGACCTGACAGTATCACATCTACGGAGTACCGGAAGCTCAAGCATCAGTCAGTGGTACCCTCAGTACCTGCCTTATGAGTCCGTAACCATATGCACAGTCTCGCATGTCACCAGGCACACGAGTACAAAGTGACAAGTTAAGCGTCAATGACGTCACTCCCAGTCAACACTCGAGATTGACATTAAAATTGAGCCAAGAGACCTACAGCCATCTTTCGGGATGATTTCTCCTTTGCACATCATATTGGCCAGGCTTCTAATAATCCCGCCTCTTATGAGTCTCATTCAGACCAGTCACAATGAAAATCCGAGCTTCCCGGATATCAGACTCCATCCTAATCGCCGTTTCGGGAGAGGAACCCGATCCGGCGCATCAAAACATCTCTCGGAGTAGAAGACTCCTGAAACTCATCGCCGCTTTCTTTTCTCTGTTCAAACTTCTACTCACCCGATACCGTCGCCCAGAGTTCGGCTCCCTCCGAAGAGACGTATGGTGTCTGGACGAGCGCGAGTACTTTGAGTCTTTCCAACAGAAAGACCCAGACGATTCCGCAAGAGGCCAAGGGGGGGCCAGCCAACAGGAACAGCGATCTCAACGTGGCAAGGGAAAGGGTAAACAAACTGCCCGGCTCGAGCCCATCGGCGACCTAGGTTATAGCGGCTCGACCTTCTTCACGACCCCCAACGGGAAATACCTCATCAAGTCCCTCCCCAGGCGGTTCGAGTACAAGTTCTTCACCCGAGACCTCCTCGACCCGTACGTCAACCACATGCGCGCGCATCCGCACAGTCTCCTTGTCCGAATCACCGACGTGGTCCACGCGCCCCACCCGACCCTGGGGGGCCTCCTCGGCGTAGCCCCGACTCACCACATCATCATGGAGAACCTCCTATACGGCCGCGACGCCGAGGGCGGGCGCTTCAGCAACAAGTGGGAGACGTACGACCTCAAGCCCAACGACTACTTCTTCCCCGAGCGCGACATCGCCGACGGCCGCCTCGCGCCGAAGAGTGTCAAGGATAAGCTCGTGGACGAGTTCCACGATCATGTCAGGGTGAGCGCGGCCAACAAGCGGGAGCTCCTACGTCTCCTCGAGGCAGATACCCAACTCCTCGCCGACCACAACGCCATCGACTATTCCCTCTTCCTGGTCCGGTACCCGGGGCCTCGGGCCTCGACGGACGACGGCGCCGATGACGCCGTCCCTGATAATGTGCCTTTCGTCGATTCGGACGCCTCCCCCTGGCGCACTGGCTTGGTGGATGCCGACGGCAAGTGGACGTACCGCGTCGTGGTGCTCGATTTCTTCTGGGCTAGGCATACATTCCGCGCCTGGGCGCTGACGAGCCTTGTCAAGTCGTTTAACAAGGTTGCTCATAAGGGGCCCATGAGCATCACTGCGAATCCGGCCGACTATAGGCAGCGGTTTTTGAAGATGATTCAAGATATCGTTGTTGAGGTGTGAAGTGTGTATAAAAGGGGGCTTCCGTGTTGATGGGCATGTTGGCAGTGGTTCTGGCTTGCAGTCTGTCTTTCTCCAAAGATACCCTTGATAATAACATTCTGAACATTCTGACATCTCTAATCTACCAGTCTTGACAGTATAGGCTAAAACATTTCATCCCAGGGCATCTTTACAACGCTATGAATATTTCCCAATGTCCCTGAAATCCATCCAAAGTCGCAGCTAAACTCAGCCATTCCCCTTCTTCTCGTTCATTTTTGCGGCTTCTTGAGCCTGGTCGCTGAGAGAGCCTCTCTTTGGAGGCACTCCAGCTCGAGCACGGGACTATCGATGACAATTATCATGTTAGATTAGACCAAACCAGCCTGTGGATTGAAAAGTGCATGTGAAAATGAAAAGGTAAGCGGTATTATTGTCTGCCAGGCACATACCTCTTTTTTGTACAAGTCCTGAGCCTCTTCCTTGGTGATTTCAGACATGGGCTTACCGGTCATGTCCACAACCTTGTCGAGATAGTTCTGCTGCTTCTGATGGAGGCTTTGAGCGGCCGCTGGTGCAGAGTCAGTCCTGCCGTCGTAGGTTTCACGGGGCCCAACTGCATGAAAGACGTGGTGCTCGTGTGATTCGTCCATGGGAGGCATGTTTACCTGCGGCACCTCCTTCTACGGGGCCTCCATAAAGGTTGGTCTCTTCCCGGCTGAGGTCTGACGCTTCCTTTTGGGAGATGAATTCTCCTTCCCTTGCCCTTTGCTCAATTCTCTCTGGGAATTCGGACATGGTATGTGAATGCAATGTAAAATATGTTGCTTTCAAGTAACTTGCAGGCTTATGCATCGAGGCTGATTGACGTCTGTTAGAAGATTGATGGAATGCTCTTATACCAGTTTCGGTACATTCGTATTGTGTGGTCAGCGTGCGGGTACATCATAGTGACGCAAGTTGGATGAACACCTAATGATTGATCCCCAATACTCATACCGATGGGTGGCAGGAGCCTTCGTCAAGTTGACGTTGCCTCGTACCGATGGTCCCAATCAAAGTGTTGGCAGCTTTCTCAAGGTGGGCAGTTACAACAGCGGTGATGCGGCATGCCCCGGGCACCAAGGCCGGGGCCCACATATCCCGGCTTTCGGGGAGTACGGGGTACCTCTCGGGGCGCTACCAGACACTCTATTTGGAAGTCATCTGCTAACATCGAGGTGCTGTACGATACAAGTTGTAGCTTACCCCGGAAGCACTCTTCAGACAGAGCACTATAAGTCATTCCCCCGACTTCCCGTCGTGACCATCCTCATTAGTTTGACATTGCAAACCTGCCCAACATCTATCGAGACTACTTTCTACCTAGACGGTACCAAGAAACCACCTGAACTGCAGAATCTCGGACCTGGTATTAAGTAAAGCACGTACTCTCGCCGATAAAACTGGCAGGATCTCGCTATCTGCTTGACCGGAACACGTCAGGACTTTAGCCTTTGCCTATTATTTCGAACTATATTTATATTCACCTGTAACCTTGCCTAACGCATGCTATTTCCTTGCCCTTTTCCTCAGCCGTAATCCGAGGCATTTACAGACACGTAGGAAGGAGACAGAATGGCCACACCTTCATATTCTATAAGTCAGGTAACTAGGTCGTCTTTCTGAATTGAGCACAACTGTAGATTCTGGATACATTCTCGCCACAGCTGCTTTTATAACCAATATCTAAGAGCAAGACGTCTAGGTATATTCCACCATCCATCCGGAAACTCTTCGTTCAGCGGACCTCTACTCTCTATTCGTTGCATAACTCCAAGTATCTTAGGTAAAATCCTCCTTCCTTCCCATCTAACCCGTTGCTGACTCGCGGAAAGGGCGTAGATAGCATCAACTCCCACCCGCCGGTTTCTTTCCAGGTGCCTTACTTAGGCCAAACAAGTTCCACCCAAGTCAATAGCGGATTGAACCAGAGTAGTTTGACTATAAGCTCATTCTCGGAACTCTGAAGGTCAGAAAGACCACGGCATCTTACACCATGGCACACGAGGACAAGACTCTTCCTCGGAACGGTGCCCATGGCGAATTCGCAACCGATCGGGACGAAGGACCTCAGGTGTCTGGGTCCAAAACTCCGAGCTCTTCGCCCGAATGCGACAAGAATAATTGCATCGACATGCTTATGGGTACGCTTGAATTAGCGATGGAACAGATCCGTCAGCTCAACAACGAAGTGGCTACCCTAAAGGGCCAACTGAACAAGGGCGAGCTGGCTGGTCCTGTTGAAGAAAGCGATTTGATCTCCACGGGCAGGGACGATTCGGACGAGACCGCCTTGCAGTCTCCCCATACGGAAGAAGTTGAGCCCCATTTACAGGCCTCCCATTCATCCTTCGACGAGACAGTCTTCGGCATGTCGTCAGATCCTTCCTCGGACTGGGCCGACCCGGAGAGGGAAAGTGGCACGTCGAGTGAGCAGCGCGAGGGGATCCTAATCACCCTTGACGAACTGGAGAACGACGGCCCAGGGACGATGCTCCTGGTGCAGCATTGGTGGCTCATGGGAGACGCTGATTTCTTCTGTGTCACCACGTCCCAGCGTGTCACCTGCCCATCTCACTAGACCGCTACCCGCAGGCGACAATGAGGAGTTCAAACGTTGACATTGCTTTCCACGACAGCAAGTCGCTTATCGCGGACATCGGCGGCCGACCTTTCGACAATGCTGAATTCACTAGCCTTCCATTGGTTTCAATATTCCATTAGTGCCTTTGATAGATAAGAGATCAATCCCAAATCTACGTCATCGTGGTCACCGGTGGGTCGGATAGTTGTGCCTCGGAGCCGATGATCGTATCCATAGTGTTCCGTGCAGACGAGGTGCCGGGTTTCCCGGAAGTGCCAAGTTGCAATGCCACTTGGGTTGGGATGGAATTGGAGACGAAATGTTTTCTGTCAGACACGTGAAATCCCCTTTTCATACGGTACCTACCCAAGTTAATTCGCATGAGGGTTGCGGGATGAACCCTCCAACTCACGCGACCGCATGTCGATCAACAACAAGGGACCAGGGCAAGGGTGGGGTTGGTTACGCCGTACGTTGAATTTACTTGTGAAAGTTTTAGGTCATTCTGGTGGAATGACACCGTTGGGAGGAATTTGTTGCCTAGGCACGAAAGGGCCAAGGACGACCAAGGCGGCCTCGGTCGGTAGTTGGCGGGTTACATTGCAATGTATGTGTACATGTACGGATACCGTCGGAGTAGCCGACTGTGGAGCAAAAACCCACGGTCCAGCCCTTTCGTAGTGTGAAGAAACAAAAGGAAACGTGCAGCGTAGGTACAACGTAGATAACTGCCTCCCTCGTACCCGAATTCCCAAGTACCTTGGCGTCGCATACCACTGTGGCTGAAGTGTTGGGGTATGGTACGTATTCGTAACGTAACCGCGCATGTGCAGTGTATGGACGTTGTACGTTGTATGTACAATGTACCTAATCATATCCCACACGTCACTTCGCTGTGGCATCTGCCCGCCACGACAAGTGGGGCTAGTACAGACCTAGGCCCAGCACGGCCGCTTGTTGAGCTGGTAACTGTACCTGTGATGGTCTCGTGCGAACCTTTGCTTCTTCTCATCTCTTTTCCCATTGGAATCCCCCGCCCCAACAACAGTCTGGCACCCGAGGCGTTTACGAGGAGAAAATCCCAAAGAAACCAAACCAGACGATACATCAAGTTCTCCGGTCCCTTTCCCCCCACCCCGTCTCCCTCCATACCTATGCTCTTCCGCTCTCTCTGTGCCCCGCCTTGCTGGTTCCCATCTTCTTCCATCACGAGAGCGCCTTTCAGTACACGATCCAAACTTCGGCCCGGCCTTTTTCGTCCCCCTTCCCATACTCGTCGACTCTACTTACGCGTTCTTACTACCGTAGCCAGCGTCAGCAATATGTCTACCCTAGGTGCCGATGTTGCTGACAGGAAGCACAAGGTGACGGTCATTGGTTCCGGCAACTGGTATGTATGCCCAATGAGTTGGACACGAACATCACGAGCATCACGAGCATCACGAACATCACGAACCTGCTAACATATTCTCTTCCCACCAACTAGGGGCTCAACGATCTCCAAAATCATCGCCGAGAATACCAAGGAGCATTCGGACATATTTGAAGAGGAGGTCCAGATGTGGGTGTATGAGGAAGAGGTCACCATACCCTCGGACTCTCCTCACTACGACCCGGCCATTGGCGACAAGCCGCAAAAGCTCAGCCACATCATCAACACCTACCATGAGAATACCAAGTACCTCCCTGGAATCCGGCTGCCGTCCAACCTCATTGCCAATCCGTCCGTCGTCGATGCCGCCCGAGACTCCACCATTCTGATATTCAACCTTCCCCATCAGTTTATCCACACCGTATGCGACGAGCTCCGTGGTCACATCCTCCCCTACGCCCGCGGCATTTCCTGCATCAAGGGAGTCAACGTCACCGACGATGACATCTCCCTGTTCTCGGAATGGATTGGAGACGGCCTGGGAATCTACGTCGGAGCCCTCTCCGGCGCCAACATTGCACCCGAGATTGCCGCCGAGAAGTGGTCCGAGACGACCATTGCGTACGACCCTCCCCCGATGGACAACTCGCGCGTGCCTACTCCCCGGGCCACGTCGCATGGCCGCCAGGCGAATGTGAATGGGAATGGCAATGCGGCCCCGAGAATCGCCGACCGACTCCAGGCTCTCGCGGTTTCCGATATGCAGCACAAGGATGCACGGGGCCGCACGTCCAAGACCAAGCTCACCCCGGTTCCCGCCGTCTACCCGCCACTCGACCACGAGACATTCAAGCGGCTCTTCCACCGCCCCTACTTCCACGTCCGCATGATCTCGGACGTAGCGGGCGTCTCGCTCGGCGGCGCCCTGAAGAACATCGTCGCCCTCGCCGCCGGTTTCGTCGACGGCCGCGGCTGGGGCGACAACGCCAAGGCGGCCATCATGCGCGTCGGCCTCCTCGAGATGGTCAAGTTTGGCCAGGAGTTCTTTGGCGAGACGGTCCGCCCGGGCACGTTTACCGAGGAGAGCGCCGGCGTGGCCGACCTCATCACCAGCTGCAGCGGCGGGCGCAACTTCCGCTGCGCCCGTAAGGCGGTGCTCGAGGGCCTCAGCGTCCAGGAGGTCGAGGAGCGCGAGCTCAACGGGCAGAAGCTCCAGGGCACCAGCACCGCCGCCGAGGTGAACAGCTTCCTCAAGGCCCGCGGGCTCGAGAGGGAGTACCCGCTCTTCACGGCCGTTCACGAGATTCTCGAGGGCCGCCACAGCGTCGACGACATTCCCACCTTGGTCGCGGACGACTGTTGAACTGGGTTATAATGGAGGAAACATAATAAGATTAAAAAAAAAAAATTTTCTTACGAGGATGTCGAGAATGGAGGATTAGGGTAGCCTCAAGGAAAAGATTGGCAACGGTAGAAGTGTTGGCGTTTCGGGTCACGCGTTGGGCAGCGAGCTTCACGGGTTCCAAGGCGGTCTGGGAGAGTTGCATGGCATGTATTGATATCCTCTTGCTATGGTCTTAATATTCTAACGAAGACGAGGTTGACACGGTCGATACGAGTACGTATGAATACGTACCTTGCCAAACGCAACGTCAATCTGCTTACATAATGTAGGAAGTACTTGGGTACATAGGTACATCTGCAGACCGCTTGACCCCTGTCCCTCCCCTGACCCCCTGACCCCCTGACCGTACCTACCTTCCTTGACCGCCCTATTCCCTTCCTTCTCACCCTCACCAATCTCCAAGCTGCATTTCCCCACGCGCAACCTCAACTATCTTCACAAAGCTCGTAAGGGAAGGTCGTTGCGGAGTCTTTACAGGACCCTAGATCAACAACGGAGTCCCTCGGCCCTCTCTACACCAAGATAAGCATATGCTCCTGCCCGAGGTGCATCCCGACTGGGTCCAATTCTGCGAAAAGGCAACAAAGAAGCCTTCTGGCCCCGGGGCCTAACGTCGCATTAGCACCTGCCGTCCATCTCCCACCCTATCATGGAGGGCGACCACCTCGGCCATAGGACCACGGATCGAAACGAGTCCTAGCCAGGCCGGCATCCGGCCTGGGGCCATCTGAATGGGGTCCATGCCCCTCCAGCCTTTGATAAAAGGCTCGCTCCTCCGCCATGTGGCATCACCATGGCCCTCGCAGTGTTGCCACGCCGCTCCATTCCGACTTGATCCGGCCACCATGAGTCTACGTTCCCTCTCCCTTACCGCGGCCCTCGGCGCCTTGGGGACCCTTGCTGTCTACCCCTGGCTGACGACGGCCGCTGCCGTCGAACTGGAACTCAACGTCACCGCGGTCACACCGGGCCTCATTGAATCGGACTGGACTTCGGTATACTACTCCGATTCCCGGCCATTGCTCATCACGAACGACGGCGGGGCTGCTACGGGCGGCATCCACGTCTGGGATATCGACGGCGACGACTCCTCGCCCCTGGAAGTGGTGAAGAGCCTCACCCCCGGCCGGACCAAGCTCAGCGCCGTGGTCTACGATGTTGGTGGGAGAGATGTCGTCGTTTCCATTCCGCAGACCACTTCGATGCTGAGCGTCTATGAGCTGCCGGGTGTCGAAAAGATGGAGGACGCTGGGTTCTTCGCCCTGGGGGACTGGTCTGCCTTGTGTTCGTGGAAGAGCGAGAGCGGGAACAGCTATCTCTTTCTCTTTGGGAAGCATCATGGTGTCCAGTTTCTCGTCCGTGGGAAGGGTGATTCGATTGAGATTGTCGAGGTGAGTCGTTCTTTTCTTTGTGTGTGTTTCTTCTCCGAATGCTGACTGGCCAGATCCAAACATTCGACGTCCCCATGGAGTTTGCGGGGTGTGCCGTCTCGCAGACTCACAGGAAGCTATTCCTCACTCCCGACGATGCTGAGGAGATCTACTACATTGATCTCGCCGAGTCGACGGCGCCGCCTAGCTTTTCCGTCCTCGGCGAAGCGGAGGATACGGTCACCGGGGTCGCCGTTTATGCTCCCAAGGACTCTACGGCCAACGACTACCTCTTCGTGGCGCTTGAAGACGTCATCGCCGTTTACGAGTACCCCTTCGAGCGAGTCGGCACGATCCAGCTGACTGGTCTCGAAGACATCGAGGTGGAGGCCCTCAGCATCTACCAAGCCCCGACATCCAAGTATTCCAATGGCATCATTGCCTTTGCTGCCGAGGCCGAAGGCTTTGAAGGGTTCGCCTTCAGCTCTCTCGAGGGTGTGCTCGAAGAACTCGGTATCGCAGTGAACACGGAATTCCATCCCGGCTTCCCGATCGGTTGCCGCAAACACGACCCCATTTGCGACGCCTGCTCCGGTCAGGGATTCTGTATCGGCGGTGCTACCAACCCCACTGGATGCGAGTGCTTTGCTGGGTCCGTCGGTGACAGCTGCGAGGCCGTCGCCTGCCAAAATGACTGCTCTGGCCATGGAACCTGCGTCGGTCCCAACCTTTGCCAATGCGATGCCCAATGGGGCGGGCTTCACTGCTCCTTCTTGCTGGTGAGCCCTGCTTACGAGACGGAGGCGAACGGCGGCGAAGACGCCGATGACCCGGCCATCTGGATATCTCCTATTTCTCCTGAACTTTCTCGCGTCGTCGCGACGACCAAGTCAGTGGTGGGACAGGGACTTACCGTCTATGATCTCGCCGGCAAGCTTGTTCAGAATTTTGAGGCAGCCCAGCCGAACAATGTAGACATGATATACAGCTTCCAAGCTGGTAACCGTACCGTCGACCTTGCCTATGCCGCTTGTCGCGCGGACAACACGCTCTGGTAGGTTATCCGAGCAGCAGCAACAATGATTAAAAAAAAGAAAGGGGTCACTGACCTCAAGGCTAACCATCATTGTAGCCTTTTTGAAATGACCCCCGAGGGGCTATTGGCCGACATTCCCGGCGGTATCCAGCCCTCCCATGCGGAGGATGAGGTGTACGGATCCTGCGTCTACCGGTCCAAGAAGACGGGCAAGCAGTACCTCTTTGTAAACGAAAAGTCGGCTCGCTACATGCAGTTCGAGCTAACCTCGACGCCGGACGGCGCGCTGGAGACGACGTTGGTTCGTGAATTCGTAGGCGGATCGGGCGGCCAGGTCGAAGGCTGCGTGGCGGACGAGGACAACGGGTGGCTGTTTCTCGGCGAGGAACCTTCGGCCCTATGGCGGTACGGGGCCGAGCCTGATTCGCAGGAGCCTCCTTTCCGCGTCGACTGGGTTGGCGACGGCACCATCTGGGGCGACGTGGAGGGCGTCGCCCTCGTGCAGGGCAAGACGCCGGACCAAGGCTTCATCCTGGTGTCGTCCCAGGGCGTCAACGCTTTCAACGTCTACCGCAGGGCCCATCCGCACGACCATGTTCTGACTTTCACCGTCACGGCGTCGGCGGACGGGCAGGTCGACGCTGTCACCAACACGGATGGCATTGCTGCCGTCCCTGCCTACCTGGGGCCCGCGTTCCCCCGCGGCTTGGTCGTCGTCCATGACGACGCGAACGAGCTCCCTGGAGGTGGCACGGACGAATCTGCCAGCTACAAGATGATTGGTCTGGGGGAGATTCTGGGGGCGGCGGCGTACAAAGAGTTGAACTTGTTGGAGGAGGTCGACCCGAGCTGGGACCCCCGGTCTTAGGCCTGGGTAGTTGGTGAGGTTGGTTGGGACGGGGAGCTGGACTCGTCTTGCTTTGCCACCATTTCGTTTTCTCGGCCGAATGGAGTATCAATAGAGTGAATGGATAGAGAGTAGAATAATAGAATCAGTCCGTAGCCTGGACCAAGTTCCATCTCCACCACGCTCGCCGAACCGTACGATAATCTGGTGGTTGGTGGCGAGGCTTTCGGGATGACCAGGGCTTCTATTCTCTTCTCTTCTTTCAGCTATGATATGAGGCTCAGGGGATGGGACGTAGGGAAGCCCCTTTCGTACGACGTAAGCTATTGGGGAATCTGGATCCCAGCTTTCTAGATATCGATGCTGCAGTGGGTGTCATGCAGCAGCCTAGCCACGTTCTTATTCTGTACTTCTTGGTAACTGGCAGGACGCCTGATCTGGACTCTGGGACTGGACTGCTTCTCGTCTCTCCCTTGGTCTCTCTTCGTTTCAAGGTGGCAAGGGTTGTTGTCATTCCTCGTGCTCTATGATCTCCATTGCTTCCAGTCCCATGTGGCCTCCAATCTCACGTACGGTGGGAAATATGGCATCGAGCCGACTTCTGAATGTGCCCTTGACATTCTGAGCCTAGACGTCCTCGTCCAGCCAAATAATTGCGTCCCTGATATAGAATTAGGCGCAAGACAGTTTGATATACTCGTGATATGAAAGACAACAGGCCCTCCTGTCTGGCTGGCGCCTTTGCACCACCATGATATGAATATACAATACATGTCCCTCTCCATCAAGTATTACAATGACCGTACTCTCCTGCCTTTAGAATCAATGTAATTCTCAGTCAAAATCCAGATTCTTCCTTGAAAGTGAGCATGGAAGTGTAAAGTTGGGGCAACCAATCATGCCCGGCCCCTATTCCTATTCAGGGGCTGAATAGAGCCTCAATAGGGGTCTCAATAACCCGAAAGCAGCCACTCCTTTTCATAGACCTCGCGAATAGAACTTACCTGGAATCTTCGGACAGCAACAGAGTACCGAGTAGAAGGCCGATCGTCGGCCATAGCTCTATTCTAGGCAAGGAAGACGACCGGGATGCTCGGCGAGCAACATGGAGGTACAAAGATGAACTTCGTCTTTGACTCGGTGTAAACGAGAATGAACGAGAATGAATCTCACCGTTGTGTCCTCGAATGTCTTTGTGAGTTCTGGGTTGTTCTCTCACTGTCGACCCTGCTGTGTCCTCCCATTGCCCGAATAAGGCGTCAATAAGCCGCCACTGGAGGGAGCTACAATACGCGTTGCTTTACAGTCTTGCTCCATGATGGCCCTCGCGTCCTCGCGATTGAGATAACCGGCCGAGTGATCTTTGTTGCAAGTCAATATCTGAACGAAAGCGTTAGTTACACGGGGTTCGTTGGGAGGGTAGGCTATTGGTAACCCCTGGCATCTCGTTCTGGCTGGGTGGGTTGCCATCTATCTTATTGGGGCTTTCGAGTCTATTCAACTCGGTATTCACGATCAGCCCTGAACAATGATCAATAGAGAGCACGGTGTACAACACCAAGCTGTTCGAACTATATCTATCCTCATGATGCGCCATCCGGAGTATCATAATCTTCTGTTCCTCACCCGCCTCAGTCATCTCAAGACAAGCACAAAGCGACAAGACAACACCTCACACAAACTGACTGGCTTTGCACAAAGTCTCTTCTCCTCCGGCGAGTCTATCCTAACCCATCTTCTTCGTCTCATTCCAACCATCCCCTTCGCCATTTCGAGATCCAACAGTCCGCCATGAAGCTTCTTGCTACCGTTGCCATCTTTGCGGCGGCCGCCAACGCCGCGGCCATCGCCATGCCCGAGCCGCAGTTCAAGGGAATTTGCACCAAGCCCGGCCAGGCCTGCCACAAGAACAAGCGCGACGCCATGCCTACTGCTATGCCCGAGGTCGAGGTCGAGGCCCGCGGTATCAAGGGAATTTGCACCAAGCCCGGCCAGCCCTGCTGGAAGAACAAGCGCGCCCCCGAGCCCACTGCCGTGGCCGAGGCCGAGGTCGAGATCGAGGCTCGCCAGATCAAGCCAATTTGCACCAAGCCCGGCCAGCCCTGCCACAAGAACAAGCGCGCCCCTGAGCCCACTGCCGTGGCCGAGGTTGAGGTCGAGGCCCGCGGTATCAAGGGAATTTGCACCAAGCCCGGCCAGCCCTGCTGGAAGAACAAGCGTGCCCCCGAGCCCACTGCCATGCCTGAACCCGTTGCTGAGGCCGAGGCCGAGATCGAGGCCCGCCAGATCAAGCCAATCTGCACCAAGCCCGGCCAGCCCTGCCACAAGAACAAGCGCGACGCCGAGCCGACTGCCCTGCCCGAGGTCGACGTCGAGGTCGAGGCCCGCGAGATCAAGCCCATTTGCACCAAGCCCGGTCAGGCCTGCTGGAAGAACAAGCGCGCCCCTCAGCCCACCGCCATGCCTGAACCCGTTGCTGAGGCCGAGGCCGAGGTCGAGGCCCGCCAGATCAAGCCAATTTGCACCAAGCCCGGCCAGCCCTGCCACAAGAACAAGCGCGACGCCGAGCCCACTGCCCTGCCCGTGGTCGACGTCGAGGTCGAGGCCCGCGACATCAAGCCCATTTGCACCAAGCCCGGTCAGGCCTGCTGGAAGAACAAGCGCGCCCCTCAGCCCACCGCCATGCCTGAACCCGTTGCTGAGGCCGAGGCCGAGGCCGAGCCGGGTATCAAGGGAATCTGCACCAAGCCCGGTCAGCCCTGCTGGAAGAACAAGCGTGCCCCTCAGCCCACCGCCATGCCCGAGGTCGACGCCGTCGAGCCCCGCGACATCAAGCCCATCTGCACCAAGCCCGGCCAGGCTTGCTGGTAAAGGCTTCCGCTTTGGTATGTGCTTCACCAATCTCATCCCCCTGCAACGTTGTTCCTCAAACTAACCTTGTGCTGGCATAGGAAGCGTGGCAACCAGTTCTCTCCCTTTCTCTCGATTCGATATATAGCATCACAACACCAATCCACCCTCTACCTCGGACGGGCGGGAAAAATAGGACTCGGACTGCGACAATTAGAATGACCACAAACCCGCTTCATCGTATGCGACCGAACAGGACGGGTTTATTCGATTCTTCACTTCAGCCATGGCAAGGAGACGGAAAGGAGGACACCATTTTCTTGGAAAACATCTTCCCTGGCTGTTGGTCTTTTTTTGAGAATTTACACAGCGGTTTGGTTGTACTGGTGGATTCGGTGGGAATATCCATGGCCGCTTTTTTCTTTACTGTCGCTCCTTTGCTGTAATTAGCCACTTGGGTCGCTCAGCTGGAGGCTTCACTTGACAAGAGTGTCTGCTCAGCTTTCGTGACTCGCGCAAATCAGATTTGCAGACGAAGACTCAGCTTTGCTCTGTCCTGTCCAGTCTCCAATAGAATCGATCGAGTCCACTTTGCTTATCCCCGTGATGCATGCGAAGAATGTCTGTTCGAAGTCATTGATTGCCCTGTCGACGAGTATCGGACGAGTGGTTTGGTCGAGGAAGTCTGCATAGACTTGACACGCCCGAGTGATGGACGCTCAAGAGACGAGCACGAGGACGATACGATACGTGGTGGGTGGGAGGATTTCCGTTCACCTCTACTGGACTCCGATTCGACAGCACCCGACAGCGATACTGGATACACACAGACAAGATCAAGGCATCCCTACACAACATCAGTGAAGCTTCGTCAGAGCATAAGCATGCGAATGATGGATGAATGTACGTTCAATCATTGCGATCCTTCCCATCAGCCCAAAGGGCGAAAAGCACCGCACCCAAGATTGTTCGCTTTCCTCTCCATTCTATCAACCAGTCTTTAATGGTCATGGATTTGCGAAAGCAAACCTCGCACCAAAGTAAGAGAATATGAATGTTTTATTTGCGTTGTTCATATTGAATGAAGGGAGAAGGAAAGAAAATTTCGACTTTCCGGTGGGTAAGATTTTTGATAAGGACGTAGTGTGGAAGAAGTTCGGTAAAACTACGGTGGATCCATGGGTGCGAGTACTTAGGTACCTCTCTCTACACGTGTACGATGTATTGGAGATGGGGTAATTAAGTTGTACCTAGGTACAAGGACGAACCGCCGTCATTACGTACCCTCCCTCGTAGATACCTCATCTCTCCTGTCCAAGGCTCCCAGCTCAACAACCTAACCCAGTAACCACCTGCGACACCCTCAACACGAGAAGATCCCGTTCCACATCTAGGCGACCCTGATCTATCAACGCGAATAACAACCCACCTGGTATTCGCAACCACCTCGAAACCCATCCGTCAAGATGGCCTCAGAAACCCTACCAAGATTCTTGCTACCGCGGTTAAGCTGGAACACGGCCGTCGCCCCTGCAAGATCGATGCGACCCTTAGCATCCCTATCCGTCGCCAGACCTAGCCAGCAGAGGTCACGGCCGTTCCATGGCGGGTCGTGCTCACCAAGATGCCTAGACCGGAGATTCACCCCACCGATACGAAGCGGCGCAACCTCCATCGCACAGAGCCAGTCGATCCAGAGAGCATTCCATGCGACGCCAACCAGACAACGCGACCACCACTTCGACACCCTCAAGTTCGTCCAACGGCTCAAAGGCGAAGGGTTCACCGAAGAGCAAGCCGCCGCCATGATGAAAGTCCTCAACGACGTCATCGAAGAAAGGTTCATACCTACATCTCCCCGCCCTTTCTCATTCTTCCATCCTCCTGCCCGGCTAACATGTCCTCTTCCCGTCCCTCTCCATCTCCTACAGCATCCAAAACCTGACCCGCACAATGGTCCTCCGCGAAGACGCCGCCAAATCCACCTACACGCAAAAAGTCGACTTTGCCAAGCTGCGCTCCGAGCTCCTCGCCGCCGACAGCACCGAGTCCAACGCCACGAGGGCCGCCCACGAGAAGCTGTCCAACGACATTACAAAGCTGAGCTCGCGCCTGCGCGACGAGATTGGCCGCACCCAGGCCAGCGTCCGGCTCGACCTCAACCTCGAAAAAGGCCGCATCCGCGAGGAGGCCGTCAGCCAGGAGCTCAAGATCAAGGAGACGGAGACCAAGATTGAGCAGGAGGTGGCGGCCCTGAGGGAGAAGCTGGAGCAGGTCAAGTTTCAGACCCTGCAGTGGCTCATGGGTGTCTGTACTGGTTTCGCCGCGCTGTTGCTCGGTGCCTGGAGGTTGCTCATGTGAATTGCGCGGGGAGGGGTCAGCGACCCCTAAGAGGGTTCTTTTTGGGCACACATGTGCTTGATAGCTGGGCTGTGTGTTCTTTTGGGCGTTGCTCCCGGTTCGTTCAGGGGTTCAAGCATTGTCATCGCGGCTGGGCCACTTGGGTGTCGACTAAAGTCACCGTACGTTACTCAAACTTAGAGGTTTCTTTTGTGTTTATATGATGGACGAGCTTCGATCCGAACTACATGGTCGCGAAGCTCAACTGTCTGATTCGTGGCAAGGGCCAGACTCAGCTGGAGGTAAGTAGCCTCTATACAGATGCAGTCGTGTATGTGCACGCCGTGTAATATAAAAAGACGTACGGCAGTGATCATACATCATGTTCTAACTTGGCCACTCCCAAAAATCTTATCCGTACGACTATGCCGTTCCCAAACAATGGTCGCATCGCTCTTTCGTTTATAGTAGACGATCCGGTGCTGCGGTATGAACTCCTCATCAGTTTGTTCAGACTGCCAAGACCCCAGAGGCTTCTCCTGGATCCCCTCAAAACGATCCAGGTAGCCGATGACATAGTCGTCGCTGTCCATGTTCGGATCCCACCGGAGGCGATTCATGACGTCCAATGCACTTCGAAGCTTCCCGGCTCCTTCCGGCTTGGGTCTCGCCGGCAACATATGCGGTCCGGCAGCGCCCCCGGTTCCCTGGCCGTCTGGGAAGCCAACATCCCCCTCCACTTCATCGTCGTCGTCATCAAGAAACTCGTCCTCTGAATCCTCATCGTCCGCAGCATATAGGCCCCACTCTCGGTGGTCGAGGCGAAGCGGACCGAGTTTGGTGCCTCGAATAACCGAGGTCTCGAACCACGAGACCGAATCGTCGAAATATTTCTCGTCTTCGCGAATTCGGCGCTCAAATTGATCCAGGACGTATCGGAGTTTCGACATTGTTGCTTCACTGTCCTCGTGTCCGGCGGGTGATGCGTCGGCAACTCGGCTCAAGCCGATGAGGTAAAGACCCTGGTAGTTATCTGTTTCCTCTTCCGACGTGGCGTCGACGAAACGTTGTGGCCATATTCTTGCAGAGAGGTCCTTGACTTGGATGCTCATGTCTATCTTCATGTCAGTGGGAGGGAGTGAACCGGGATAGAAGACTTTGGTCGTCGTGGGTGGGTAAACACGTACCTACTAGCAGGCTGATGCACCGTGATTCCAACCAGCCTAGTAACTTGCTGCCTTTCTCCAGAGACTTGCCCCAGTATTGAATGTTAAGCTTGACGTACGAGGGATATGCCTTTAGAAAATCAGACGTGCCCGACGAAGACTCCGAGACAACCGAATCGTGACTTCCAAGGAGCCCAGCCCAGTTTGCCCCTGGCCGGGACAGATGGTCGTTGGCTTTTCGGAACTCGGCAGCTATTGTCCTGACGTTGGGTTTGGAAGCGGCCGCGGCCGCGTTCAGAGTCGGCCCGTGCCACCCGAGGAGACACAGGGGCTCTCGAAATGCGCGGTGGTATCGAATGTCCTTGTGGAAGAAGGGGTCAAATACGGCGTGGTTTTCCCAGTCGAAACTCGCGTAATGATCAAAGAAAGTGGCGAGAAGGTCGGGGGTCGACACTGGTCCGTTCTGCTGCCAGAGCATCTTGCAGACTCGGACGAGCAGGATCGAGATGTGGATGCCACCAAAGTACCCAAACTTGGCTGCATAGATGCCGCGCTCTTGAGCCCAACACTTGATGAGATGATGGGCAATCCGATATTGAGCGAGGTCGGGGATGGACCGCTTTAGGTACGACAGATCTCGTGCGGGCTTGAGCTTGATCAGAGTCTCGAACTTGAGTTTGAAGACTTCGTCAGTCGGTGGACGTTTCATCACGTCCGGCCACCTGTGCTCACAGACCACGTTAGCTTCGCCTAAAGGGAGCGTAGACAGTTTGCTTGGAGGGGAAAAGTCACCTCTCAGCGATATGGCTTGCCTGGCCGTATTGCAGGTCAACCTTGATACCAAGCACCTCCAGCTCCAGCATGGTCCCCGTGTTCGCCCTGACAGTACGAAGAAGACGCATGCCAGAGGTGCATTTCCTGATCCTCATTTTGGCCAAGCGGAAGAATGTCCGTGGCTGCACAGACCCGATGAAGAGACAGTCAAGATCCGAGTCTGGCGACCAAACACCAAGGCCGTACGATCCTAGAGGGACCATGACAGTGACGACTTGACCACGCGAGGCTGTCGCAGGGCCCAGAGGGCCGGTTTCGAGCAGCACCTCCTTTAGGAGATTAAGAGCTCTGGTTCGAACTGTCTCATCCTCGCTTGTGGGGCGGACTCGTCTGTCCCGGAGGAGGTCACCGAGAGCTTCCGAGTCTGAAAGACCATCGCCCGCATGCTTAAGGGTCAGTGGCACCACGGGAAGACTGTTCGTCCCCAGCGCACGCTCTGATGGCCCCGTTTGCTTGCGCAACAAGCAGCGAATGCCCCAGTGGTCGCTTGCGTAACTTCTACCGGTCGACGTCGCGTCGTCACGCTCATTTGATGGGCCGGTCAGAAAACCGAACATGTTGAAAGCCGCGGACTTCAACACGCCGTCTGTCTTGAGCAGGATTCGGTCGTATCTTTGCGGTCGGCCGCTCAATTTGCTGGCGGATAATTTGGTGGATTTGGCAGCCTCCGGGTTGTTCGGCGGGTCAAAGGTCGCGCCCTGTTCACCTTCAAAGATTTCTGACGCGTGCGTGGATTGCTTCATATCGTCCGAGGACTCGCCCACTTCGGTCCGAGCGGCAGCCCACGCATCCGTGAGTCCGGCTCTGGAGACAAGGTTGTCGAAACCCCTCGTCTCTGCGGCGGCTTTTGCTGAGATGGCTTTGGACTCCAAGGCACGATGCAATGTGTGGTAGGAGGTCGCGACATTAAAGTCCCCCGCGATGATCCAGGGGCTCGAGGCATGCTCGTTCTTCAGGTGCGTCAGGATGTGCTGGAACTCGGTCCATCTGGCATCGACCAGGTCGTCGGTCAATCCCTGGCTGAGGTGACAGCCCGCGACAACCAAGGGCTGCGCAGTACCATCTTCGTCATTGGTTCCCAGCTCGCTGAATACCGCGATGCAAGCCCCCTTGTGACTACGGCGGAAAGGAAGGTAGCGCCAGGTGAAGCAGTGTCTGCTCAGCACTACGACGTTGAGGAAATTGGGAAGCGGGCCAGCGGAGGGTTGATGAGGTGGTGCATGGGAGACATGACGATAGTGGTCACGCACGCGCTTGTCTTGTAGCAGGTAGGACAAGAAGTCGTCGGTGACTTCCTGCAAGACGAGGACATCTGCCAGGGCCGTTGGCGAGAGGAGGTTCTCGACGAGGAGCGGATAGCGGACTTTGGATGGTGGAAAAGTAAACTCGGCAAGGACATTATAGCTCGCCACGATCAGGTGTTCTGGGAGGCTCATAGCTGCGGCGTCGGGGCTAGGGAGGATTTGGGGGGATACCCAGACCCCGTCGTAGTCTGAATACCGGCGTGCGGCTCGCACGGTAGCTGGTGATGCAGCGTCAACTGGTGCGTCGTAAAAGGGCGTTCGGTCCATGTGCTCAAGTGACAGTCGGTCCAGGTCGATTGTGGCCCATGGTAGCATGACGCCCGAGTCGCTTCTCACCAGCACAAATAGCGTGTTACACTCCCACTGGATCTTTGGCAAGAGTTTGGTTTTCTCGAGAAACAACCTGTGCGCATCCGACCCTGGCGCAGCATCACTTTGGCCGACAGTCATATGGAGCCTGTAAGACTCTCCGGCGTGTCGTCCCAATGACCTGATAATATCGGAGCGAAGGCTATCGATTTGATTCGTGGTGTTTATGTTGCCATCGAAGAGAAAGAACGTGCTTCCATGCTGACGTGGAAAGCAATCTGCCGAGTCTAGAGAGAGGGTGGTCCTGGGCGAATACGGCGGCCCTGCTTCTCTTGAGAGGCGATCGCGCAAATGGGAGATGACCTGCTCTAGCGTTTGATCAAGGTCGCGTGGAGGAGCGAAGGGGTAGAGGAGGTTGACGTGCGGTGGCCACCTTCCAAAGGCTTTATCATTGGCTTGGCGAAAAGTATCCACGGAATCCCATTGATCTCGAGGTGGAATGAAGCACAATGCGGTGTCATACTTTGTGCTGCGCTTGGAGCCGGTCTCCGTCTCGTTCGCCATGGTGGCCGACGGTGGTGAAGTACCTGCGGAGGAAGAAAGTAAGGAAAGATGGGATGGTAGCCGGCCGGACAAATATCGATAGAAGATGGAGACGTCTCGATTATAATCCCGGCGTGGTCTTGTCCGAAGAATGAAGTGTTGAAGCTGAAAAGCGCAATGCAACTTCAAGAGAAGATTCCTAGCGAGGGCGACAACGAGATATTATATCCCAATCACCTATACGGCAAGCCATTATGGACTAGTATATCTGCGAATCTTCATTTCTTCCCGTCTTCAACGTATCAAGGCCACAAATGGCGACCGAGCACCTGAAGTTGCAGTCATTCGGTGAACAGAGAGCGGGGAGGCGTTGATTGAGTCATTGTAATTTCCGTATTGGGTCGAGAGGAATCTACAGAGTAGCGGGAGCTTTCTTAGACAAAGTGGCTCTTGGATTAATAGCGACTCGTCTACTTGTTGGTGCAAAGCAGTCGCATCGAGGGCTTATAGCTCCATCCCAGCCAAGACATGAGAAGAGAGAAGAGCATCTCGACAAGAGGTCTGCGATATTCAGCAATATTGGAGGGCCACTGGGTTGGTGATTCCACTGTGTACCTTATCTGTACCTACGTTACACGTACAGTGCGTGTACTTTGTCGACCAAGGTAGGTACCGAGACATGTTCCATAATCGATCTCCCGGATGCTGTATGTACATATTTCCGATTCTGCAAGTTCTTGATGCCTAGGTACCTAGGAAAACAAAGTGATACGCGGGAGATTTTCCAATGCTTCAATTCTTCGAGATACACTCTATACAACTCCCTCTTATTGGTCTGTCATGGGTAATGCTTGAACCACTTGAACGACGAGTTACTGAAGTACATTGTAACTTATCGACTTGGCTTCGGTGACGTATTTGGCTGGAAGGCTCTTCTCTGCTGCCTGAATGTATTTTATTGGGAAACACTGCGGCGCCCGTACATTTTGATATCGAGCCCGTAAAAGTGGAGTCATAACCCAATAAGTTCTCTTACCTGCAAGCACTCCATTTTTCTACGGTTAAGCGAGGTCTCGGCGGGCCAAGGTACATACAGCTACATCACATCAATACATTTTATCGTTCCATCATATCCATTCTATGCTACTGGCTTAGAAAAGAGGCTATTTTAACACCTTATCCTGGAGCTGCTGCTCGATCATAGTTAATAGAACACTTGAACTAGAAATACTCAAGGAGGCGCGCTGATAGTGGAATTAATACAATGTAGCTGTATATACCTTGGCCCGCCCTCGCTTAACCGTAGAAAAATGGAGTGCTTGCAGGTAAGAGAATATACTCCACATTTACGGGCTTAATATCAAAATGTACGGGCGCGGTAATCTTTCCTATTTTATTTTGCCGTTACGCGTCGTCGTGGTCCGTGCATGCTATAGCTATAGCTGCATTTGGAGTACCGGTCTATGTCCCCCCCTGCTCGGTATTTGCTGTCACCTCAAACCTAATTAGGAAGGTTAGGCGAGGCCTCGCATATCCGGCGTTTTGGCTGCAGATACGCCGTACCGGTATATCACGATATCCTAAGACAGCTAAGTCATGGTGTTGAGTTTTGATTAAGATACCGGATTCTAAAAATAAGCTGAAATAGCTATGATTATAATCTATTTCTAAACCTCGACTCTCGAATAAAACTGCCCTAAGTATTATTATTATCTATCACGATAAAACTGCTACGATTATAACTATTACGATTACGGCCACCCACTTCTAGGCGGCGGCTGCTACTATTAGACCTAAAATTCATTCCTAGGCGCCTATTAGTTTAATAGCGGCGGCTCTATAAAAGGAGGTAGCGGCGGTGCGTAGAATAGCTATTACTAGGTCGGTATAAGTAACTATTAAGGCGCTGCCTACTATATTTAGCTAGGAACTACCCTATACGGTACCTATAATTACTTACCACGCAGAGCCGCTATTATATCGGCTCTAAACTCGTTAAGTAACGCTCTTATAGTCTTAGCGGTAATCGTAGTAGCGGATTCCGCCTAATTAGTCCTTCTCTAGGGCTACTATAGTTAATCCTGCTTATATATTATAGGTTTTTATATAAGGAGTAAAGAGAGTCGTTAAGACTATAATAAGAATAGGTCACGAAGCTAACCTTAGGGGGGGGAATAATTATAAGATTGTTTATTAAGCCCTCCCTTCCAGGACTTAACAGGAAAACGTCTACTTTAAGGTCCCCTGGCTATCCTCCTAGTAGGTAGCCGAGCCTAAGGCCCTAAGTCTTAAACGGACTCTTACTGACTTAAATAAACCCGTTTACGTGCTAGCCTAGGGTCCTCCTAGGGGCGGGTTCCGTCCATATATTCCTTAATATCTCTTATCGCCCCTTAACTGGAATACCCCTGATATCACGCCCCCCTTCCATAGCTTATATCCACGGGAGCCGGTGTTTATTATAGGCTCGGCCCGCTTAGACCTAACCCACTAAGACCACCGGTCCTCTAGTAACCCCCTCCTCTAAGTAACCTAAACCTCTAAGTAACCCCCTAGGCCTCGTATAGTATAGCCGTAGTTCTTTATAAATAACAGGGCTTATAGTTATCTTTAAATAAAGTATAACTCTCCACGACCCCCTTTATTTATATACTCCCTTACGTTTATACCGGGATAAAGCCTAACTTACCTAAACTAGTACCTTAACGATAAAGGCACTTAATTAAGCCTAGGGCTTATCCTTTTAGGTAACCCTTAGGTAGCGGTAAAGGGAATTAGAAATAATAAATAGAATCTATAGGCGCCTATCCTCCTTAAGCGCGCCCTCCGTAATTCCCTTTTACCTACTACCACTGCTATTAGGCCGACCTATAGTTACTATAAAGGAGCCGTAGCTTAATAATAAAAAAGACTCTCCTAGTCCGTAATTAACCTTTTTTACTTTTTCTAGGATAGTCGTGACGTCTACCTAAACGTCGATAAATATAAAGCCTACCCGTAGGCGCGTATACGCGTATACTATAATAGTGCCTTAGACGCGCCCTTTATTAACTAAATAACCGTATTATGGAAGGCCTCGTGATATATAGTAGAATCTGGGTAAAAAGGGAAAAAGCAAAATAAAAAGGGCCCACCTTAGGTTATACGACCACTTAATATATAGGAACCTTTTATCTACCCGACTTATCTTATTGTTTTTTCCCCCTTTACCCTTTCTTAATTACCTATCTATATTACTAACTCCGTCGCTATTATAATAAGTCGTCCTACCCTATCCACGTATAGGGCGTGGACCTATCCTATAGGCTTATTTATCGCGATATATATTATCTTAAGGGTCTACGTGTTATCCCGGCAGCGTACGGGTTCGCGTATTAGGCCAAGAGTTAACTAATATCGCGGCAGATTATTATTATTATTATTAATATTAATAATAATAATAACACTATTATATAAGTATCGTGTCCCCTTTAGGGGAAACTAAGGCTAACTTATAGTATTCGAAGTAGACTATCGTATAATAGCGCCCCTATCCTATAAAAAGGGTAAAAAGTCCGGCGTAGCCGGTAAAAATAATAAGTATAGCGGTAAAAAGTCCGATACGGTTAGTAATAAGTCTACCTAGGTAGCGCCTAAGGTTATCGATAAGGGTATAACTAAGACTACTAGGAAGAAGGCCCGGTAAGCGGCTCGGCGGGCTTAGGCTAAGGCTAAGGTAGCGGTAACGGCGGCTACTCTTAAGTAGCAGCTATTATAGTAAAAGTAGTAGTAATAGCCTAACTTATTATCCGAGTCGTTATCGGATTCGAGCTCGGAATTAAGCTCTGTTTTATTATTTTTTTCCTCCTTAGAGGATAAAGCTATTAAGTAGCTAGTTACGGCGGTAGCTTTAGCTAGATAACCTATGCTAGTCGGGACCGTTAAGCAGCCAGTTACTATAGTAGCTCCGGTCATTAAGTCGACCGGCCCTCCCCCTTTAGAGAGCGATAGCTTATTTAACGGTGCTCCTAAGTACCTTAACGCTCTAGAGGGTATCCTTAACTATACTAGTAAGGACGTTATTATAGGCGGTGGTACCGATAAAGCCACCGTCTTTACTAAGGAGGAGGCTTCCTTTAACGGGTTATTATCGTCGGAGTTCATACCCTTAATTAATAGGTCTAATAATAGACCCTCGGACTTTAGCGATAGCGACGGCGTCGTTATAGCGGTGCGTCCTGTTATTTTAGTTAGGTCTAGCCTAAAGCTTTATACTCCTTATAGGCGGTATACCCGTAGCTTTATTAGCTTAAAGCTATATAGCGATAACGCTACCGGTCCTATTACTATACGGCCCTACCGCGGTAGTAAGGTATCCGATAAATACTATTACTACTAGGATAGTAATAGCAAAGACTATAAGTTAGTATATTCCTACCTATAGCTATAGCCCCCTTCTTTTTAACCGCTCCTAAGGTTACTAACTAAATATAGCTTTTATTATAGGCAGAGTGGGCAGCTAAAAAGCTATAGAAGATATTAGTAGCGGCCGCGCGGGGCGGCGATAATCTTAATAACTATATTTCTATAGGTTAACCTAAAGTATACTTAGTATATATTAAAATAATACTAATCACGTTTATAGCGGCGGGCCTATCGGGTCTAAATTAAGTTACGGCGGGCCCTTAAGGCTATAAAAAAATTCGCTTATAATAATAAAGGGTTCGACCCTATAGCGCGTTATCGCTAAGAAGAGGAGGAAGAGGCTAAGGAGAAACGGCGCGGCGCCTTTATTAAGATAAAGCGTTATCTAGCCACTATTAGCCGTTATCTAGGCCAGTTAGTCTAAATTAAGAAATCGAAGTTAGCGGAACTTTATAAAAAAACCGACTATAACTAAGCTTTGGTCGTTATTAGGTATAGGTTAGGGGGAGTTAGGGGGGAGGGGCGTTATAATTACTTTGTTTTTTTTTTTTTTTTTCCTTTTTTTTTTTTTTTTCTATTTCTTAACTATCCTATAAATAAAAAAGTCCCTACGGGGTATAACGACGCTATTAACTAATACTATCCTTTTAATTATAATATTCCTTAATAAGCGTGTTAGGGAGGTATCTCCGCGGCTCCTATATATTATATTTATATCTATAGTCGGTCTACTTAATAAGGTATTCACGCCTATTACTATTATAACGATAAGCCAGGACCTCTTCGACTTTATATTTATCGGACTCCTAAGGCTTAACCTCTATATCCGCGGGTATAGGCGACTTACTATCTCGGGACTTCTATGGTTTAAGGAGGGAGATTAGGAAAACGTTATAAATCTTTATAGACTCCGGGAGTTATAGCTTATAGGCGAGCCTATACTATCCTATTACGGAGGTAATCTTATAGGGGCTAAGGAACTTATCTAATAACTTCTTATTAGGGCGGCGCTACTTAATATTCTTCGCGGATAATAGTATATAATCCCCTACCTTAAAACGCTAGCCTATACGGCCGGTATTATAATACTTCTCGTAGGTGGTTTAGGCCTTCCTTATAAGGACCTCTATAGCTCTGCGATTCGATATAAGGTGCTTTACCCTTTACTTAGCTACCGCGGCGCGGACCTTGCCCGACTTACGTATCTATATATTATAAGGCCTACGCGGGTTAAAACCTATTAATATAATAGAAGGCGTTTACCGGATAGCCGAATACTATATAGTGTTATACGTAAACTATACTAGGGGTAGTTAGTCTACCTAATCGTCCTGCTATAGGGAATAAAACGCCTATAAAAAGTGCTTTAGGTTCTGATTTTAGCGCTCTGTCTAACCGTCCGTTTAGGGGTAGAATATAGTAGATAGCCTCCTTATAACGCCTAGGAGGCTATATAAGGTGGTCCAGAACTTACTAATAAATAGGGACCTATGATCTAAAACGATACTATCGGGTAATCTATAAAGGCTAAAAACATACACCTATAGGATATAAGCTAGACCCTTAGCTATTAGGGCGCTACTATGAGGGACGTATAACGCGTACTTAGTATACTAACACACTATAACCAGGATAGCGTCCCTCTTTTTACCTTAGGACGTTATAGGGGGGAGACCCGTTATAAAATCTATTAAGATCTCTTAAAACGGTTATTCGGGCACGGGTAAAGGTGCTAGGTACCTAAAGGGCTTATACTAATAAGGCTTAGTCCTCTAATAGATCCTATAAATAGGCACGAACTTCTTAACGTCTCGCGAGAGGTACTCCTAGTAATAAGACTTAGAAATCCTTTTAATAGTTCGGCCTAACCCAGGGTAGCCTATAATAGGCTTATTATAAAAAGCTTAAAGGACCTTATCGCGTAAACCTAGCTGGTTTAGGATATAGAGACGGTCCCTAAAGTAGACCGTACCTTAACTATTATAGGACTAAGGGTCCGATAGGTTATCTTTCGCTACTAAGGAGATATAAAAAGGATTATCCTTTTAGGTAAAAATAACTTCGTCTTTTAAACTAGCTAGACCCGAGGGCTTAGGTATACCTCGGGACCTTAGAAGGCCGATTATAAACTTCTTAGTAAATCCCTTAACGGGTTTTTACCGCTCCGCTTTAAGATCCGCCTAATCTATAGCGAGCTACGGCTTCCTTAATAGTCTATCCGTAGGGTTCTAAGCGCCCGGGTAGTAACGAATCTTAAAATCAAAGCTAAAAAGCTCCTTTAGCTAATAGGCGTGTTAAGGTTTAATTTAAGGCTTATTTAGTAGATACCGGTGGTTTAAGTAGTTAGTTAGCACCTCTATAAGGGTCTAACTATACGCTAGGTAATAGCGCTACTACTAGAACGCTTCGACGATTACTATTAGTTTAGTATTTAGTATCGGGTAGTTTAGTTCGGGTCCCCTAAGCTTCCTAGACAGGAACGCTATAGGGCGCTAGATCCGATCCTTATACTAGCTAATTATAGCACTAAGTATAAAGTTAAAGGCGTCTAGTTCTACACGAATAGGTAAGGCTAGGTTAAAATACCGTAGTATAGGTATTAACTAAAATAATAATTATAACTTCTTAAAGGCGGTCCTCTTTATATCCCCTAACTAGAATATACCCGGTCTGCCTCCTAACCTTAATAGGTCCGTAAGAGGAGCAGCGACCTTTAAGTAGCCTTTAATAAAATATCGGTAAAACCCGGTAAAACCCAGGAAGACTTAAATCTTCTTAACAGAGTTAGGCTCCTCCTAGTCCTTAATAGCCTTAATCCTTTTAGGGTCTATAAAAACACCCTTAGGGCTATATATAAAGCCTAAGAACTCGACCTCCTATATCTTAAACACACACTTTTAAGGATTCGCGAAAAGGGACCACTCCCTAAGACGCGCAAGGATCTCCTTAACGTATACCCGGTAGGAACTAAGATCCTTATTATAGATTAGGATATTATCTAGGTATACGATATAGATAGTATCGATAAGACCCTTTAGGGCTTTATTAATATAGCGCTAGAAGCTAGCCGGGGTATTATATAGACTAAAGGGTATTACTAAGTACTTAAACTACCTATACTTAGTCCTAAAGGCCGTCTTCTATTCGTCCCTTTCTTAAATTCTTAAGCGATAGTATACGTCCTTAAGGTCTAGCTTAGTGTATACCGTAAAGGTCGCGAGGCGGTTAAGGATTTCGTGTATTAGTAGTAGAGGGGTACGGTCCTTTTAGGTTACCTTATTAAGGCCTTAGTAGTCTATATATAGCCGTAATTAACCACCCTTCTTTAGCACGAATAGGATTAGGGTACCCGTAGGGCTAGATAAGGGGCGGATCTATCCCTTCGCCATGGCTTCCTTAATATAGTCTTATAGCATAGCTAACTCCTATTCGGCTAGGGGATAGATAGGGCTAAATAGGGGTAACTTACCTTCCTTTATTTTAATCGCGTAGTCCTATCGCTAATAGGCGGGTAGACGGCCGGCCTCCACGACGTTAAAAATATCCTAGAACTCTCGGTACTACTCGGGGATAAGGCTTTCCGGTACTTCCTCGTTTAATTCCTCTTAATAGGGCCCTAGATTAATATATACCAGAATTCCTTTATTATATTATATATAGTTAGGGGGTATAGGGGGTAAGGGACAGGACGGGTCTAATTAGATAATAGGGATTAAAGGACTATTAGGTAACGTGTCCTCTGCTTCTCTAGGGGTATTCTACCTTATACCTATAGCCTTACCGATATAGGGGGCGCTCGATTTTATTAGCCGAACCCTTAACTAAGAGTTCTCCTTAGCTTTCTTTAGCTCCCTCCGGCTTAGGACGCCCCTAAGGTCGTCCCTATAGAGTCGATATATCTATTCGCCGGTTCGGAAGGAGGTAATAGGGTTATATTCGACTAACTAGGGTATACCGAGGATAATCTAGGATCTATCCGGGTCTATATCCAGCACCTCGAACTTAATAGGGTGTATCCGGGTTCGGTCCTAGCTATCCGTGACCTTAATATACGTCTTAAGAGTCCCGAGGGACTATACTTTAACCCCTAGGATAACCCACCCTAGTTTCTTTAGCGGGCCTAAGGGCTTATAGTTAGGGGGTAGGGCTCTTTAGTCGATTAAGTTAACCTTAGCGCCTCCGTTAAGCTTAGCGCTCCGGTGGCCCTATCCGCCGCTTAGCCGTATCTCTAACTTCGCCTTAATCATACCCTTACTAGCGAAGAACGGCTAAAATAGCGGCCTATCCTAGGCCTAAGCCTATTTAATAACGGGGGCCCGGGGGTTAATCGGTAAGTTATTAGGGTTCTAATTAGCGGAGTATCCTAATAACTAACCTAAATTAAAGGTTTCCTTTAGGTACTCGTTCCGGTAATAGCCCTTCTTATTATATCCAAAACAGGTAATATTGCTTTTATAGCACCTTTTAGGGGGACCTTAGGTCTTTATATTATCCACTTTAATTAACTCCACGAAACCTTAAGGCGGTATAAAAGGACGGGCCGTTACGGTATAGGCCCTATTAGGGGTATTATTACGCCCACGCTTTTTACCGCGATTATACCTTAGGCGATCGTTCCGGGGTGGCTTTTCTTTATTCTTATATAAAAGGGTGATCTCCGCCTACTAGGCTATGACTCCTAGTGCCTTATTATCGGTAAGGATACCGGCTACTATAATTTAATCACATAGTGGCTTATTAAGTTTCGTTAAGATTAACTATATACGCTATTTATTAGGGAAGGGTAGGGATACCTTATTAAATAATAAGTTAAGCTTATTAATAAACTTAGTATAGGACTAATTAGGCTTTTATAGGGTCTAGTCTAAGAATAGTTTCTTAGTTATAGATATCTTATAGGTCTTATTATCGACTAATTACTCGGTTAGGAATAACTTAAGGTCCTCCTAAGTAATACCTTTAATCTTCTTATACGTGCGTCTATAATAGGTATACTAATAGGACTTTATCGTCTTTAGTAGTAGGGTAGACGCGAAGTATATTTTCTCCGGTTTAGTGGGTTTAATATCGTTAAGCATAAAACGCTCTTTAAGTTCCTCGATAAAGGTCTAGAACTAGTTATAGGACTACCCGTCCTATTCCAGGAGCTTTTACGGAACCTTATACTAACTTTTATAGGAGTCCCCTCGGGGTGTATACTCGGAGGTATCGGGGTCCTTCCCTTATCGAAGGGTAAGGAGGCGCTTCTCCTTCTTCTTATAGGCTCGGCGGTCCTTATAGTGCTTAATCAGGAAATTAAGCTCCGCCGATAATAGGGTGCCGGGGGGGCGGCTCTTAAGGTCTTTAATATCGAATTAGGGTTTTATTCGGATAACTTAGGGGGTCCCCTAATTAAGTAATAGTCTTATTATAGGATTATAAGCGTCCGGGTTAGCTTATCCGCGAATCTTGAATTCGGGGTTATTATCTTTATCCTCTAACTCGGGTATAAAGGATTACTCGCGATTAGCGCCTAATAGCCTGGCTTTAGCTTCTTCGGTAGCGGGGGAAGTATCCCGGGTACGAATAGTGGTGGTACGCTTAGGGGGTATCTTAAGTACTAGCTAGGGGTAGTGGTAGGATTTATAAAATAACTAGTCTTTCGAACTCTTAATAGTCGTTATACCCGTAAACGGTTAGAACGAATAAAATATTATAGGTTTTTGTGTAAGGAGTAAAAAGAGTCGTTAAGACTATAATAAGAATAGGTCACGAAGCTAACCTTAGGGGGGGGAATAATTATAAGATTATTCGTTAAGCCCTCCCTTCCAGGACTTAACAGGAAAACGTCTACTTTAAGGTCCCCTGGCTATCCTCCTAGTAGGCAGCCGAGCCTAAGGCCCTAAGTCTTAAACAGACTCTTACTAACTTAAATAAACCCGTTTACGTGCTAGCCTGGGGTCCTCCTAGGGGCGGGTTCCGTCCACACGTTCCTTAATATCTCTTATCGCCCCTTAACTAGAATGCCCCTGACATTATACTATAAGAGTATTTATCCACTCCGTGCCCTAGGATTAGGGTTATAAGCCCTGGCCTAACTTAGAGGAGGCGGAGGCATAGTGCCTAGAGGGGCGTCGGTAGGTGTTAGCGGCACGCCTTAAATAACAGGTAATAGTCTTAGTCGATTACGGTTTATACGGATAGGCAGAGGGTCGAGGATTCGAGTCCTTTTACGTATTTCTTGGATCTCGGGCTAAAATAGGTAGGAAAACGGTTAGAAAGTAAGACTAAAGGCGGGAAAAGAGAATATATAAGACTCTGATTAACCTACTAGTAGGGGTCGATATAAGTAACGCGTTTAAGTATAGTTCCTGCCCGTAGATAACAGAGTATCTTATAGCGGCAGGGCAGTCTAAATTAAGCCCGGAAGCTGTTTATATAGGAGGGTAATTCGCCGCGACCTCTATAAACCTCGTTTATAGCTAAATACTACCGCTAAATAAGTTCTAGGGCCTTAAATATAACCTTAAAGACTAGGTTAGCCATAATAGGCTTACTTATATACTATTCTACGTACTTAATACCCGCCGTGGCCAGGCTAATCCTTAATCGCTTACTCTTCTTAGCCACTATATATTATATTTATATCGATAGCTTATCGAGATTTAAGAGGCGATTCCGAAGATACGCCTTAAGCTTAGCGTAGGCGGACTCTATTCGGCTTATTACCTTTAGGCCGGGATTACGCAGGCTCTTAATAGCGTATTCGTAGAATTAATCGCGCCACGGTATATAGGTTTATTTAAGATAATTAATAAGGGCTATTAATAGTTAGTAGATAATAATAGAGCCGGTAGCGTGGTAACTAACCTAGTTATTCGGCGTTAAAATTCCGTTTTAGCGAGCCCTATTACCTATTAAAAAGCTCCTTAGTCGGTGCGTATACGTATAATTTCCACGAATCCAGGAACCTATTAGGATTAAACTCGCTAGACGTTAACGATAATAAAAGGCGGCGATTTTACTATATATAGGCACTTTCCGGGTCTCCGGGCTACCTAGCGACTAAGTTATTAACTTCCGGATCGTTAGTATTAGTGCCGATATATTAGGAGGCGACGCTATTATTATTATTTTTATCGCGGGTATCGGCGTTATATATAGCCGAATCGTTATTATAATTCGAATTATATATAACTAGTATTCGGTTAGTAAAAAATTTTTATAACGCTAACTAAAAACGGAAAAGTAAAAAATTTTCGATGAATAAAAACCTAGTAAAAATTTTAAGCGAGTATACATACCTAATTATAATATTGTATACACGTATATAAAAATAATCGGTAAATACCTGCTAAAACACTAAGGAAAAGATTATAAACTTACTGGCCGGTACGAGGCTGCTCCCCTTTAAAGGGCCGTTCTATTTCTTCCGTATATTTATAGCGATATTCTTTATTACGTGCTAGATATAAAGTTACTATAGAATAGCAGGGAAAACGGTGCTTAACGTATTTTTAAGGGCCTTTTCGAAGTCGATAATAATAGCACGCGGAAGCTTAATATTTTCGATTAAGGCGACCTCCTTTATCTTATTATATAGCTATTAATACGACTCGTGATTTTCCTTAAAAACCAGGGTAAAATAGCAGTTATATAAGCTATAATTAGTAGCTATGCCCGTTACTTTAAATAGCGGTATATTAAACCGGTTTACCTAAGTTAAAGTTAGTTACTTACTAATAATCCAGGGATCCATAATACTTAGTTTACTTATTTACTAATAGAATAGGTGTAATCTATTATTAGTAGCTCCGGATTTCGTTACTATTATTTAATATAGTCTTAATAGGTCTAGAAGATCGTGTTAATACGCCGCGTGTCGTTATTAAAGTAATAAAATACGTGGTATTCCCCTAGCTCTCCCGCCTATAGCTTTTCGAGGAAATACTGCGTCGATAATAAAAGGCCGTACTTCTCTCGCTATAACTATCGTTAATAATTTCGGATATCCTATTCACTAACTATAAGGCCGTTAGGTAGATCGACCCTAAGCTTTTACTATATTTACTTAGTAATCTTTAAGGCTATTAACTTCCCCGGCCCTAATAACTATTCCGTTATATCCTTAATACACGATATACTAACCGCCTTCTAGGAATCACGATATACCGTTACTAACGCAGCTATAACTTCCGAGGGGAGAGGCGGGTGGTTATAAGAGTCCTTATTAGCGATAATAAACTACTATATATCTCCGAAAAGTACTATTTTAATAGCCTAAGGGTATCTAATTTTAGTTATTTTAGTGCTTCTATACACTGCTTTTAATTCCCTTTACGGACCTCCGCGGTTATATATAAGGCGTACACGAAAAACTTTACCGGTTACGCGGACTCTGGTTCGTAACTTAATAACCCCGAAGCTATAACGATAATAATAGGCCTTAACGGCGACTAATAGGTCTTTGTAGGTGGCCGCGGTAAGGGCCGTGGATGGCGCTAGACAGGTAAAGGATATTGTGTATTCCTAAGGACTTAAAGATCGATAAAAATAGGCTTAAAATAGGCGTGAATTTATAGTTCGAGGCATAAAGTATAAGTTATAGAGATTAAGCTTTATCTAACCTTCCTACTTCCTTATCGTGATATACCGGTACGGCGTATCTGTAGCTAAGACGCCGGATATACGAGGCCTCGCCTGACCTTCCTAATTGGGTTTGAGGTGACAGTAAATACCGAGCAGGGGGGGGACATAGACCGGTACTCCTGCATTTGAGAATGGACTGAGCGAACAGCTATCTGCCTATTTAGAAGTACTGCTTCGTTTATCGTGTTCTCGTAGATCATGTTCCTAGTTCGACCATAGCCGTGATCAGACGCTTGAAAAATATAGCGGCGATAGCTCCGTCCCGAGCATGATATTGTCATAACGCCTGGAGGAATATATTAGTACTAACGGTCTTGTAGAATTAGGATGCGCCGGAAGTCAAGGCTTCAATGTAACAGCGCGATTGTTCCGTGTCCTATTTCAGTTAAATCCATCTATTTCGTTCGGAGTCCTCCTAATTCTGTCTTGATCTCAGGCAGTCCCTATAATGACAAGATCTCGACAAAGTACCTAATCTTTGCTTCCAACGTTGACGAGGGAGCCACAGCCAACGGCGTAGCATTCCCTAAATGGGCCAGCAGACTTTCTTGGATTCCAAACCAGGCTTGGGAAATTGGCAGCCACACACACACTTGGTGTGGAAACATCTGCAAAACTCACGTGACTTTGATACGCACGAGCCACAGCCTCCAACGTACACAGTACGGAAATACGGAAGTACGGAATACATACGTCGAGTTGGATAACAATTGCCCATTGGAGCATGGAAGCCCCAGTCGCGAGCAGGAGCAACCTGTCTGCTTGCACCTTACGTATCCTCTCGTACCTGTCTTTCTCTCCCAAACAAAAACCCTCTTCCCATCACTCTTCTTCCGCCAAATTGCCGTTTGCCCACCGGATTGCCATCCCTGGCGGCGCATCTGAACAATATCATACCGTTGACTTTTTTTGTCCTTTTCCTCTTCCTTTTTTTCCTTCCCATCTCGCAATTTGTGTTGCTAGTAATTGCCCGACTTGCGGTCGGCCACGTCGCGAAATTGCCAAGCTCTCCTTTCTTACCTCTCACCTTATCCAGGCTGCCAGACCAGACCTCCCTACCTGGGCTCCGTTCTTCTTACCGTCATCGCTTCGTCCCCGGCCGTTGACTAGAAACGACTTGACGACCTGGCCAAAAATCGATCCAAAGAATAAATAAAGAACTACTACCCACGTCTATCCGCGTTCTTATTGAAAGACCCGTCATCATACAACCGCCGTCATGGCGCCCCTTCCCATCCGATTCGAGGAGCTCGTCCAGCTCCAAAGCGTCGGCGTCCAAGACAGCTCCATCACCTTTAACTCCTGCGTAAGTTTTCATCGTTCGTCACATTGACGCAACCCCTATTCGAAAACAACACACTTACTGAACACCCTCTCTATCCAGACACTCGAGTCAGATTCATACGTGTGCATCCGAGACCAAAAGAGCGAAGCCGCCTCGCCTGAAGTTGTTATTATCGATCTTAAAAATGGCAACAATGTCACCCGCCGTCCTATCAAGGCCGACAGTGCCATCATGCACTGGTCGCGCCAAGTCATCGCCCTCAAGGCCCAGTCAAGGACCCTGCAGATCTTCGACCTCGACCAGAAGCAAAAACTCAAGTCCACCACCATGAACGAGGACGTCCAGTACTGGAAATGGATCAGCCCCACGTCCCTGGGTCTGGTGACCGACGCCTCTGTATACCACTGGGATGTCTTCGACGCGGCACAGCCCGCTCCCGTCAAGGTCTTTGAACGCAATGCCAACTTGAGCGTACGTTCCTCGCTACATCCTTTTGCTCCCCTCCTTACGCTCCAGCGTTTTGTCTCTTATTGTTACGCCAACCTCCTCCATGGTTGCTAAATCCAAATCCAGGGTTGCCAAATCATCAACTATCGTACCAGTGCCGATGGCAAGTGGATGGTCGTTGTGGGCATTGCCCAGCGCGAGGGCCGCATCGTCGGTGCCATGCAGCTCTACTCCAAGGATCGAGGCATCAGCCAAGCCATCGAAGGCCATGCCGCTGCCTTTGGCACCGTTCGCCTCGAGGGCGCCCCGGCCGACACCAAGCTGTTCACATTCTCCGTCAGGACCGCCAACGGTGCCAAGCTTCACATTGTCGAGGTCGACCGTCCCGAGTCGAATCCCGCTTTCCAGAAGAAGGCCGTCGACGTGTTCTTCCCCCCCGAGGCCACCAACGACTTCCCCGTCTCCATGCAGGTCTCCCAGAAATACGGTGCCATCTTCATGGTCACCAAGTACGGCTTCATCCACCTCTACGACCTCGAGACCGGCACCTGCATCTTCATGAACCGCATCTCCAGCGAAACCATCTTCACCACCTCCCCCGATGCCAACTCGTCCGGAATCGTCGCCATCAACCGAAAGGGTCAGGTGCTCTTCGTCACCATTGACGAGTCCAACATCATCCCCTACCTCCTGCAGAATCCCGCCAACTCGGAGATTGCCATCAAGATGGCCTCGCGCGCTGGCCTCCCCGGCGCCGACGACCTCTACGCCCGCCAGTTTGAGCAGCTGATGAACGCCGGTAGCTACCTGGAGGCCGCCAAGGTTGCCGCCAACTCCCCTCGCGGCTTCTTGCGCTCCGCCGAGACCATCGAAAAGTTCAAGCGCCTGCCCCAGCAGCCGGGCCAAATGTCCTTCATCCTCCAGTACTTCGGCATGCTCCTCGACAAGGGCGAGCTGAACGAGCACGAGTCCATTGAGCTGGCCCAGCCTGTGCTCGCCCAGAACCGCATGAACCTGCTCGAGAAGTGGCTAAAGGAGAACAAGCTGCACTGCTCCGAGAGGCTGGGTGATCTCGTCCGCCCCCACGACCTGAACGCTGCACTGGCCATTTATCTCAAGGCGAACGTCCCTCACAAGGTCGTGGCCGGCTTCGCCGAGAGCGGCCAGTTCGACAAGATTCTACCCTACGCCGCCCAGACCGGCTACCAGCCCGACTACGTGCAGCTCCTCCAGCACATTGTCCGCGTGAACCCCGAAAAGGGTGCCGAGTTTGCTACCTCGCTTGCCAATCACGAGGGCGGCTCCCTCGTGGACATCTCCAAAGTCGTCGACATTTTCCAGTCTCAGGGCATGATCCAGCAAGCCACCGCCTTCCTCCTCGACGCCCTGAAGGACAACCTGCCCGACCAGGGCCACCTGCAGACCCGTCTCCTCGAGATGAACCTGCTGAATGCCCCGCAGGTTGCCGATGCCATCCTCGGAAACGAGATGTTCTCCCACTTTGACAAGGCCCGCATCGCCACCCTCTGCGAGCAGGCCGGCCTGTACCAGAGGGCCCTCGAGTTCTACGAGGACCCCGAGGCCGTCAAGCGTGTCGTGGTCAACATTGCCGCCACCCCCAACTTCAGCATCGACTGGCTGACTGGTTTCTTCGGCAAGCTGTCTGTGGAGCAGTCGTTCGACTGCCTGGATGCCATGATGAAGCACAATATCCGCCAGAACCTCCAGGCCGTCGTCACTATCGCCACCAAGTACAGCGAGCTGCTCGGCTCCGTTCGCCTGATCGACCTCTTCGAGAAGTACAAGACCGCCGAAGGCCTGTTCTACTACCTCGGCAGCATCGTCAACCTCTCCGAAGAACCCGATGTCGTCTTCAAGTACATCGAGGCCGCTACCAAGATGGGCCAGTTCAACGAGGTCGAGCGCATTTGCCGGGACAACAACCACTACAACCCCGAGAAGGTCAAGAATTTCCTGAAGGAGGCCAGGCTCCAGGAGCAGCTCCCGCTCATCATCGTGTGCGACCGCTTCAACTTTGTCCACGACCTCGTCCTCTACCTCTACCAGCACCAGCAATTCCAGTCCATCGAGACGTACGTCCAGCGAGTCAACCCGTCGCGGACCCCTGCTGTCGTCGGCGGCCTCCTCGACGTCGACTGCGACGAGGGCATCATCAAGAACCTGATCTCCACCGTCAGCCCGCAGTCCATCCCCATCGACGACCTGGTGCAGGAGGTCGAATCGCGCAACCGTCTCAAGCTGCTCCTTCCTTTCCTCGAGCAGATGCTCGCGGCCGGCATGGAACAGCAGGCCGTCTACAACGCCCTGGCCAAGATCTACATCGACTCCAACAACAACCCGGAGAAGTTCCTCAAGGAAAACGACAAGTACGATACCCTCAGCGTCGGCAAGTACTGCGAGAAACGTGACCCCAACCTGGCCTTCATCGCCTACTCCAAGGGCCAGAACGACCTCGAGCTCGTCAACATCACCAACGAGAACTCGATGTACCGCGCCCAGGCCAGGTACCTGCTCGAGAGGGCCGACAGGGAGCTCTGGAACTTCGTCCTGAGCGAGAACAACATCCACCGACGTTCCGTCATCGACCAGGTGACCGCCACTGCGGTGCCCGAATCCACAGACCCGGCCAAGGTTTCCGAGGCCGTGGCCGCTTTGCTGGCCAACGACCTCCCCCTGGAGCTCATCGAGCTCCTGGAAAAGATTGTGTTGGAGCCCTCGCCCTTCAGCGACAACCAGAATCTCCAGAACCTGCTCATGTTCACCGCCGCCAAGGCCGACAAGGCCAAGGTCATGGACTACATCCACAAGATTGACGGCTACAGCGCCCCCGAGATTGCCTCGGCCTGTATCGACGTCGGGCTCTACGAGGAGGCCTTTGAGATCTTCAAGAAGGCCGGCGACCAAACCGCGGCTGTGGATGTCCTGGTCGATCACGTCGTCAGCATCGACCGGGCCCAGGCCTTTGCCGAGGAGGTGGATATGCCAGAGGTGTGGTCCAAGGTGGCCAAGGCACAGCTAGACGGCGTCCGCGTGTCCGACGCCATCGAGTCGTACATCAAGGCCGAGGATCCCAAGAACTACGAGGAGGTCATCGAGACGGCCGTGCATGCCGGCAAGGACGAGGACCTCATCAAGTATCTCCGCATGGCGCGCAAGACGCTCCGGGAACCCCCCATCGACACGGCCCTCGCCTTCTGCTACGCCCGTCTTGAGCAGCTCGATGAGCTTGAGGAGTTCCTCCGCGGCACCAATGTCGCCAACATCGAGGAGTCCGGCGACAAGGCGTACTCGGAGGGTCTGTACCAGGCCGCCAAGATCTTTTTCACCAGCATCTCCAACTGGGCCAAGCTGGCGACCACGCTTGTGCATCTCGACGACTACCAAGCCGCCGTGGAGTGCGCCCGCAAGGCCAACAACATCAAGGTCTGGAAGCAGGTGCACGAGGCATGCGTCGAGAAGAAGGAGTTCCGTCTCGCCCAGATCTGCGGTCTCAACCTCATCATTGACGCCGAGCAGTTGCAGACTCTTGTCAAGCAGTACGAGCGCAACGGCTACTTTGACGAGCTCATCAGCCTCTTGGAGCAGGGCCTGGGCCTGGAGCGTGCCCACATGGGAATGTTCACCGAGCTCGGCATCGCCCTCTCGAAATACAGCCCCGAGCGCCTGATGGAGCACCTCAAGCTCTTCTGGAGCCGCGTCAACATGCCCAAGCTCATCCGTGCTTGCGAGGAGGCCAACCTGTGGCCCGAGTTGGTGTTCTGCTACTACCACTATGACGAGTTTGATAACGCCGTCCTCACCGTCATTGAGCGGCCCGAGAACTCGTGGGAGCACCACCAGTTCAAGGAGATGATCGTCAAGGTGGCCAACCTGGAGATCTACTACAGGGCCATCAAGTTCTACGTCGAACAGCACCCCTCGCTGCTGACCGACCTCCTCCAAGTCCTCACTCCGCGCGTCGACGTCAACAGGGTCGTCAAGATGTTCGAGAAGAACGACGACCTGCCTCTGATCAAGCCGTTTCTCCTCAGCGTCCAGTCGCAGAACAAGCGGTCCGTCAACAACGCCATCAACGATCTCCTGATCGAGGAGGAAGACTACAAGACTCTCCGCGACTCGGTCGAGAACTACGACAATTACGACCCGGTCGAGCTCGCTGGCCGCCTGGAGAAGCACGACCTGATCTTCTTCCGACAGATTGCCGCCAACATTTACCGCAAGAACAAGCGGTGGGAGAAGTCGATTGCTCTCTCCAAGGAGGATAAGTTGTACAAGGACGCCATTGAAACGGCGGCCATGTCTGGAAAGAGCGACATTGTTGAGGACCTTCTCCGCTACGTAAGTTTTTTTTTCTTTCTCTCTCTGTTTGCATGTCCGTCACTGCCCCATCGCTAACCGTCCATCTTTTTAGTTTGTCGACATTGGCGCCCGCGAGTGCTATGCGGGCATGCTCTACTCCTGCTACGACCTCATCAGACCGGATGTGGTTCTCGAAATCTCCTGGCGCCACGGCCTCCACGATTTCACCATGCCGTACATGATCAACTTGCTCTGCGAGCAGACCAAGGAATTGGCGGCCCTCAAGGCCGACAACGAAGCCCGCAAGGCGAAGGAGTCGGAGAAGGAGAAGGACGAGTCGACTGGCCCGATTCTCGGGGGCAACCGCCTCATGATCACGGCCGGCCCAGCCTCGGCAATGGGGGCGCCGGGGACGCCCTCTCCCGCGCCGTTCGGCCAAGCTAACGGCTTCGGCGCCCAGCCGACTGGGTACGGCGGCTTCTAGGTGCAGGTCCCAGCCTGGCGTTAGATACCCGACCAAAGACCTTGGCACCAAAGGGCCCCGGGTCTGACGGGGGGCCAACTCTGTGAAGCGGGCAACCCATATGCCTACTACCCCCAGGCACCCTCGGTCGGATACCAGCTGCCCATGCAGCGCCAGTGGTCCCCCCAGTGGTCTTCACCATGGGGCAGCCAAACAGGCAGCATGTGGTGACGTCCATGGGAAGTGGCTGCGACCACGATCGGTGGGTGAGGGGCGTCGGGATGAGGAAAAACGGTGCTTGTCCTCCCATTTCCGTCTCTTGGTCGTCTTTTGCTTCGCCTCGCGCTGCAGGGCGAAACTTTGCATTCTGCTGGGGCGGCCATTTCTTCATGTATGATAGTATCTCACGTCGTTTTTGCAGCTTTAATGACTTGGTTCTTTTTTTTCCCGCGAGTTCTTCCGTTTGCGCAATAGAGGTGATTGGGTTCTTAAGTCAACGTGCTCGGGACATGCTAAGAACATGATATTTTCATACAAAAGAACAAAAGCATAACACATGTATTACACTCCTTATTTCCCATTTTCCCAGACGCCTGCCCCGTCTGTCTGCGTGTCCCGCCCCCGGCCGGCATTCAATAATAAAGTTGTCTAATAATGCACAAAGAATAAATGAATAAATGTGGAAAATCATCGGGACGTCCCCTATACCAAATGGTCAACGGTGGCCACGAGCTGCTCCGCCCGTCTGGCTTCGACTTTGGGTTTCGCTTCGGCAATCTTGATCCATTCCCCGTTGAAGGCGTTGATGAGCCAGTTGCTGAGTTCTAGGGAGACATGTCAGCAGAGGATCAGACAACGAAAGGTGGGAGGAGGGATGGAGAAAGAGGGGATGGGGGGACATACTATCGTAGAGGATGCGATTGGCATTGTGAAAGTAAATGCTATGATCGCTGTCCGGGAACACGTGGACGTCGTAATTCTCCACGCCGGCGACGTTGAGGCGGTCCAGCAAGGTGAGGGTGTTTTGGATATGGACATTGTCGTCGGCGACGCCGTGCATGAGGAGGAAGCGGACGTTCTCGGCGAGGGCGGTGACGTTCGTGACGGCCGTCTCTTCGTAGCCGTGCGGGTTGAGCTCGGGGGTGCGCATGTAGCGCTCGGTGTAGACGCTGTCGTAGAAGCGCCAGTCGGTGACGGGGGCGACGGCCATGCCGTAGCGAAAGGTGCGGCCGGCGTCGGCCTCGAGGGTCTTGAGGGTGTTGAAGCCGCCGAAGCTCCAGCCCCAGATGGCGAGGCGGGACGGGTCGACGTAGGGCTTGGCGGCCCAGTGCTGGGCGGCGGCGATCTGGTCGGCGGCCTCGTAGCGGCCGAGGTGGTTGCGGATGGCGACGCGGGCTTTTCGGCCAATGTAGCCCGTGCCGCGCCCGTCGACGGTGACGACGATGTAGCCGAGGGCCGAGGCCACGTAGGATTGGAAGTCGACGGTGAACTTTTTGGTGACGCTCTGGGAGCCCGGGCCGGAGTACTGGTGGAAGAGGACGGGGTATTTCCTGCTCTGGTTGAAATTGGGCGGACGGCGTTCGACGTAGTTGAGATCGAAGCCCTCGACGTTGAGAGTGCCGTACTCGAGCTGGGGGAGCTGGTGCGTCTTGACGGCTTCTTCGATGTGCTTGTTCACTTCCACGACATGTTCGTACGGCTCGGGGTTCCCAGGCGTGTTCACTACTTTTTGCCAGGGGATGTTGGGCCCGTTGTACGTGAGGAGGCCGAAACCGGCCCCCGAGGAGAAGGAGATGTCGTAGTAGCCCTCTGTGGCGGTGTCGGTCAGGGGTTTCATGCCGGTGCCATTGAGAAAGACGGCGTAGATGTGACGCTGGATCGAAGACTCCTTGGTGGAGGAGAAGTAGACCATGTTCTTCTTCAGGTCGACGGCAAGGGGACCCTTGGCCACCTCCCACTCGGTGCCCTTGGTCACCATGACAGGCTCTGGGTTGTCCATGGGAGAGAAGTAGGCCAGGTGGTCGCCGTTGTCGTGGATGACGCTATCGACGTAGCCGTCGTGGGGTCGGCCATGTTCCGGGTCGGCGGGGATGTACCGCGTGCTCTGGGTGATTTCGAACCAACCTCCGTCAATCTCGGCCACATCGACACGGCGGACCATCTTGCCAGATCGGTCGGCCACGTCGATGAGGACGACCTGCAGCACGTCGCTCACGCGGTTGGTCGTCTTGACCAAGACCCTGTCGCCGGCCCACATGACGAAGTTGATGAGCCTGTCGTCATCGGGAAAGTTTCCCTCAATCTCGACCGAGAAGACCTGGCCCGCTGCGACGTCGTAGAACATCAGGTCCACGACGGGGTTGGGACTGCCGACCTTGGGGTACTTGATATAGCTGGTCTCCGGGTAGTATTCCTCGCCGGGATCCGGGACGTCCCCGCTGGGGCTTGAGACGAAGTACTGCACGGGGTATTCGGCAACCTGGGTCTCGTTGGTGCGGAGGAAGGCGATGTATTTGCCAGCATCGGACCACCAGGTGGCCTTTCGGCCCCCAAAGACCTCCTCTTCGTAGACCCAGTCCGGAACACCATAGAAGTACTCGGGCCCGCCGTCCTCTGTGATGGGTATGACCTTGTTGTCGGACAGTTTCCGGAGGTACATGTTGTTCTCACGGGTGAAGACAATTGCATCGCTTTGGGCGTTCCAGGTGGCAAGCTGGACGGGAGCATCGGGCTCATCCGGGTCGAGCGGCTCGGCCGTCTGCGATTCGACATCGAAGATCCAGTAGACGGCGGTGAAGGAGTGGCGCCAATTGCGCGCCTTGAGCGTAGCAACGAGCACTTTTTTCAGGTCCGGGCTGGGCCAGACGTCGACGGCGGTGCGTTGCTGGTCGGCCCAGTCGAACCACCTTTCCTTCATGAGGGTGCGGCTGGTTGCGGGGTTGGCAGCGCTGGATTTCAGGGAGCCGACGTCCTGGACGAGCAAATAGTCCTTGTCGGGGGCGCCTTTCTCTAGGAGCAAGCCATCCTCGCCGTCCGGACCGGGTACCCAACTGATGGAGCGCGAAGTGGGACGCCAAAGCCCAGACAAGACCTGGTCGAGGGTGACGGGCTTGGCCGACTTGTGGAAGGTCGAACCTGGGTCGTCATCGACCTCCACCGTGGACACGCCCGGCTTGGCGGTGAGAAAGACGAGGAGGATGATACACCATAGGACGGAAAGCACACCTCCGGCAATATATAACCCCCTCTTGAAGCCCTTATCCATGCCTTGCGGGCGGCTCTCCCCGTCCACCCCATCGACCCCGCCTGCAGGGTTCAGGAAGGGGCCCGTCTCGAGGTCGGCGGCATCAGACTCCTTGTACCCGGCATCATGATCAAACCCGCCTTCGTCTTTGTAGGTGGCTGAGGCCGAGGCATTGCGCGTAGATTTCCCGGCATTGGCCTTTTCGGTGATTTCTTGGTATTGGTGGATTCTGTCGAAGAGGATGCTGGTGGTGGAAACGCTGGAGGCAGAGGATGCGCGGGATCTCCTGATTTCAAGTTCAATGGGTTCTTCCGCCGAACTTGAAGGGCTCATGATATGCGGCGTTGTAATAGGTCACAGCACGCTCGGCTCGGAAAGGCGACCGGGAGGAGAAAGGCGGAGGAATCGTGGAAGTGTTCGACAGATATCGGGCACACAGGGACACGTTAGGTCTCGAGATGGGTGTCGCGAAGCTCGAGCAATGGCATTGCCCCGGGGGCGTTGCAAGAGGCAGCCAGGGCCCTTGTATTGACTGGGACAAACTAATCGTACCGCATAGGTGAGAAACGGGAGGCCGGGAAGGGAGGATCGAGGCACCAGAAGGGCTGGAAGACTAAGAAAGGGCTCCTTTGTGATGTTGGATGTTCTTTCCTATTGTAGTCGTCAATAAGGGGACGAAGACATGCCAAGTGGTACGTACAAAGTGCAAAGTAAGTAATTTTGTACGGGGTACAAGAAAAGACGTACAGAACTTGTTAAGATTAACCCACGTGTTCGACACCTTACCTAATTGAGGCGTTTCGAAACTACCTAGGAATCTAGGTGTACTCCGTGTACTTCGTATTCCGTCTACCGCGAATATATACCAATAAGTCCCAAGTTGGCTACAAATACAAAGGAAAAAGAGTACTTGATATCTAGCAGCCTACATTCCCAAAATACTACCATGTTCTACACTCATCATCAACCCTTAGTCACACCGCTGTTCAATGCAAGTCTTGAGAGTACACATCATCCCTTCGCCGCTCATCCCGATTTAGCCGATGGGAAGTGTGTGACATCAGGGACGGAAAACAACTCATCCGCCGTATAATACACCGTGTCAGAGAAGGTCGCGATGGCCGTAGACATGTTCCCAGCCTGAGACGCACACCGGCTGGACGTTCAGATGGCGACGGTGAAACCAGGAAGAACCCATACCATATGAGCTGGTCATACCAAAAGACGCGAGGGAGGACAATCCATAACGCGCGAGTATTCCCACGACGCAGGAGGAACCATGTCCCACGACCGGAAGGAGAAAGGGGGAGAAAAAAAGAAATACCGTGCTACGGGCATAACAAGCTGGGCTCTGGGACCATATGAGTCCGGGGTCATCAGGATAGACCTCGTTTCTTCCTTGCGCGAATGCGTGAACCGCCCCCATTCGTTCAGTTCTGCGCCGCCGCCATCCCGCACTGGGGTAGGGGGAAGGGCAAGAGAAAGCTGAAGAGGAGAGGGGAAAAAAGGGTGTAAAAAGAAAAATAGTAGAAAAGAAAAAAAAAACGGGGGGAAAAAGAAGAAACCAAGGTCGAGAAATATTGCGCGGGCGCCAACAGAATCCCCCCCGTCTACATCTTCTCTCGATACTCCCGCCGCCTCTTCTCACACTTGACTTGGTCCCTGGGACACTCCCAACCATGCTCCTCAATCTTGACCCGTTCCAAGCATTTGGTACAACGCCACCACTTGTTGGACATCTTGCGGCTGTCGAGCCACGAGTCTTCCATTCTACCGCCCTTCTTGTTGACGTCCTCCTTGTGCGTCTCCTGGAGGTGAAGCCGGAACCGGTCTTTGCGGTTGAACCCGTCCGTGCGGCGGGGGCACGCCGAGTAGTCGCAATAGAACACGCCTTCTTTCTCTTTCCCGTCCTTACCCAGTGCACCGGGCCCGCCTCCCATGGCTGCTGTCGGGGATGATGTGGCTACTGCCGTAGGTCCTGCGGATGCAGATAGAGATGCGGGTACGGATCCGGTAGCGGGTGCGATTGGCGTTCCCATTCCGGGTGCTGTCGGTGCCGGCGCCATGACACCAGGACCAGGGCCAGGACCAGCGCTGCTGCCCCCGGGTCCTGGCGGCGCCGCTCCCATGTTCAACATGGCTACTTGGGGGTCAAAGGACGGAGTAGCAAACGACACGGAAGAGACGGGGGTGATGGGCATGCCGTCGGCATGTGCTTCTTTATAATGACGGTCGAGATCGACCTTACGCTTGAAAGGTTTGGACGGACAGCCGGGGCTGAGACACGTCCACTCGACATCTTTGGGTTGCTGGATAGGTGAGCGGCTGGTGACGGCGAGGGGTATTATGTCGGGGAGTTGATCGGAGGCCGCATAGCCGGGTTGGAGCTTCCAAAAGCCTCCATCGTCGGCGGGGTGATAGTCGTATAACGTCCAGTCCATATTAGCGACGATGGCCGGAGATATTTTGGCCCTGGAACATGGCGACCACATGGGATATTGTCAGCTTCCTTTCTTTGTCCTTCTTTTTCGTCTTCATTTCCTTTCTTTCTTTGTTCCATTTTGTCTTCTTTGACGTCATTTCGATTGAACACAAGTATGGCCTTCGGCGCTGGAGTATAGTAGGGAGGGGGAGAGCGAGGAGTGCCAACGACAGTGGACTGACCATGGCGGAGCAGCGGCTCCTTGGGGCATCTGGGGAATTCCCAGCTGCATCTGTGGTGTTCCCTGGGGGGCCTGCGCCGGCGCCAAGCCCTGTGATGCCGGGTGGAGGGACTGGTGAGGTTGCTTCGTCGCCGGGGCGGGTCTGACCATGTGCATGTTCATGGTCGAAGGCGCCATGGAAAAGAAAGCGCCGGCGTCTTCAAGGAACGTGCGTGATCAATCAGCGCCGACGAGTCCATAGCAGTTGCTGGAGGGAGGAGCTGAATGGGAGATGGGAGAGGGGGGTGCTCGAATGATCGGTGATTCATTTGAAGAGAGTGTGTGTCTGTATGAATGGGCGTCGCAAGGTACCACAAACCTTCACCTTCGGGTTTGCCGCCAGGAGCCATGGCCTCCCGAGTCGGGGCCGCGAAATGATAATCGTTGTTCGATGAAATCTGGGCGAAGAAGACGGTCGGTTGTTGTCGTCGTCGTTGTCGTTGGTGTTGTCGTTGGTTTTGTTGTTATTGTTGTTGTTCTCACTTAAAGGTCACGAGTGCAGATAGACTAAATGAATAGAGGACCAGATCAAGGTCCATGGCTCACGACGAAGAGAAGGGAGAGGACGAGAATTTGTCGAAAAAAAAAACAAGAGATGCTCGAAGAAAACACGATTCGATGTTCATTCGTTTGTCGCCATGGTCGGATATACCGGAGAGAAAATGAGTGATGAAATGGCAAAATAGGTGGAATAAAAAAAGAAGGAAGAGGGAGAATGAGGAGGAAGAAGAAGGGAAGAAAAACTCGGACAAGTGTCAATCAAGGTCCGTTCGTCAGATAGTACCCCAGGTCAGGTCAGTCCAGGATGACAGTGGTCGGAGAGGGTACAGGAACCGGCGGCGATGAGTGAGACGGCCCAGAGACGCCAACCATTTCCAGACGGGGCAGCGGCGTGTCGAGCCAAGCCAGCAGCCAACGGGCGAGGACAGGGACGAGCGGGGCGTCAGTAGTGGTCCAATCCGGTGGACGTGAAGATCACGGAATAACGAAGCCAAGGTGTGCCGAGGGGCGTTGGGGAGGGCGTTGGGGGGGCATTGACAGGACGGGATGGGATGGAGAGAGGGGAAAAACCAGGATGTCAATTTAGTACGACTTTTTAGTAGGCGTTTAAAGCAAGGGGATCAAACGCGTTTTAGGATCATCGGAGTGTGAAGTCAATGCGGGCAGGATGCAGGTCACATTTCAGATGGCCACTTGGCAACTGCGGGTGGGTGGTGGGTGGAGGAGGACAGTGGATCGAGTAATTAATGGATTAGCAGGGAGTACAGCGTGCGATACAACGTGTTCAGCAGGGCGGAGTGCTCAGCAGGGAGTCGCGAGCTGAGGGGAAAAAGAAGAGGGGAAGGGAATGAATGGATGGGGGCGGAGAGGTCAGGAGACGAAGACGGGAGAGAGGGGAATGGTCTAGGCGGAGTAGAAGGGACTATTCGCTACGTTGTACTTGTTCGCTAACTCGACTCGGCTGGGCTAAAGACCGGGCACTGGGCGGGCACTCACTCTCCAGCTTCATCAGGCCTGATATCAAATGTCAAGGTGGCGAGCAGTAGTAGCTTGTTCGAGCTTGTGTGCTCGGGCTCGGGCTCGTGACCGACGCACGGAACGTACGGTACGGCAGAGTGGTGCTGGTGCTACAACGGCTTCTGCAAGCCTCGTCCAGGATACGCTGTTGTTTGCCGTTTGCCGTTACCGTTGCCGTCGATCGTTCGTTTCGAGCGGTGTGCGTCGACGGAAGAGGAAAAAGAAATTATAAAAAATAAGAAGAAGAAAAGAAGAAAAATAGAAGACATCAAAAAGGCCATGCACCGCTCCGCCGTTCAACGCTTCGCCCATCGGGGAACGATACCCGCTGTTCGACCTGCTTCGTTGTTCGATACAGATGCTTCGGAAGGATCATTACACCTGGATGATGGGTTTCTGCAGTAGGTATTAAGTGTTTCGCATTAGGCACCGATGCTTGATGGGACCCGATGATCGAAACGGAATGGCTTGTGGGGACCTCAATTCGGCGGGAGGAGAGTGAATGGAAGCATTTCAAGGAGCTCGACTCTACATTTGAACACTTCACTGGTACCTCTACAACGTATGAATCATGGAAAGCACTGAAGAGACCTGACGCAGATGTACTTGGGTAGGTTCGAATATGCAATTAATAGCTCGTATCATTGAGAGACGATTAACCCTCAGACTCGTCAGGCGACATGTCAGATACAGAAGCCAGTCGAGTACTTCGTACCAAGTCAACAGTAACATGGGACTTTGCAAATCCTCATGTATCGTATCGATGTCGGACTTTGACGGATTCGCAAGAGCACGGGCTCCAGTTGCCTGATATCATGTGGAAACATGTCGCCAAACTTCAAAGCTGGTTCGCCTACTATTACTGACAAGAAGCCCTGCCCGAAGACAAACAGAATACCTATCACGCTGCAGCCGAGTAGGCAACTTGTCCAGCTCCGACTTGCTACTCGCGATCCAGTGGCCCTGCATCGCAGCGTCGTGCATAAGCGATTCCGTTTACCAAGAGCATCTACAACACAACGAATAGCGTGCTGGTTTTTTATTTTATTTTCTTATTTTTTTAGTATTATTTTCCGATCGGCCTTGGCCATGTGTCGTCTCGTCCAATGCCGACAGCAAAGCAAGCGTAATACATAGTCTCTCGAGTCTGGGGTGGGATCTAGTCAGCATGCAAAGTGCAGGCCATGCCCAATGCCATCCCAGATAAAAAACCGAAAAAATCTCGGCTATCCTACTGGATTAGCGGTGGGAGGAGAGACGGGAGAAACAAGAGAGTATTCGTAAGAGGACCACCTAAAAGTTGCTTGATCTGCTCGGCAAGCTGAAAACTTTTCTCTTACTTTTTTCCTTTTCCTTTTCTTTTTTCCTTTTACTTTTTCTTCTTTCCTCTTCATCTCTCCCTCTTCACGCCGAGGATGGAACGTCCTTAGCTTGTACACTGCCATCACCACTTGAGCTCGGTGTACTGTACTGCACAGTACGAACCGAGCGGACCTTATCGATATCGGAGAGCGATACCCCAGACTTCCTTCTCTGGGACGTCTGGAGCTTCGCCGCCTGGGAGGCACCAGCGCTGGCTGGAAGGCGCCCAACAGCACAGTGTGTCAGTGTGTGCTTCACTGGTACACCTAGCAGAAGCTACCTACGGTACAAAGTAATTACCTAATTACCGGTACGAGGTATTCAGGGAGCAGGAGCTTCTCCCTGGTCCCAGCTTCCACAGATCAGTCTTGGCGAAAATCGTCACGTCCTCGAGTCCCCTGAGAAACTTGGAAGGGAAAAAAAATCAAAAAAAAAAAAAAAAAGGAAAGAAAAAAAGTTCCGTCAAGGTTCATCAAACGACAGACTTTCCAGCCTACGCGGCGTCTGCTCTCGCAAGCTTTTAGCATCCAAAGCAAAAAGTCATCGTCTCGGCTTTTGATTCTCGATTGACGCTTTGTCGGCTGCCTGGAAACTTTTACTTCAGGCACTCATTTTTCGGAGCTGTACGTGGCTTTTTTCTTCCCAAAGCTTACTCCGGACTTCGCACTTCGCACTTTGTGTTCTCCCTTGATTCATACCGTTTATCATCCCCTTCTAACTCACGCACCTCAGAAAGTCATTCCACCCTCTCAATTCGACTTCTCATCAACGCCATCCTTCACTCTCACACTCCAGCCCAAACCGACACAATGGCTCGCATTCAGATCCCTCTCGACGCCCTGACGTCGCGCCTGAACCTGCAGGACCGCTTCTCCAGCCTGTCATCCACCAGCCTGGGCGGCCGCTTCTCTAACCTGAGGCCCATCTCCGAGTTCCTCGACTTCAAGCGCGTCACCAAGCCCGCCAACTTTGGCGAGGTCCAGTCCCGCGTCAACTACAACCTGAGCCACTACTCGAGCAACTATGCCGTGGTCTTTGCCATGCTCAGCATCTACGCGCTGTTGACCAACTGGCTCCTCTCCTTCGTCATCATCCTCGTCGTCGCCGGCATGTACATCATCGGCCGCCTCGACGGCCGGGACCTGGAGATTGGCACCTTCCGCGCCACCACGTCCCAGCTCTACACTGGTCTCCTCGTCGTTTCCGTGCCGCTGGGCCTCATCGCGTCGCCCTTTTCGACGCTGCTCTGGCTCATCGGCGCTTCGGGCGTGGTCATCCTCGGCCACGCTTCTTTCATGGACAAGCCCATCGACGAGGCTTTTTCCGGGGAGGCGGTCTAGGTGGTCGGCCGCGATCTCCCGAATTCGCGCCCCAATGGGGAAGACCATCGCGGCGCAGGCGGAGGACAAGGGGTGGAAACGAAAGTGCGCACAACGGAGGAGGAATATGGGATAGGGATACGGGCGGTAGGATTGTCGGAGAAGTCGACTCGGACGACCATGACGACCATTCGGACACACGCGGTGTTGGTTTATCTTCGACGTCGAACAGGCGGTTCACGAGCGATCCGCTCCACTTTACCGGTATAGATTTGGGTGGTCAGCCTGGGCACCTGGTGCGGCGAGGCTACGCCTACGAGGACTCGGACGATGAGGACGAAGAGGAGGAGGACGACGATGACGATGGTAGCGACGACAACGACGATGACGACGATGATGCTTCTTCATCAGACTCGGACGACGACGATTACGGGGACGATACACAGCTGGCCGTGGTAGACAGGGAGGAGGCCCTGGTTCAGGCGGCCCTGGCGCGCATTCGGCGGGCGCAGGAGCGCGGCAAGCAGGAGGTCAAGCTCAACAAGAAGGAACTTGCAGCGCTCGAACGGCGGCGGAAACGACTGCAGGAGGAAGAGGAGGCGCGACGGGCCAGCGAACGAAAGAAACGGAAGAAAAAAGAGCAACGCATCTCGGTCCCCCTCTCGCAGCTGGGTTCGACCACCGCCACCCTTCGCAGGAAAAAGAGCAAGAAATTGCCGGCTGGCTCCGACGATAACCTTCCCCAGCACCCTTCTCCGGCCCACATGGCGGAAACTCAGGAAGGGGGATCATTGCCACCCATGGGCTTCTTCCCGCCGCCCAATACGGCCCGCAGTCGACCCCTGTCGTCCGCCTCGGCCTCGCAGCGGCCTCCGTCGCGGTCCATGGAGGACCATGGTTCTCCGCTTTTGCAACAATATGCGTACCCTCCACCGGGCGGTACATCCGTATCCCACCGCCACACCTCTGACACTACGAGCTCACGACCTCGTTCCTCCCGGAGCTCTGCCCCCCCCGAAGATATCTGGGCGTCCAGCGTGTCGCCGGCGCCCGGTGCCTCTTCGGCCACCCGACCCCGCTCTGTCCTGGACCCGTTCATGTTCCAGACGGAGGGCCCGCGCGTGCCGTATTCGTCCGGCGCTGGGGCCGTCTCACAGAGGCACATTCCGAGTCCGGCCGAGTCGCGACGGTCGTCGGTCGTCCCTGCTGCAGCTAGGGGCGGCAGGGGCAGCTCCCGCAGGCCGAGTCCCGACCTCCCGGAGACGGACCCGGGCAGCGACTCGAGCGACCCGGACTCGAGCGACGATCTGGGCAACGGTGTACAGATTGTGGAGCCGCCGCGGCGTGGGAGGAGGCAGGAGGAGATCATTGTGGAAGAGGAGCCGGCGCCAGCGCCCCGGCGGTCGTCCAGGAACAAGAAACCGGCTAATCCGTCGCCCCCCGTCAAGAAGAAGTCGTCGAGCAGTAGTGTGTGGAAGAAGAAGAAGAAGTGAAGTTGTTCGGCATAGTCGTCCTCGTCGTCCCAGCTAGCGGTTCAGTTCATTTTGCAAGCATTCGGGTAATAGATTTATGTTCCTCTCTTTATTTTGACGGCGTACGGGACGCGCACCGTTTCCAACGGGCCGTGTGGTTACAATCGTGCAAGTACCTGGGTACACGACGTAAGGTACAGTACACGTACAAACCACAGAGTACAAACCATAGCCAAGACTGCCGTTTACACTAGTACAAAATGAGCCTAGTGAGACCCACGCCAAGCTCTTCCCCAGCCTCCGCTTTTTCTTGTAGCTGTGAGAAATATTCCAAGGGTCGTTCCAATGGTCGGCCGCATTACCTACCCCGGGCCCTGGGCTCTGTTCCCCAGTTTGGCATTTTTGTTCTCTATGCAACTCATCACTCGCATTCACCTTGCGTCAAACCCGCGTTGACTCGACATCACTCCTCTATCCGTTGCGCGCGAGCCAATACCAGTGGGGACCAATTAGCGAGGACACATACGTATTCTAAGCTGTGAGAGCTTCTTGGGCCATCGGTCCCGCTCAAGCTCCCGCCGAGTTGACAGTCGAACAAGACGACACGACACGCACGTCCTGTCTCGACCAAAACCGCAACATTTCTAAACCAATTGACCGAATCCCTATTGCTTCATACACTAAACGAACCGTCAGAAAGACAACCATGGGGTTCTTCGACTTTGACGGCGGGAGTGTCCTCTCCACCCGGTCGTCCCGCTCGCACCGCAAGTCCAAGTCGTCCAAGTCCAAGCGGCGTCGCGAGACGGATCGTTCTTCGCGTAGCCGCTCCAGCTCCGTCGGGCAGCGCAGCATCTTTACGGGGTCGCTGCTCGGGGGCGACGATTACCAGAAGCACAGCGCCTCGCGGTCCAGTTTCTTTGGGGTTCCGAATGCGAGTCGTTCGAGCTTCTTTGGCTTTAGTGCGTTTTCCTTTCCTTTGATTCCCCGGCGCCCGCTTTTCCGTGCGACTAACACCGATGCCACTTCACAGGCCGGCCGTCTTACTACAAGCGCTCCCCGCGGCAAGGGTACCTCCACAAGGCGAAGAAGATTGTGCGGCGGCTGTGGCGGGACCTCATGCGCTTCGCCAAGGAAAACCCCGTCAAGGTGATCATGATGGTCCTGATGCCGCTCATCACGGGCGGGTTCCTGACGACGCTGCTGGCCAAGTTTGGCGTGCGGTTGCCGCGGAGCGTGGAGCGGCTGATCGGCGTCGGGGCGCGGGCGGCCTCGGGCGACAGCGTGGGGTTTGTGAGCGAGGCGGTCCGGTTCGCTGGCGATTCGTTTGGCGGGAAGGGGAAGAGCGGCGGTGGCAGCGGGGCGAGGAGCGTGAGCGTCGAGAGGGGCCAGGGCGGCGGGATGCAGTGGGAGAGACGACGTGAGAAGAAGGATTTCGATTGGGGGAATACCTTTGGCGAGGTGACCAGGTATTTTAGGTGAGTTGTCGGGGAGGAGTGTCTCTTTCCTTTTGGTATGGCTTGTCTGTTGGGTTTCCTTATACCATCATGGCGGCTTTTTTTACTTCCAAGACTACAACGGAGAATGTCACGAAGAGGAGGGTAATGAATGATGACAAAAATCGAATATTACTCCGGTTCTGGGTATCAAGTGCAACCTAAACAGACACTGCAGACGCATGTGGCCATCCCAAACCCCATCTCGCCCCCATTCGCTGTCTCTACTGGTCGACTACATCCGAGGCAGCAGACTTGACGCCACTGGACTATAGAACACCTGCATCGCGAAAAAGAACCGAAAAATCAAGATGACAGCTGCGTGGCAATAGCGTCGCTCCCTTCAATCTTCTCGACGACGCAGGCAGTGCCGTACCCACAAAGCTGGGCGAACCCGTCGAGGTTGCCGCTGTCGAAGCGGAGGCAGATGACGGCGTTGCCGCCGCGCTGCTTGGTCTCGGCGACGACGCGGGAGATGGCGTCGTTGCGGCCGTTGTACAGCATCGAGGTGAACCAGCGGAGCTCGCCGCCGGCGATGGACTTGAGCACCATGCCCAGGCCGGCGGCCCAGTTGCGCGAGCGGACCGTGAGGCCGTACACGACGCCCAGGACGCGCACGATGCGGTAGCCGGGGATGTCAAACATGGCTGTGGGGAGTTGTTAGTTGTATATTCCCCCTGGTTTATTTGCCTGGAATCCAAAGGGACCTACTGGTTGTGATGACGCCTTCGGTCTCGGTGAAGCAGTGCAGGTCGGATAGTTGAGGGGGAATGTGGGCTACGTTGTCGGGTTTGGTGTCTGACTTGTCCATGGTGACGATTTGGGATAGTGGCGAGTGGAGTTGAAGCTGGGCTGTGCGGTGGAGGTCTTGGTTTAGAGGGAACTTGCTATTGCGTTGATGTGTATAAAGCCTCTTCCATAGGTAGTGTAGTACTCTCGGCGATGGTAGAACGGATATCTCCTCAACATAGCATCACCCAAGACAAAAATGTTCCGCTTTTATACCCGACTCCATCTCCTTTCATACTCGTCTATAAACAGAGACAGGGCCAAAACTGAGTTACTTTGAGGCCGTCCCTTCATAGTGGCATGGACGTCGATCTTCCTAGCCTTGCGCATTGGTACACCGGCAGCATGTGTCATTGGTCCAGCATTGAGGCTTACTGAGGCTGGTGGCCGTATTTCGTATTAGTTGCCCGTTTAGGTTTCGGGCCAGGGGTCGATCAGGGCGGTGGCGCCCCGTCGTTCCCTTCACATCTGCCGTGCGATGTCAATGGAAAAGCGAAGCGTGTAAGTATCGAGGCAATCACCTTGGCCGTTCCGCATGCCCATTTCACGGCATAGCGCTTCCGGCAGCGGGTTCGCAGCAGGAACCGGAACCCGCACTTTGCAGCTTCCGATACCGGGAATCGGGAAACGGGGCTTAGGTCGATCCTTGGCACTGCCACCGGTACCACGTGTTCGACTGTGGCGCATGGACGAACAAGGCGGTTCTGCGACCCTGTGGCTCATCGTCATGGGAGCACTCGGTGAACCGAAAGAGACAAGGCATACAGATACAAAGTAGTCCGCAGAACTAGAGCAAACCCTGGCCAAGATAGTATGACAGAGCTGAAACAAGAGCCCAATGGGAATGGGCTCCGAGGCTCTGAGCGCTCGCAGAAAAGGGACCGGATAAGGGAGGTGCTTATAAGACAACGGGTGGGGGCTGTCGAGACTGCCTTGCGGGTGGGTTCGCAGTGTGGTTGCCAAGGCAGAGTGGGCGGAAGAAGAAAGCAAGTCGCTTCTTTGATCTCATGTTCGGCCGGGCGAGGGAATGATGGCGGCTAGGGGGTTCTTCTCTGCTTCTTCGCTTGCATGTTCACTTCGCACCTTGGGCCCGGGGCACGAGTCCCGGCATCGGCTATCGGCGACTTCCCGCTTACGGTCCATGCGTTGTCGCTGTGGCTAGGTATGTTGGGGGTTCATGCAATCGTCATCCTGCGGGTTGATGGAGCGAACAGGAACATTGAGAAAGCGGATTCGCTGGAGACAATTGACGATACGATACAGTGTCTCGAGATGAGATGCTCACTTTGGAAGGAAGCTACCTAAGTACCTATTGGAACTTCTGAAGCAGTATCTTGAAGTTCTCCCCGGAAATCGGCTTGAGGAAGGTTCATTCCCCTTCATTCATTCCCCGAACAATTGGCAGGAGGCGGATGACAACTGGACACCCGGGGAATTGGATATTGACCAATTATATGAGAGATTTTATATGGGTGACACCGAAAGTATGGGGTAGCCAAGAAAGTGACACAGTGTGGACCGTTCGACACGTGGGGAACAAGACCCCACCTTGCTCCCGGTCTCTCCTTCCACAAACTCAACCGCCAACACGCTGACCGCGCGGGCTCGAGTATCTGGACTCTCATCTTTCCCCTCTGCTTCCATGCCCTTGACATTCCCCCTTCATCAGGGCGCTTCGTAGATTTCGAATCCCATGCTTTGCCCACCTCGACGGATGAAAAGGATTGGCGTGGACATGATTCCATCCACTCCAATATCCTACTATCCTACTTATACGCACCCGACCCAGGCCCAAGAAGATGCCATGACATCAATTTGGTCAGGTTGGGCTTCGATATAGGCGCCCCATCGGCAGGGAAATCGTGCATCCGATTGGTGTCAGCCATTACCGAGCCACTTGGTAGTCCGCCTGCAATCACTACGCCTCCTACCTCTCCGCCAGCACACCATGTCCGCTACACGCTCACCGTCTCCAAGATGAGGCTGGCATGCTACTGTAGCGCGGGAGGGCCTCAGCCTCCCCCCGAAGGACGAAGGAACGCACCGAAACCGGAGCGAGATCCTATAAGGACGCCATCTCCTATATCAACCATTCTACGGGTTTCTCTGTTTCCCTCCTCTCCTTTTCCGCCGTTCGTCCCTGTTCACAATTGACTTAACGAGTCGGAAGTGTTCTAGTATCAAACATTATTGGGAAGTCGTATAAGTAGGAAGAGAGCCGTCAGTCGCCGTTGATAGTTACAGACCCGCCGTGTCTCAGTCTCCCAGCATGTCAGGCTCTGGCACTCCGAACGTGCATCAGGGTCAGGACTTGGACCGGGACCTCGAATCCGACTTGGATCGTGAATTCAGTCATGACCTTGCTACTATCCCTTTGTTCTTCCCAACGCAAAGGCCAAACAGACTTGTCGAACAGTCTCCCGCCGAAATACAGTTATCCACCCAGTCGACAACTTCTTCGGGTCAGCAACAGCAACAGCAACCGCCCTGGTCGTGGTATCGCGTCAAGGAAGACACCAGACTCGACCTTAGCCCCTTGGACACTAACTTCGAGGCGTCCTTTTCGCACTTTGTATTCGACCCTCAGGCGACCTTTCCCACCGCTTCCGATATCACCCTCCCCGCGCCGAGCCCTCAGATCATAATAGAGTGAACCATAGACCCCATTCCCCCATCAATCCCCCATGACGTGACTGTCCGGGTCAAGCTAACAGCCATTGTGTTTCCCCAGCGAGTTCACCAAAGACGTCGACGCCACATGTCGTGAATATTATGGCAGCACCCTTGATGAGGAGCCGTCAGCCGGTCTACTCTCGTACCTTTCTCACACTGAGCTTGGGACCGGCTCCCTTCATGACCCGCGCGACGTCTCCTATCCTGTGTCGCACAGTTCCGCCCCCGCCCACAGTCATGTCGGCTCGCATATGCACGAGGAGACGGCATCCGTCGCCAATAGCCATTCTTCCATTGGCGACGGCGTCTATTACGACAATGCCGCCAACTTCCCCAGTTATCTGGACAGTCCGGTCACAAGCTTCTCCGACCAGTATCATTCCACCGGTGGACCCCTGGCTTGGAACCATACCGTTTCCCAGTCTCCATCACACTGCCCCCCCTCCGGTTCCAAGTGCCCCTGGTTGAGCATTCAGTCCGAGTCGGCAACCGAAGCCAGGGCCGGGACAGCGTTGCACACGGACTCGCACCTCTCTTTCAACCCGGGTCAAGGTACCAACCAGGCTCACTCACAGCCGCCGACCCTGGACAGACGGGCTGCGCCCACGTCAGTCCCACAGACGAACACGCCCTCCTCAATTCTTACCCAGGAGCTGCCTCCCCACATAGATGGCGGCATGTGGACGGGTCTTGCCGATCCACCCACCCGTCTGGGCCCGTCCCTTTGCGATCTCTCTGGAAGATTCAACTCACCCACATTGGGCTCTATTGATCATTACCAGTTTGCCTCTCAGCCAGTATCGCCCACCGTATCCAATGCACCGCTACCCATGACGCGAAATTGGAGCGCTCAAAGCCATCCGACTGTTCCGTCGTCTGGGATCTCCGGCCGCAGACGCCGGCATCCGAATCATCACACCCACAGCACAGGCACGAAACCCATACCAATCCCCCATCATCGCCCCAGGGCACGACGGACTTCCTTCCCTCGCACCTTCCACATTGCTACGTTCGCTTCCGACGAAAGGTTGGCGAGACACGAAAGAGGAAAGCGCAAGGGGCCAATGCAGCCAGATAAGAGAGATGCTGCGCGGAGGACGAGGCAGTCCAAGTCTATATGTATCCGCTGCAAGCTCACCAGACAGTCGGTGAGTTTTTATCTAGAGGCATTGGGAATGGCGGTGGCCCTGACCAGCCGGGCGAGTTGTACTGACACGTAACGCGCAGTGCCAACCAACGGACGATGCACCCGACGCCCCCTGTGACAACTGCCGGAAACTTTCCGTGAACTCCAAGTGGCCAGGTCCCTGCATTCGGGCCTATTTCGACGACATTATCCTCTCTGGGGGGTTAGATTTCATGGGTAAGCTGTTCCCCGTAGGGGGTCTCCCCCCGGTCTTTCAGACTTCACCGCCCGGATTTGCTGACGGAGCAGATACAATCAGCCCAGCGGATCGTTTATCACGTCACCCGCGATGGTGCAAGGACGATGCGGTGGAGACTGCCCGAGGTCTTTGACTTCGACGAGCTTCTCCGGGTGTTGGACGAAGCACGCGGCCGGTTCAACGTGAGAGTGAGACATGGGATCCAGTCGGTATATGTGCTGAATCTCGACGAATGCTTCGCGTACCTCAGCCGCATCCACGCAGAGCTTCAGAGTTCTGGGCCCGAGCACAATCTGCGGAAGTTTCTCGACCAGGACATGCTGAATAGGGAGCCCAAGGGCCATGATTGGACGTCACTGGTGCTCGATTGCAGCTTACAGACTGACAAACTGGTAGGTTTTATTTTATTTTATTATTACATTATTCGTTGAATGCTTTCGATGATGTGCGAATGTGCAACTCTTATGAACTGTCAGATGGCTTGCCGTCTTGTCACAAAGCTAATACCAACCCCAATACAGCGGTTACTACACGTCCTGGGGCAGATGACGAGCCACGCAACGTTCCACTACGTGCCTAAGACGCAACGTGACCCGAGCGGGACGGCCCCGGAAAGGGTGATGGACGCGACATCGTCGGCGGAAGCGCCCTACGTGAAACTGGCGGCATACCTCATCCGCATCGTCAACCGCAAAGCCGAAGTGGACGGCTTCGCACAACTGAGAAGCCAGCTCCACTCGTCGTACTCGCGCCAGACGCCAGTCCACAACCTAGTGGCGCTCCACACGGGGCTGGGGCGAATCTTGACGGGACTGCGATGGCGTGTGAACTGCTGCGCCCTCTTGGCCGGCAGCAACGCGGATGAGAGCGACGACAGCGCGGAAGACAAGGCCGAAGCGCTCGCGGATCCCGGGCGGGCGATGGAGCTATGCCGGGTGCTGTATTTTTACTTTTACAGCGTGTGGCGACGCATCCTGTCCATCGGCTTGGTGGAGGACCGCGACGAGCTGGTCGACGGCGTGTGGGTGCAGTACCCTGAGGCGGCGGAGACGGTGTGGGATGCGTTCCCGCGGGCCAGCGGGGAGAGTTTCCTGGGGTTGGAGGCGTGGATGGAGCAGGGACGGCAGTTAGTGTTGGACTCTGGGGCGGCCCAGAGGCTCCTGGGAGGGCTCTTGTAGGTCCTCCTTGACAGTATCCCCTCTTTGTCCTCTTGGGATGGGGCCGTTATGCAAGAGGCAATGGTAGAGATACCGCTTCCTCGAGGCGGTGTGGTTACTTGTGGAGGTCTGGTAATTCATGTAAGATATACAGTGGCCCTTGAAAAGCTCTGGACCAACTTTGGCGACATGATTAGTTGTACTAAGGAGACATGAACTGATTAGCGATTGTTTGAAAAGATATCCTGGGGTTGATATTTACCGTGCGGCTGTCTGACACTGCTGGCGAAAGGGATGCACTACACTGGACAGCCATGACGGCCGCTCGTGTGTTGAATCCAGGGTGAGTCTCACAAAGGCGTCGCTATCGGACTTGATGTCTCGCCAGAGGTCAATACGTCCATGGACTTGGGTTCATGATCAACCCAGGGGCCATCATCCCGTCCATGGCTGTGTAATCCGTAGGTTATGTTATGTTGTACATTCGTCAAAAGACGAAGCAAAAAGGTATGAGACGGAGAAAAAGAACAGACGGAGAAAAAGACCAGATCGCTCCCTCCATGCTAGGTGATGGATGCTATCCTCCGTAGAGACCAAAGCGAGATGGTGTCGTTGAAGAGGCGCGCCAGCAAGTAAATATATCGATTTGAAAACCCCTGCATTCGCCTGCCTATGCGCCCACCCCCATCCGCCCATGCCATTTCCAATCTCAGCCGGTACGCCATGTGACAAAAGGTAGAAACCCCCATTTTGCATCCCCAATACCATGGCTGCCATGCTATTGACCCGGTGTGGTTGGGTCAATGCCGTCAAAGCACCCCCTGCCTCCCGTCTTATCCTGCCAGAGGACAGACAAAACGGAGAAAAAAACACGCTCATGATCCATCACGTCGTTCGTCTACTGCGTACATTTCATCATCATGCCCCACGGCATATCATCAGGGTTACGCCAGGTACTGGTAGGTGGGAACATCGATGTTCTCCATGCGGGCCAGGTACTCGCGGGCGATGAGATCCTCGATCCGTTTCTTGATGAGGCCGACTTCGGGGTTGAAGCGGCCGACCAGCTGCCCGACGACTTCGGAGATGAGCTGCGAGTGCTTCAGTTCCTTGCGCTGTCTGGACCATTGTTAGCTTTAGTTTCCGGACCAGCTCGAAAAATAAAAAATAAAAAATAAAACCTACTTCATGGTCCGCACAATGGCGGCATCGATAATGTGTAACCGAGACAGCGTATTCTTCTCCTCCGTATCCTTCCGCTCCTTATCAGACTCCGCCTTGGCCGTCGCGTTGACAATGGGCGCCTTGATGCGGACCGTCTTGCTCACAAAGGCGGCGTTGAACCTGAAACTGTCGGTGGGCTCGACCCGCCGGCCGGCCGGCTCCTTGAGCAGGACGCGCGACTTGGGCGGGATGGTGAGCGACGACAGCGTACGCAGCAGGTCGTTTGTCTGCATGCCCGTCCTGTCCCTGATCTCTTGGAACGAGAGGGCCTCGCCGTCGGCCAGGTCGTTGAAGAGCATGAGCACGATCATGCCCGTGGTCGACACGTTCAGCTCGTACCTCCGCTCGCGGGCCAGCGGGCCCTTGGCGCCCGGGACGGCGGGGAAGGCGCAGCGAATGTCGGCGTTGCCGATGGAGCTGATCCAGGTGAGCTTGCGGCCGCTGCGGGTGGTCAGGTAGAAGGACGCGAGGCTCTTTTGGATGGCCTGGATTTCCTTGGGGTACATGATCTGGGAAGGGGCGCTGGAGTCGAGCACCTGTTTCCGGTCGGAGATCTCGGGCGGCCAGCAGTTGGTGGTGAGGATGTTGACTGTGAGCTCGGGTTGCCGGGCTTGATCCTCCGAGTCGTGGCCCAGGTCGCGGATGTGGGTGCGGTAGTTGGCGGTGATCTCGGCCGACGTCTTCATGTCGCGGAACATGCCCTCGAACTTGTTGGTGAACTGGTGGCCGAGCTCGTCCTTCATGCGTGACACCATGGCCGTCTCGGCATCCTGGCTCTCCGACTTGCTGAGAAGGAGACGCTTGGCGAGATGCTTCTGGTAGTACCTCTCGAACATGTCGCGGTCTTGGATGTAGCGCAGCAGGGTGATGGCCTTGTCGAGCACCTCGTCAATCTCCTTCTCGGTCTTGCCGCGAATGCCGCGGCGCAGGTTGTCGTCGATGAAGAGCGAGAGGTATTCCGACGCACGAGAGAAGCGGTTGATGAAGGTGGAGAAGCCCTTGGTGAACATGGTCTGGATGTCGAGGTCCTTCTCGAAGCATTTTTCCCACATGGTGTCGAACTTGGCCTTGAGGTGCAGTACGTCGTCCACCCACTTGATGGCGGCTGCGGTTTGCTGGGCGGCGGCCGAAGCAGCCGTAGGGCCTCTGCTAGGTTTGCTTGCACCGCCAGCGGCGCCACCAGCACCACCATCCTCGCCATCGGCGGCAACTGGTGCGGCCAAATTGGCAAAATCGGTATTCTTGACGGTCTGCTCAATCTCGAGACCCAAGTCGACGATGCGGCCCACGACGTGATGGTGCAGCACGGCCTTCTTGGGGTCGACACGGTTAACGAGGCGGTAGACTATGGCCAGCTCCTCCAGGCTGTCATTGTCCAGCATGCTGACGATGCCGGTGTCGAGCTTGAGGAATTCGGCGAGATGCTTCGCGATGAGCTGCTCCTCGACAATCTTGGTGCACTTGGGCAAGGTGGAGCGGTGGATGGTGGTGTCGCAACGGTCCTGCTCCTCTTGCAGGCGGCGGTCGGTGTGGCGTAGCCAGGCGATGGTATCGCCATTGCGGAAGAGCTTCTCGCACTCGACGTCGTAGTACTCCTCGGTGGTCCGCAGGAAAACGGGCTCAAAGCTGGTGAAGTAGAGCTTCTCGTCGTGGAGCTCCTGGTCCGTCTCGTAGAGCGAATCGAGCATACGGATGCAGCTCCCGATCAGGGAACGGTCGATGACGTCCCCGTCGCGCTCCATGTTGATCAGGTTGACGATGATGGAGTTGAGGATGTCGGAGACGGTGTAGTCGGCGGAGGAGCGGAGGGAGGCGCGGAGGATGTGGTCGCGGTACAGTCCAATGGTGGTCGTGTAAATGGACGGACGGCCGGTGTCTTGGATGAAACCGCGGTCGAGGTACATGAGGATGTCTGCGATCATGTTCATGGCGGTGTTATGGTCTTCCCACGACTCGCGGAGGCGCCTTAGGAAATTCTCGCTCATCTCGCGGCGCTCATTGGCAGAGGCGCCGGCGTGTCCCACGGCGATATTGACCAGGCTGGTGGTGACGAGGGCCTCGATCTTGGGGATGACATTCTTGGCAAAGTAGTCGCGCTCAAAGTCCCGCACGCGGTCGTAGAGGACATCGCCTTTCCTATTCAGGACGATCTTATATCCTGCACGGTACAGGTGCTCAAAGGCCAGTTTGCTGCAATTTTTCTGGTGGATGTCCATCATGGCTTCCTTTAGGATTTGCCATGGACCCTCGATGTCGTCTGGATCGGCGGAATGTCCTGTGATGGGCTGAAGGGGGAGGACAGCCGTTAGCATGGCGTGATTTCGTTTAAACACACGACGCAGAGGGCGAGCCACACATACCTTGAGCATACGACGGGGCGGGCGAATACGGCCATGCTTTGGGGCATGACCCCCTCCTCGACCGGATATCATGGTGAAGCGACGGTCAAGCTCTCATTAATTTGGAGCTGACTGTGCTGGCGAGACCACTCCTTGTGGCTGACCACTGACCTAAATCTTGAAAGGAACGATGCGAGTAAAAGCGTCGGGATTATCGTGGTCTAGTGTGCCAGTACCGAGTGGTAGAGGGTGGGTGGGTGGTGATGATGGACTGTCAAGTTAAAAGCCAGGTAGCTGGTAGTCATCGGTAGAAGCGGAGGTGTCGACGTCTGGTTACCCAGGTTGGACGGCTCTGGAAGCAAGAGTGGAAGGCAAAGTTGCCCAGATAAAGTGAGGGCTCACGAACGATGGAGGAAGACGTGGTGGATGGACCCAGACGCAGGGATCCATATCATGGATGATGGCCAGGACGAATTTATGGGCGCCGATGCCAGGAGCTGGGGGGTTTGCGTCGATGACCCAGAACAAAAGATAAGATATGGAGTAGGGACGCTTAGTCAGAATGGGGTACCTTGTATCTCAGTATGATTGGCTCATAGCCTATCCACTCATTTAGAGGCGCGTTATTCACCACCACTTGGTTTTATATACGTAAAGCCATCACGAACGCCCAAGCTCTCCCCTCAACGTTATTCTCGCGTTTCTTCGGAGCGTATGGCAATAGAGGCGTTGAGGTCGGCGTCTCCCAAACTTACGAGTTGTGTGACAGAGCCTGCGCTTCTTATAAAATGACCCTGTCCTCCCCCATCTTCATAGCCCGGATGGCCACCATTGAACACATCTCTGGCTAATGATTGACTTCGCACTTCGCTTCTCTATTACCACAGCCCACCATCACCCAGCGTTGAATCCAATACGTCTTCAAGGTCCCACACTTGTTATCACTGCCAGGCTCTACTATACCAGCGTTGAACAGAGATGAAATACGTTGGAATAGAGAATCTCTTCCAGCGTATCAATCGTGCCGAGGGTGATGTTTTGATGGTGAAGAATGTCTCCTTCGAGGACTATTCTCAAATCGAGACGGAAAGAATCCGACAAAGAGAGGACTTTCGGTTTTCTCTCTGGTCGACTGGCACTCAGCTCCTCATCATCACGAGGCCAACCTTTCCCCACGAACAACTCCATCGTTTGCTTGATGATGTGATCTTCGCCCGGGTTGTCCAAATGGACCTGCGAAGAGATTGGGACTGCGTAGGAGCTAGGACGTATACCAAGACAGACAGCACCGGCAACATAGGGTCCGTAGGAGAAGGGGACTCTTGCCGACGACCAGTACAGCGTCGGCCGGACAAATTCCCCACGCTAGCCATCGAAGCCAGCTACGTGCAGAGCTGGGTAGCGTTACACATCAAGGCCAGATGGTGGTTTAAAGCCTCCCACTACGAGGTGAAGGTGGTCCTCCTCGTAAGGGCGGACAAGTCAGCGCGACGAATTCGAATCGAAAAGTGGCGGCGCATTCACCACACATCTCCGCCCGGATGTGTCCAGACCATCATCATCGAACGGCCTGATGGACTCGGCGAAGCCGATCCTGCATCGTATGAGGTAACTGGTGGTCCTCTAAGGCTTGAGTTTGAAGACCTCTTCCTTCGAGAGGCCGATGGGCACCGAAACGAGGGCGATATCGTACTTGGTACCGATGCCTTGCAGGAGTATGCAGCTGCTGTTTGGATGGTTACTGTTTAGACGTCCAATTAGCGGACCGAGGCGGAGGTGGTATCTGGTATGGTCAATATCGGATTTCTGCAGTAGACAGCACGGGTCAAGGGTCGAGGCACAGGAACGATCCAATATATCTTCTTGAAGCTGACGGGACTCGTACCTTACTTCGTGCCGATGGTTAAACCGCCAGTTCTTTCTGGCGATGTTGTACGTCTTCAGAATCTCAAACGACGGCAGTTTGAAGGGAAACAAGAGAATACGGAATCCTGGGACGTCGCTACCGTTATGTAATCTGACGGTACCTATGTACAACGTATGCGAATGAGTGGCTGAGCCACACAAGCTAAGCCACAACGAAGCGTCCAGACTAAGCCGCCCCACGCGCTAAGCCCGATCATCATGCGCTAGAACCTGCAAAGTATCGACGTCAGGTCTTTTCTCTTTTTTTCTCCCATTTCCCTTACTCGAGACACAGCGTACAATTCAATCCTTGTCGCATCACATCCCTCTGATTCCACACACGGAATCCGCCAAACTCGTCACAATGGCTTCACGAACGACCCTCTCTCGCTTCTCCCCGCTCGTCCATTCTGCCCGAACCCATTTACGCAGCTCGACTCGACCACATCCACAAACCGCCATCGCGACCGCGACAGCAACCTCAACCTCAACCACAACCACGAGCCCATCCTCCTCCCCCCTCGCCGGGCGCCTCTTCTCCTCCTCGCCACTCTCAAGAGCCTTCAAAGTCCCTCCACCGCCCGCTCGACCTCCACCGCCGGCCACCTCCACCTCCACCTCCACGACCTCACCAGCGCGCCCCCCCAAATCCCGCGTCGAGACCCAACCGCACTACCGCCTGACCTTCACCTGCTCCCCCTGCAACACCCAATCCACCCACAACATCTCCAAGCAGGGCTACCACCGCGGCTCCGTCCTCGTCACCTGCCCCGGCTGTCGCAACCGCCACGTCATCGCCGACCACCTCAACATCTTCAGCGACCGCCACTTCACCGTCGAGGACCTCATGCGCGAAAAGGGCCAGCTCGTCAAGAAGGGCACCCTCGGCGAGGACGGCGACATTGAGTTTTGGGAGGACGACGCCGACGCTTCCCCTGCTGGCGCTGGCGCCTCGGCCTCGCAGGACGGGTTTAGCTTGGCTGGCCAGCCCCAGCAGCAGGGCGGTAGCTCTACAGCATCGTGATGGTGGGCAAGAGGCGTCTTCACAGACGTGACGTGTAGAAACATATAAAAGCTGGCCTGGGATGGCCTCTGGTGATCTGATTGAAGAGACGACAGCGCCTTTTATTATACTGTTTATCATGGGAGAAAATATGGCCTTGCAACTGGCCTCGGCGCATCGGAGGGATTGGAATATCCCGTCACACCACCAATACACATCCTAATAGACATCACGGGCGTGGAAAGGTTGAGGGACCTGCAAAACATGCTCTTCTTCCTCAACGGGCCTTCACTACTCGTGTATCCTCACCACACTCCATATGTAACATAGCATTAGATACCACTTTCGATAAATCCCAATTCTCTCGGCACAACGCCGCAACGCCATTCTATCCATGCTACTCGTTACATGAGTGCTTATTCAACGTAGACAATCTTGAAAAACAAAGAAAAATCACCACTGCTTAAACGCCTGCCGATAAGCCTTATACTCCTGCACCTTGACCTTCTTCTTCTCCTTCTTCTTCTCCGTTTTCTTCCGCTTGTCCCGGTTGAACTTCTCCGGCTGCGTCACCGCCTCAATCTTCCGCTTGCTCGACCTCGCCTGCCGCCTCGCCCTCACCTCCTCCCGGATCGCGAGCAGCGTCTTGGAGTACTCGGCCGTGCCAAACTTCTTCTGCAGCGCGTCCATCAGCACCTGCGCCCGCGTCCGCACCGCCTCGTGCTTCGTCTTGAACCCCTCGTCGAGCGAAAACGGCGTCGAGATGGACGGGTCCGTGATGCTCTGCAGCGGGTACAGGATCGTCTTGAGCGACGGCGCGAGGTCCGCGTCCGCCACCCGCCGGCACACCGTCTCCAGCACCTCCATCGCCGCCACCTTGCCCGTCATCGCCGCCGAGTTGGCCTTGACGTCCTGCCGCAGGATCGACGAGAGCTTCCAGAACAGGTACTGCAGGTCCTTGCCGCGCTGCTCCAGCCTCGACTCCTCCTCCTCCTCCGCCTCCCGGTCGTCCGCCAGCGCATCGGCCACGGGTCCGTCGCGCATCCGCACCTGCATGCGTGGGCCGAGGAAGATCAGGATCTGCGTGACTTCGGCCGCAAGTTCGTCATCGACCCCCTCCTTCGTCCGCAAGGCGCCCATCGCTAGTCGCACCAGTTCTTGGACATCTTCGTTTCCGAGTTCCAGGCCATGCGAGCCGTTCATGGTTTCGCCGGGAGACGCCGATTGCGTCGCGAAATCCGCGAGGTACGAGCTGACCAGCTTCGCGGCGCTCAACTTGGCCGATCCCTCGGGATGCGTCAGGCAGTTGCGAATGTCGGTCCAGAGATCCCGCAAAGCCGGCGCCAGGAGCTGCGCCGGGTACGCCTGCACGAGGATATGGGTAGTCTTCAGCGTCGTGTTGATCAGGTCCTCATCCACCACCCGAACGTCCTCGGCCCCCACAATCTCGCCAATCTTATCCAGGACGAGCTTCACCTCCTTCTGATCCTTGTCGGAAGGTTCTCTCGCTTCGAAGAAGAACCCAAACGCCCGGATCCCGAGTCCCAGAACCGCGGGGTTGTCGTCTTGGTCAAGCCAGGATCGGAGAAGGGCCAAGAACGTCTTCATCCGCTCCTTGTCGGCCCGTCGGAAGATTTCCTTGATCAGCTCGCCCCCCGCGAGACGGCACTTGTCGCTCTCGTCGTTGGCAACGACAAAGATGAGGGGCAAGAAGCACGTGGCGACAATCTCCTGTACGAAATCATCCGAAGACTTCCTCAGCAGCAGATGGATAATCTCCATGACCGACAGTCGCCCACCCTCGCGATCGTACTTGAGGTTGCCGACGATCATGTTGAGCTGCTTGGCCCACCGCGCCTTCTTCTGAGGATACTCCCGAAGGAATTGGAAAAAGGCACCCCTGGCCAGGTCGCGAGTGTCCTTGTCGTCGTTGGTGATCATAACCGTCCCGACATAGTCGAGCGTGTCGTACACCGTCGCCGTCTCGATCCTGCGGTCCAGCACCGATCGCAAAAAGTTGAACGTGACGTGTCGGTAAAGGGGGTCGGTGAGGTCATCCTTCAGCTTCGTAACGAGCATGTCAATCGCCGCGTCCTTGACCACGACGTCCCGCCTGTCCCTCAGAACAACGGACACCAGTTTGAGCGCTGACTGCGACAGCTCCGACGCCGTCGTCGCGGACAAGGAGATGCTCTTGGTGGCCTCCTTCGTCGCCACCTTGTAGAGACCCGTGCCCTCGTCCGAGCTGAACGGTACTTTGACGATGGCCGTCAACAGTTTGAACGCCGCCACCTTGACATCCTCCTCCCCGGCCACCACGGCGTCTCCCAGCATCGGCACAAAGCCTAAGATGTTCTCTTCGTTGCGCAGGCTGTCGTACTTCTTCCAGATGGATCGCAGCACGTCGAGCGCAAACCTGGTCAGCTTGTAGGTGTGTTTGCTTCCGGATTCCCGCTCGCTCTTTCTCACACCCTTCTGGTAAAGGTATTTCTTCAACCTCGGGTCGAGCCTTGACACCTGTTCCGGCTTGCCACTCTTGTACACCTCCTGAATGACCTCGTAACAGAACACCAGGGTGTCCCTGCTCTCGGCAGCCGGGTTTTGCAGCAAGCCCGTCGTGATCCGCGTCAGGAGCCCATCAATCTTGCGGACCATTCTGAGGTCGAGCTTCTGCATGAGGAGGGACTGGAGCGGGTGGATGAGATGGATGAGGTGGCTGACCGAGGCAGACTTGGAAATGAGCTCCATCGAGTCCTGACTCTTGCTGGATTTGACTTCCTTCATTTGGCTTGTATACCCTTCGGCGTCTTTTTCTTGACCGGTCACGCCAAAGATGTCGTCGATGATGATTGCGACGATGGGAGGGAGACAATAGTCGAGGTCTCCCTGTCGGAACTCGGGAATGACTTGCAGGAGAATCGAATGGAGGGTGTACGAGAGAACGTGCAGTTGGTATCCTCGCTTGAGAGCTCCTCTCAATTCCTTCAGAATGAAGCCAAAGTACGAAGGCCCCAGAATGCTTGCGATCTGCACCAACGTTTCCCGAGCCATGTCTCGCGACTCGGCCGCTTTACTGCGTAGAATATGGCAGATATCCGTAAGGACGCCCGCCAGCTTCGGGCCCATCTGTTCCTCCGGAAGAAGCTTCAGGAGCTTGACGATGATGATGCCGACGGGTACTCGGTAGCTGACTTCCGACTCGTCCTTCTGGTTCAGGTATTTCAGGAGCGTCGGTAAGAAGTTGTTTGAGATGTCAGCGCTGATCTCGTCGGGCATCGAGAAAGGAAGCCTCCTCATGGACGGGGAAGGACCATCGGCCTCGGCGTCGGCGTGATTGTCCGGCTCGTCCGTCTCCATCTGCACCGGCGCCGCATGCTTCAGCTGGACGGACGACACCAGAGCATCGCCGACCTTCCCGAGGAGTCGAACCACCTGCTTCTGCAGATCCGGCTTCGTCTCTACAAAGCCGATGTACCGCTGTAGAACGACACGGTAATGCTTCCACTCCAGAGACATGGCCAGGTTACCAATGGTCGCAGACGCTTGAGCGCCCAAACCATGGTCATCGCTGCCATCGGTGCGACCGAAGATGAAGTGTTCCAGGATGGGGATAAAGAAGTGGTAGAGATTTTGGCTGCTGAATTCGGATGTCTCGTTCGCTGTCTCCAAGAGCTGAAGGGCGTCCAACTGCCGAGAGGTTGCAGGACTGAGGATGTTGAAGAAGAAAGCCGGCTCAGACGACTCCTCGTCCGCATCGGTCAGCAGACCCTTCAGGTCGGAGACCGCGTGCCAGGTCGGCATCTTAGAGAGCAGATACCCGAAGCTTCGAAGGCATTCTCGCCTGACCGTTGCCGACGGCTCGCGTGCTCCAGAGTACAAGGCGGGCAGTATTATCTTGTCGAGGTAAGTACTAAACTTCTTCTTGGTGCTCTCGTCCTCAGAAGAGGCAGCTTCCTGGATGAACGTCCGTATTCCATCCGCCGAATTGGATGACAGGATGCCGAATTCCTCATCAGCGCGGAGGTAGAACACCATGTTGTGGAGGAGAGGGAGCCATTGTCGGCTGGTAAAAGGGCCATCCTTCCCGGATACCCGGTTGAAGCCAGACAACCGCTTGTCGTAGTCGGGTTCATCAATACGGCCCTCGGCAAAGGCATTCATAGATGTGCAGATCGACGCAATGGGTTCGAGCTGAGCATCGTTCCCACTAAGAACGACCATGAGACGGCAGAGGGATTGCCGGTTATCCCTGTCCTTGAAGTAGCTGAACAGGGCAGACACCGTTTCGAAAATAGTCGAGAACAGTTCGCTGGACGGACCCAGGTCTACGCCGTTTGCTTCGTGGAGTGTGACGAACTGCTCCAGGATCAGCAGGAGCTGACCCTTGGCCTTGGGGTTGACCCGTCTCGGTGGCTGGTTGAGGAGGAAAATCGAGATTTGCAACACTTCGTTGACATTCTCAGACGTCTCAATCAACGGAGAAATGTCAACAACTGTCTCCAGGCAGGCGTCAAGCAAGCTGCTGCTCATGCCGTCTGATTTCAGGGCCACGGTGATGTGTCGAAGGAGGAGGTCGGTGTTGGGATCGAGGAGTTCGGCCTTGATCAGCTCATTGAACTCGGACTCGGAAGCAGGTGCTTTGACTAGTCCGATGAGATTCCGAACGATGCTCAAGCAGAAGATTCTGACCTCGTCTTTGGCCTTCTCGACAGAGACACACTCAATGATCTTGGGCAGGATTTGGCTGTGGATCGAAAGGAACAGCGCGGCTTTGGGGAGCTGGGACCAGATCGAGAGCAGTTGCAGGAGCCCAGAGACACCTTGGGTATTTTCCACCGGCAGATTCTCGATGCGAGGAGAAACGACCTCGGTCGTGATGATCTCTGCGTAGCGAGTCCAGGGGTAATTAGGCGCGTTCCGAAACAGCGAGTTCAAGCACTTCAAGCCGGTGGTCCGCGTGACCTTGTAAAGGGATTCGTGCGATGGTCCCTTCTCTTCCTCTTGCTCTGCATCTCCAGCTGCATCGGACTCGGCAGACAGCTCCCTTAGCTTCCGGCAGGCATAGATGACGCAGTACAAGACGGAGTTGAGCAGCCTGTCGACATAGGGTTCAACATCGGTACCGAGTTCGTTGATCAGCGGCAGCATCATGTTCATGAAACCGACTTGCTTCCGGGGGTTCAAGATTTCTCGGGAAAACAGATCCTCCCGGAGGCCCGAGTCCTGCATGACGGTGAGACCTCTCAGACTTCCCAGCGCAATGTCTAGGAAGCCGCCAAGGTCCTCTGGTGACAGGTTTCTCAGAACAGCGAGACGAGTGGCCGCTAGGCCGTGCCGGCCGCTCGCCGCTCCCTTCTTGGAGATGGTTCTTCCGTAGAGTAGTCTCAGCAAGACCGGCATCAGCTCGGGACGATGCTCGGCTCGGATGGCCTGCTCGCCCTGCAAGAGGACAGTCAACTCGTTCTTGAACCTCGCCTCGTCGAGCAAGAATTCCAAGTTCTCCTGGTACGGCTTGATACCTTCTTGCTTCCAGGTCAGAATCGACTTGAGGGCCGACTTTTGAACCTCTATGTCGCCGTTTTCCAGCTGATGGAGGAGAGCTTGGTATACTCTCTCGCTCTCATAGAGGGACTTGGGATTGACGAATTTCTCGAACACGGCGAGCATGGCTTTCCGGTCATAAAGGGACCAACTGTCCGCACCGGAATCACCCTCGCCTTGAAGCTCGTCTTCATCCTGATCTTCCTCGTCTTCCACGCCTCCCTCGTCGCCCTCGACTTCCTCAACTTGTTCGAGGTCTGTTGACGGACCCGTGGATTCAGAAGCCCATGACAAGAAGTACGGGACAATCTTTCGAGACCGCTTCTCTGCCAGTGCCGGCAAGCCGGCGAGTACTTTAAGGGCCTGGGATCGAGCATTGGCGGGATGCGTCTCGACGGGTTGTTGTTGCTTGTCGAAGTACTCGAGCATGATTTGGAGGACGCTCTCGACCGTGTTGTGCACTTCCTCAGCTGTGGTCGTGAGCTTCTGGAGATGAGTACAGTCAAAGTCGGTCAGTGGTTTGCGTGCCTGGCCTGGCAGCGAACCTGGCCCAGAGCCTCTGGTCGAAGGAACGTCAAGCCAGTCCAGGACCAGAGTTAGGATAACTTCCTCGCCGGATTTGGACTGCCCAACCTGCCCTAACGCGGTGGTGGCGTCTTTCCAAAGAGGCGTAAGCTTGACGGTCATCATGCCGAACAGGAAAGCCGGGACTGCGAGCCGCAACCACGAGCCTTCACCCAACGAGGAGTATGTCTGTCCAAGTTTGCGAATGTGCATGGCGACGACTCTCAATGTGCCAAGCTCCAAAGGAGTCTCTTCGATCTCGGTCATCAGGGCCAGGCACGACGATTCGTCTGGGGTCGAGTCGAGATTGGCAAAGATCTTTAACGTCGCGAGTCGAAGCTCATGCGAGGGTGACGAGAGGTTGTCGACCAGAGCCTTAACGAGGGGATCCACCTCAGTCTTCGAGCCTTCACTGCTGCTGCTGCTCTCCCGTTGTTCTACGGGCGGCGCACTTCGCTTCAGCTGTTCGTACGTCAAGTATGCTTCGAGGAATCCTATCGACCGACTGAACCGAGGCAGAGCGGCTCGAAGTAGGGGCTCTAAGCCAGGGTCCACGGGACCAGCCACTTTACTCATACGCAAGTACGCATGGAAGCCTTGGCTGACACTGAAGTGGACCTCGTCTGAAGCGAGGGACGAGGTCGGCCGCAGCGCGAGCTTCAGCTTTCTGAGCAAGAGGTCGGCAATCTTTGCAGTGGCACTCGGGTGGACGGTTGTCGAGTCCAGGAGATCTAATAACATGGAGTACTTGGGCAAACACCTGTCTCTCCATGTCTGGGGGTCCTTGTCATACGTGCCACGTTCAGGGAACGGAGAGACTTCCAGCCGCTCGAACTTTGCCACGATCTGGTCCTGCCAGCCTCGTGGGAGGGTCCAGGTCTCCTTGTCCCCAGGGGCCGGAAGGCTACCGGCCTTGACCATCTTGGGCAGGAAGATGCATAGCTCGTCGTCGTTGTGCCCTTGCGACCAATGACTGCCGACGAATCTGAAGAAGAAAAAATGTTAGTTATCCACAAGCAACTTGGGAAGGAATATGGAGGATATGCTCACCTCTGGAAATATGATAGGAATAGGCTACGGAACCGTTGAGAGTCCAGCTCCGAGAGGTAGGCGCAAAACGGGATAAACCATCTCATGAATGGCTCCCGCTGTAGTGAATTGGTGAAGTCCTTGATGCATGGGATAAGGGCGTCCATGGGAGCTACATGCCACACAATGGCGGTGTTGGCAATAACATGTTTCCAGACCAGATTGGCCTGGTCAGATGACACGTCTGGCGCACGCTTCGTCGTCCAGTCCAGCATGGACACGATGCGCCGGACAACGGATGACCAGCTGCCCATCCTCGATCCCGCACGTACGCCAGCTACTGTGCTGAAAGCCCTAATCAACGGAACAAACCGCCATGGTTTGTCAGAGGTCTGTTCTGCCAACCGGAGATTGGCCTCCTCCAAGAGGGCTTCTTCTAGCGGTGCGAAAGTAGTGGCGTTGGAATGATGGATGACGCTGGTGAGGACGCCGCAGATTACGTCTGACCACGTCGATTGCGCAGAGAGTTCCAATTCGGAGGCGGGTAAGGCTCCCAAGAGAGCCTTCAAGATGGGTTGTGCCGTCGAGTGCAATGTCTCTCCAGGACCTTTCATGGCCTCGGAGAACATGGTCATTATCCCGTCCTGGTATAGCTGGAACTGGCGGTCCCCGGCAATGCTCAAGAGGTCATCTCGGGCGTGTGCGACGATGGAAACCAGCGCGGTCTCACGGTTGGCGGGGGCAGCGGCCTTCTTGATGAGGAAGCTGGCGGCTTCGGCGGCAAACCGCGCAATGTAATGGGGATGCCGTGTCTTTCCCAGTAGCGGGGCAAGAACATCGTATGTCGGTCGGAGATTGGGAACAATGAGTCTCGAAAGATATTTGAATAGGAATGCGAGGGCGGCAAAAGTCCACTCGATGACTTCGACATCCTGGGGCTTGGCAGCGATGGCTACAATCAAGCCGAGAGAGGCGGCGTAGTGTTTCTCAAACCGAACACCCAGGTCGTGGGCAAAGGCGGTTAGGAGGTCGAGTAGCGGCTCCAGAGACTCTTTCTCTTGCATGGAAATGTATCGCGCGAGGAGCTCGAAGATCCTGGACTCGAAGTGCAGAATCTGCGCCAGACTCTCGGTGAGGGGGAGGACTTGGCGCTTGAAGGAGACGAAGCCGCTGGCGATGTTCAACTCGTTCCATTTTTCTAGGCCGTTCCTAAAGTACGATGTGGTAGAGTCGAGGTCTTCGGCGTCGAGGTCGTGCCGGCGCACTTTTCGCAAGGGGTCGAGGGAATGAAGCTTCCCGATCTTGGTCTGGAAAGACTCCCATCTGTGATTCTTCCGATGGGGAGTCAATCTCTTGCCCTTTCGGGCTTTGGTAATCCGACCAGATGACACTGGCGGCATCTTGGCGCGTGAGGAAACGGAATGGGCGTTGAACGCGGGCTTCCGTGTGGTCCTCGATTTGTCCGTGATCGAATTATCGATGAATGGGGGGTGTTTAGAAAATTTTGGGAGAATGCAAGGACGATAAGCCGATAAGATAGGACGAGATAGGGAGGTACCTGGATAGGATAAGATAAGGAACCTTAATTGGAGCTCCAATTTATCGATAAGAGATAAGCTTGAGTGGGTCTAAGCCAATTGACTCGCCGTCGCAAAACCGCGTTCCTCCCACTCTTCCATCCCCTCGTCACCAACTATCACCAGCTTCTTCTTCTTATATATACTATCCCTAGTCCCTGAACACGGTCAGCCCACGTCGCCACACCATGGCCGCTCCAAAGATGTATGTCAACTTCATAGTCCCGGCTTCCATTGCTCCTACCAAGCTAACAAAATCCAGACTCGTCTTTGGGAGCGTCAATGGCGCGCTCCAGTCTGCTTTCACCAAGGCGGCGACCCTCCATTCCAAGAACAAGTTCGATTTCGCCATTATCACGGGGAACCTTTTTGCAGAAAACGACGACGAAACTGCTGCTTCCCTCCTGGACGGCGATATTAAAGTGCCCTTGCCAACCTACTTCACCGTCGGCACCAGGTCTCTTCCCGCACGCGTCATAGCCAAGATCGAGGCAGAAGAGGAAATATGCGAGAACCTGCACTTCCTCGGCAAGCGCAGCGTCACCAAAATCACGGAAGGAGTTCGCATCGTCGCACTTGGAGGGCTGCTCGACCGGGAGATTATGGGAGGCACGTCTAAGGAGCAGTACCTTCCGTATCACACCGTGCACGATGCCAAGGCTCTCAAGGGTGCCAGCAAGGCCGACATTCTGCTCACGATCATCTGGCCGGCGGGTGTCTGGGCCGGATCGAAGGTCGCCATTACGCCCGAGAACCAGGCCTTGCTCGCCAGCACGCAAGAGGTCGCCGAGCTATGCGATGCCATCCGACCGCGCTACCACTTCTCCATGTCTCCCGCCGACTTCTTCTACGAGCGAGAGCCGTTCGTACACCCTCCCAAGGAAGGGAGCTCCGTGGATAGCTCAATCAGCTTTACGCGATTCATATCCATGGCACCGTACGGCAACCCTTCCAAGGCGAAAGCCATGTACGCCTTCACTCTTCCCCTCCAAGACACCGCCATCGAGGCACCCCTCGGATCAACTCCTTCGCCATTCACCCCGCGGGCACCAAAGCGAAGAACGGCCGATGACGAAGGGTATAACCGATTCTCCAGCGGGCACGACCAAGGCCGACACCACCACGGCGGGCGGCGCGGAAAACGGCGCCAGCGCTCCCCGCCTCCCGGACCCGACCGATGCTTCTTCTGCCTGTCCAACCCCAACCTCTCCCTCCACATGGTCTGCACCGTCGCCGAAGACAGCTACCTTGCTACCGCCAAGGGCCCTCTCGCCACGCCCACGACCTTCTCCGACCACGGCATCCACTTCCCCGGCCACCTCATCATCACCCCGCTCGCCCACACCCCGACCATCGCCAACTCGCACGGCGTCGAGAGCTACACCCCCGACGACGCCCGGCGCACCCACGCCGAGATGACCCGCTTCCGCGAATCCCTCCAGGCCATGGTGGCCGCCAAGTCCAACCACAAGCTCGGCGCCGTCACCTGGGAGATCAGCCGCGCCCGCAACATCCACTGCCACTGGCAGTTCCACCCGCTCCCCGCCGACCTGATCCACAAGGGCCTCGCCGCCGCCGGGTTCAAGGTCGAGGCCGAGAACCTCAAGTACCCGCCCTTCCAGGAACGCGAGCTCTCCTTCGAGAACCAGCTCCACCGCCAGGGTGACGGTGACGGCGACGGAATAGGCGATTACTTCCGCGTCTGGCTCTGGGCCGACAATGGCGAGGACCGCATTAAGGGCTCCAGTCTCGTCATGCCCCTGCCCCGCCACGACGCCGCCGACGCCCCGCGCTTCGACCTGCAGTACCCGCGCCGCGTTGTCGCCAAGCTGCTCGGCCTCGAAAACCGCCTCGTCTGGCAGGACTGCGCCCAGTCGGAGGAGGAGGAGAACAAAGATGTCGCTGCTTTTCGCGAGGCTTTCCGCGATTGGGACTTTACACTGGCACAGACGTTGTCAGTTGCATAATAGCCTGCCTGCTTTGTGGGGTGGGACAGTATATCATCTTCATATACCACGAGGTATATATAATACGTGCTGCCATATGCGTTCTCTTGGTCTCTTTTTTTTTTTTTTTTTTGCTCTTTTTCCCCCGTCTCCTCTCCAGGAAACAGTGGAATCTCGGTCAAGGTGCTAGGACAACAGCGGCGTTTTCAACGGGAACTGGAAAAGGATAAGAATAACCAGCACAAAGCCATGCATATATCGGCGTTGGGAGTCAAGTTAGGGACACAGTATGGGGTAGTATCTTACCAAGGTCGAAGGTCAGATGGGATGAACAGCAACGGATGGATAGACAGACCTATGCTTCACATGACGGTTCATCGGCACCTCTTTGCTTTACGTTGGCCGTCCAATATCCCTGAGCACTCCGAATAGCATAGCATTGCTTCTTCCTTGCTTGGAATATAACGAGGTAGTCAAATAACCTCGAATATGCTCAGAAACAAGGTGTTCTCTTGCTTGTTACGGTGCAGCCGTCCTCGCATATCAGCAGACTTGAGAGTTGTCTATTGGCATTACCCATTCCTCTAGGCTCGCCATCACCGCTGATCCTTTGCCTACAGCCACTGTACCTTACGCTGCCCTGCCAGTCATGATTCCGACTGAAACAAGGTCGTGAAGTGTGAACAACACAACACACATGGACGATGAATGACTGGTCTGGTTATTGATATTTTCCCTCAATTTAGAGCCCAACCTAGTGTGTACATAAGTGTAGTCCGCAACCAAACCGCGGCACCAAAATGCCACCCAGGTTTTGTACAGGACCATGAGCGTCTCTGCCCATGCCAGAACAAACAAACAAGGCTTTGCCACCGGTCTACCCAGATGGTCAAAGATAAGAAAGGGGAATCTTGGAAACAACCGCCATCTCTCCTCGCCTGTTTTCATCTGTTCCGTCTCTCTACTGCTCTCGCATATATACATGGGCCGCATGGAATGCGCCAGTATGACAATGGGCCGGGTTGCAAAACAACCCGGCCCTGAGGGTGTTCTCTCTCGTGGTAATATGAACGTCGTAAGGAAATAAGTCATGTGTGTGACGTGGGGTATCCGTAGGATTGATGGGACCGCAGGGGTCGATGGGTAAATCTGATAGACTGGTGTTGTTGGTTCCAGTTTGGTGACGGCAGTGGGAGTTGATCAGTCGGCAGGAAGACAGATCAACATCTGTGAAGCTTTTTGATATCATCATCGACATCCAACCAACCGAAAGACGTGATCATCGTCATGGCGGAAGCGATTAGACTCTGCGTCACATCTGCGTCTGACCCTTGAGCAAGAGCATCGGGTCGATAGAGACTAAAAGAAAATGGGAAAGGGGAATGTAAAGAAGAAGAAAAGTGGCAAGAGAGCAGAAAGTGCTTTGCGGAAGTGCAACTCACAGCACCCGCAGATGCTGGATCCAAATACGCGGCTCCGCAGCAACAGCGATGAGGTGGAAATGCAAAGCCAGCCGTATGCCAATGCGTCTAATGTAGTGTTCTGGTAGACGAGAAAGAAGAATAGAAGAGAAAAAAGAAAGCAGGTTTGTACAGAGCCCATCAACAGGCTGTGTGTGGGGCGTGTAATATCATCACGGCCGTGCAAGACCAGATGGCTGTGTATGAGATACCGACGGACGGGTGTGCAGGGCCAAAGTTGTCGAGCGAGCAGCGCCAAGATTAAGGCCGGTCGTATGTGCAGAGGAGACGCGAGCAATAGACATGGTGCAAAGTTGCGTCGTGCCGACCAAATTAGACAAGGCCCGGGTGACAACCTCGCCAAACTGCACCTTCGCCTGGACAGGAGTCCAAAGTCGAGTATCGTCCTAAAAACCCCCCATCGTCGTACGGTCGGGGGGGTGGATGTCTTCCAAGGCTCAAAGACCAAGACACCCAGGAATGTAAAGATTCGGCTCAATACGAAGCCATTCGTCGCGTATGGCTGCGTTCGCCCAGGATCGGGGAGTTGCCAACCATGGCGATCGGACTCTGACGGATAATGCAGGGACGGGAAACGTGTGCTGTCGGGGATTGATCCACACAGGGACCACGTTGACCAAACGCAAACGTCTGGGCACGTCCAAGGCCTTTGCGCCCGTTATTCTTGAGCCGACCGAGCTCCCTCTCACACGTCCGCTGATGCTTCTCGTCGGCCATCTCGACATAATTCTGCGGATAGCATCGGAGGCGATACTCGGCGAAGAACGTGCTGTATCCTCCTTCCAAGATGTAGACCTCCGGATAAGTGAGTTTGGGATAGTGCTCGGCATTCACAGCTCGATCCTCGGAACGAACATGGCGTGCCATGAGGGGTGCGCGGTGGACCGAGTACTCGCAGTGGAAAATAAGAAGCGTGCGTCCTTCCATAGGATGGCGGAACAATTGCGACGACAAGAGCTCCTTGCTGTTGTAGTTGACAGCGCCATCAATATGACCGCCGTCATACTCGTACTCGAACCGGCAGTCAATGATCATCTTGTGGTCGAAATGCTCGCTATACTTGCCATCCAGAACATTCACCAACGTCTCCTTGTCAATCCTCGGAATGTTGTCGGACGGGTCATCAGAAACACGGTGAGGCAGGATGAGCTCGTGCACTTCGTGAATCTCGGCGGCCGCTTGGAGCTCCGGTACAGCAGGGACGGAATTTTCCTCATTTTTCGGCTTCATGATGTCGGCGGGATGCTCGAACATGCTGAGAGAGCGGCGATACTGCTTGCGGGGACGCATAAAGGGGTTCGAAGGACGGCGGCTGTGGTGGTTCGAAGGGAGGCCATTCCGGGGGCCCATACCGCTCATGCCAGGAAACGGCGGGCGGGTTCGAAAGGCACCGGGTCCGGGGGCAGACGGGCTGTTGGCGGACTGAGGCCGCTTCTCGCTAGCCGGCGGAGAGTTGCTCTCGAAGCACTCGCTAAGGCTGAGAGCCGAACTCGTGTGGCTCAGTCGACTTTCGCCAGGAAATCCCCCAAACCGGAAAGTGGACATTGGGTTATCTGTCGCGGTATTGGCTCGGCCGGGTACGCCACAGGTGGAATGGCCCTTTGTTCGCGTCAGCGATGGTCGGCGAGGAGCTGCCTTTCTACGCCTAGTTTCAGTTAGCGATGACTAGCCCCAGGAGAGCAGATTGCGGGGGTTTGCATTGGGCACATAACGTACTCCATGACAGCCAGTGGCCTCGGGACATCCAGGAGACCATGGCGAGTAATGGGTGCAGGGGAATCGAGCATCATCTCGTCGTCTTGCCGTTCTTCGGACATGGATGTGGCGGGTGTGGGCGAGACAATGTCCACTTGCGAGAAGAAAGGGACCTTGTGAGGAAGCGGGGACATGTCCATCGTCTCGTTGAGCTGACCCGGGGAAGATGACGGTAGAGGTGGTGTCGTCACATAATCTGCTCTGCGTCAGCAACCGCGCGTCTTACAAGACGGCCGCTACCACTCACGTCTCGTCTCATCTGCATCTCCCATGATACTGGCGGTGAAGAGGGCTCTTCGGGGGGTGGGGAAAACGGGACTGGCAAAAAAGAAAAAAGCAAGTCAGCGAGTCAAACTTTCGAAAACCAACAGCAGAAGGAGAGGCGAGTCGAACCTAGCATCACTATCAAGGCGGAAGTTCTGGGACAGATCCGCAGCTAAGCTAGCGGCTGGTGAAGAACCGCGAACGTCCTTGACGCTGAAGTAGTCGGGATTGGGCTTGTGAAGACGCTCACGTAGGCTCAAAATACTACCGCCGCCGGTAATGCCCGAAAGACGAGCATTGGTGTGCGGACGGAACATATCTCTGGATCCCCAAGAGGGAACTGGCACTGGGCGGTGCATGGCCGCCAATGGCGAAGAGTGCTCCATGGTGTGTGTAAATGAACACGACAAAGGTCCTCCCTGGGAACGGGAGGAGTGTTGGCAGAGTACTACTTGCTGAAGGCGGACCTAAGAAAGATGGTCGAAATAGCGGGAGGCACAGGAGAATAATAGATGTGCGTTATTCCCAAGTCGATACTCGCTATCTTCTGTGTACGAGAAAGAAGGATGACGGGAAGGAGAGACGGAAAGCGGCATAAAACGATGCTGCAACACCTCGTCTGAAGCTTATTGAACCCTTCCCCTCTTCGTTTATTCTCTTGACCATAGATCGGGGCAGAGGTCTCTCGGTCTGATATTGAGACAAATGTGTCTGGGTCGAATTATTTACCAGCCAGCCGGAGGTCGAGGGCCGGGACTTCAAAATGGCGATTGGTTTCGGAGTTCACAATGTCGAAGCCCAGCGTGACAGGACCACGGCAGGGGTACTGAGGCTGGTGCTTGGAGATCGGATTGTCGTCGGAGTGACTTGCATTGGACGATGCAGGTCGAGCTCGAGAAGCTGATTCAATCTGGCGAGTCTGCAGTCAAAAGCCTACAGAGAGAGAGATCGGATGAAGGACTGCAAGGTCCGTCGAACTGTCGAGTTAAGATAACCTAAAATTATAGACGTCTTAGGTCGGACAGTCCCCTTTCTTTGCCGTAGAGTCCAATGCCGCCCTTTCGTGTATGGAACGTGCTCCCAGTGAACGTCTCGTGAAGAGAGTCGGAGGATCGATCTCGCCGTTCTTCCACCGACCGACTGGAGCTGTGACCGAGAAGACGGACGAGCGGCAGGCGGGAGAAAGGGCGAGTGAAGAAGCCGGATCGATACTGGAGGAGACGTCTGTCTTTCCCTAAGGTAGAGGACCGTTGTGGGAAAGAACGAGAGCTTGCCTACAAGAAAAAGCGGCCTCTAAGGAGAGATGGTCGGAGGGGAAGGAGCGGCGAGGAGGCGGAGGAGGAAAGAATGAAGAAGCTCGAAAAGCGAAGAGGGAAGAAAGTGTGGAGGGAAGGGGGGGAAGTGAGGGTTTTGAGAAGCAATTCGAAAAGGGAGTCGACCAGGATGAAGGCGGTTGCTAGAGGCAAGATGGGAAGTACAATGTAACTCGGTACCCTCCTAGATCCCTGGTGGTGGTTGCCCGAGATGGAAGCGCCTGCAGACACGTTCGGATGAGCCAGTCGGTAGCAAGAAAGGAAAAAGAAAAGAAAAAGGAACAGAAAGCATTACCTACATACAACGTACAGCATCCACTGGAGCCACTGCTGCAGGTATCCGGCCGAATTGGACTGAATAAAGAGAAAAAGGTTGTCAGGGAGATCGCAGGTTCCTACCAGGTTTGTGCTAGCCTCGTCTCAAAGCACAGCATCCTCCCTGTCGTCAGTCTCTGCGGTCCGTCCTATGAGGGAGCGATACAGGGTGCAGCCCGCTGTCGTTCCTCCGTAATAGCGGCTACGTCTGGCTTGGTTTTAGGGGGGGTCCAGGGCAGGGCAAAGACACTGCGAGTGCCGTGGGCGCAAAGTGGGGATGGGTGGTCTGTCCCAAAAGAGCAAAAGAGAGGGAGAGAGAAGGAGAGAGGCGGCTTTCACACAGGGGGTCACTGTAAAAGCTTGCGGCCGTTGCCTGGACAGAAACGGGAACGGGTGCGCCAGCCGGTGACGGTTGCAAGCCATTACCTTGGGCGGAGACGACCTACCACGATGACGGAAAGCAAACGACATCATCAGTGGACGACCATGGACCCTAATCAAGGTCCCTGGCTGTGTGGGTCACAGCTCAGCAAGGGCCCAGAACGATTGACGATTGGTTGATTCCCTTGACCTCCCCCACTATGACCTGCTGGCGCCCGAAAGGGATAGGGCCTGTACAGTACGGTGCAGTTTGGCTCCACCGTGCGGATTCACGGCTTTAGTTCCCACTTTATGGCCAACGGTTGCTGCAACGATCACGTACCTGGGTCAATCGTTTGCTAGAAAAATAAGCGGTGAGCTCAACTTGTAAGGTGGTGACTAAACGTCTCCGCACTGTGAGAGCAGTGTGTGCTCCGAGCGTCGAAAGCCACGAACCTCGCTTTTTCTGCCCCATGGGCCTCGAATCAGAGTGACGACAAGGACGGATTTTCCCCAGGGAAGAACCCTCTTTGTTCGCCGTTGCCGGGTATCTTCGTGATCAATTAATTAATATTATTAGAATCCCCGGAGCCAGCTGCGTGGTTGCGGCTTTTTCAATAAAGAAAGAAAAATTCTTTTTTTATACTTTCTTTGAACCTGATTTCCTTGTTCGCCATTGCTATTCATCTCATCTCGTCAACCGCTTTTTCATCCCTGGCACAAGGCGTCGCTCCAATTGATTCCATGTCCTAGGCCTCGGACATCTCGAGCGTTGAAAGATGACTTTCATGGATCAGAATCCATCGACAGGGGAAGATGTTGACAGCTTCGAATATTGTACATAATACAGAGTAATTCTGAATATTGCTCTCTAGGTAATGTCTAATTTCTCCACGTTCAAAGTACCGCATTACATATTACACAATGCCTCATTCTGTGCCAACCGGTCGTCCCCCGCGCATAGGATTATGTCACCTGGACAAAAGCCTACCACGGCCCAGTACCACACACCTAAGCCAAGTCAAGGGATAGATAGATTGTCCGTCTTGGGTCATCACGAATAAAGTTCTATAATAGTACGGTATCGTTGGAAGTAAGGACGTAGGTACTCCATCCCTCTCGGAAGAGACTGTCCCTCACATGCGTAGTGTTCTGTGCCTCCCTCGGAACTATTCATAACACGACCTGAAAGAACCGGGTTTCCCATTCCGTTGCACTTCTTTATCCAAACTTTAATCCTTCCATTGCATGAGCACAAGTAAAACAAAATACAGAGCAAAACAAAAGAAACAGTCCAAAAGACCCTGTCCCCGGTGCCTGCACATGCATCATGTGCTGGCTGCAGCCGTGTCCGACCAACCAACTAGGCGGTTGACTGGCAGCTCTCGGATGCTCCTCCACCCGGGTGCAGCTCTGCAACTCAACTTCCGGGCAAGCAAGTGGTGTGACTGTGCCTTGCGGCATGCAGGCGACTGCCTTCTCTCGTCGCCCATGGACGGCTTAAGCGAGTGATGTATGTACAACGTACATAGGTATCATGATGGACTGTCTGCCGGACGGAACAATCGAATCGTACTGTCATCACTCATGGGCCTGACAAAGCACGTCAGAGCTCTTTGTCGCTTGGCATAATGTGCCGAGGCCGCTTCTGGCGCCAATGTCGACGATACCTGAGGGTTTACCGGCTATTATTGATAATACGGTGTACTCGATATTGCTGGCTGGCTGGCCCGGCATACGAAGTACGTTGTACGTTGTACAACGTGTGTTGTGCGGAAGGTACCAGACTTTCCCACCCCGGATTCCTTGTCAGTACGACTCTGTTGTTTCACGTCCCCAATCCCTCTGGCTGTGCCTGCGGGGCACGGATCCCAACCGGCGAAACGAAGTTGCTTCCTGTTCACCGGATTGAGAAACGGACCTAGGAAGCGACTGTTCTGCTGTCACGGCGCCTGTCTGAAGGGTCATGGCGTAAAGGGAGCAAGCAGCGAGAGCAGCAAATAGTATGTACGCAAGTCCTCGTTTCATCCCATTATGGTACTCGACCTGGCGTAGACCAAATTAAAGGCCGATGATAAGGAAAGCAGTTCGAGATGACGGAATCCCTTGCAGCCTCAAATCGCATGAGGTCGATCAAAGTCCAAACCAGCGCGAACTCCCGGGACTTCAATTGACCCAGACCATTTACGGTAATACCGGACCAAAAAAAACACGTGGTGAACGCGGCCCTAATAAAAAAGTGTACCTCTTTTTAAGTCAGCTCAAACTCAATTGGGGAATCCACAAAGGTCAACTCCCTCGAGTCTTTGATTCTCCCTTTATACTCCGAGTCTGAGTTAACCCGGCCGCACATTGACGTCGATGCATCCCCATCGTTGTCGTCGCTTCTCTACCAAACCCAGCCTTGTCCGGACGGAGATGCACTGTTGTTTACCTTAAATCTGCACAAAACATATCGACCGGGCAACCCCAGCGGAGCGCGAAGCCTAGAGTTTTCGACGTGCAGAAAAGGCTGCACTTGGCTGCAGGAGTATTGCTCAGCGCCGTGCCTGTGGACCCCGCCACAAAAAGGAAGCGAAGATCGGGTTTGCACAATAGCGGTAGATCGAAGTCGTGCATAAGGCGGATATGTACGAAGTAATGCATGCATGGAGAAACGTCTGTTCCCGTTATTCCAGCTTACCTGATTCAATGCAAACTGACCTCATATAAGACATGACGGAAAGGAAAAAGAAACCATTAGAACGGTGCGATCGAGAGTCGTGTTTCTGGGGAGCTTCAGCACAGTCCACGCGGGAGACCATGCTCTTTTTTTTTTCCCCTTTTTTTTTGTTTCTCCAAATTTCATTATGGGTTTGTTTGCTGAAAGGTAAAGGTACGTAGGTACTTATTACCTACCCCAGATAAATTGCATTCAACCCTGTTTTAACTAAAAAGTCGACCCTGTCTTCACCCATCTGAGCCTCCTCATACGTCAATTGGGCGGTAGGGGACGAAAGCCAAGGGGAAAAAGAAGAGAAGAGCCAGAAGCGTGGGGGCGTTGTACAACGCAGTGTACAAGTTCAACGTACGTTGTAGCGAGCTCAATAATCAATGTTGAGAAAATCCATGATCAACGTCCGCTCGCTATTGGCTTACAGGAGATCGGTGGGCGACGAGACGGAGGATGGTGTCTGGGCCGGGAATCCCTGCTACCACCTTGTTGCAAAAGGCCTTTCCTAACCTGGCCTGCTTCGGTCGCTACGTGGTGACAAGATCGCCGAAGTTCAGCTGAGCTCGAACCAACAAATCTGGTCCGGCGGCCAGGTGGTCGCAGGAGCTGACGACCATGTTGGACGCCCTCCTCGTCGGTCTGCATTTCTTCTCCAGCCGGCGTCCGGACTTCTTGTACGTTGTACGTTGTACACGCAGTCGTTCTCAAATGCTGCGTGAGCTGCCTCCAAGTTCACGAGTCCTTCGCTGGGTGCTTTGTTTCCCCGATTCTCTTCCTTCAGAACGCCATGCAGCCTTGCAGCTGCCTTGTACAATATTTACGGAGTGCGTACGGAGTTCCAGTATGACCAGACCAGACCATACATACGTGACAATCCCACGCGTGCAACTGAGAACCCTTCTTCAATAAACACTGCTCCGATCGAGAGTTCGCAAAGATAACCCAGCGCCGGATACTTGGATGAAAATGTCAAGCTTTTTCCAGCCGGGCCCGAACGCTTTGGCCCTGCGGCCCTGCCTTGATTTCACCAACGTCCGGGCCCATCAAACCAAGCCTGGACAATTCGGGCAACGTCATTCATTCGATGAACTCTGTCTTCTCTTTGCTATCTGATCCCTCTGGCTGTTTTGGACCCCTGGTTTCCCACTGACCGGCCCTGACCAGCACATCGCACCTTCCAAAGTAAATATGCGTTACATTCTTACTTGCATTGCGACGGCCATCCATGCCTAGCATGATCGATCGATCTATGACGAGTCAACTCTCCAACACGAGCAGTTCATCGTCTCGGCGGTGCGGTGCTACGCTGAAACTCCGCGAAACTGGTTCCTCGTAGCGAGTGTACGTTGTATTGCGTATCGTGTTTGTTTATCTGGTGCAAGCCACTCTCGCCCTCCCTGGTTAGTAGTTATTTTGACAGACCAACCGAAGTGCATCATGGCGGCGCGAACTCTTTCAGGTGTCAGCTGCCTCTTCATAGCGCGCGGTCCTAGTCCGATTATAGGCGACTCGATCTAAATAAAGGGATCATTCATCTATCAGCAACGAATGCCGCTCAGTCCCTCGCCCTTTGACTTTCCCCTCTTTGCGATTAGCATCAAAGACACCCAGAACGTCGGGCGACTGGAAATACTGCAACGCCCAATAGGCGTCCGAAGCCCGTGTCTCCTGATCACCGGGTTAAGAGGCAGTGCATCTCCAAACAATGGATGGTGTGGTGCATTGCTTGTGGGGCCGACAATAGTTGTATGCATCACGATGGCTCCGTCTCCCTCTCTCCCTCTCTCTCTTTGTTATCTGACCGCCCTCCCACCTGTTGGTCGACTGGCTGATCGACCGCTTCAGAAAAACGGCATCCATTGACCGGAAACACCGGCCGTGCCTGGCGGTTAGGTCGGCTTGGCGGGATCCCCTCTCTTGGCTCGGACGCGTTGACAAAGTCCGATTCGACCAAGGTTTCTAAGCATGACATGACTTCATCGTTTTGCATTGGAAGGTTGGAAGGATGGGGGTTTGTTGCCCCGCGGTTTCTGAATTCTAGATTACGAATACACCCACCACCTCGCACGATACGATTTGTCTCCGCCCGCGTCTCAGGTTTCGGGAAGAAAAATCCATCGTGGACCTGACGGGTCCAAACAAAGGCAAGGTTTGGACAATGGACCTGAGTCCCACCAGGCCAGTTCGAGTTGGAGGTGCAGGATGCAGGGAAGGATGGTGGGATGGTGGGTGACAATGCCTCGGTCGGCTTTTCTGATCCTTTTTAACTCGTTCAAATGCGGGGTCTATGACTAAAGTAAACAAATGCGACGCGCACTCGTGCAACAAAACAATCGCTTCCCCGCACCGTCACCGTGGCAAGTCGCGTCAGCACGTGACTCCGCACGTTTGGCGGATGGCTTGGCAGTGGAAAGTCGGTGACCCAACGAAGATCGGTGTGGACTTGCAGAGAATTGAACTCGAAAAGTCTTTTCCAGCTCCGACCGATTGGAAGGTGAGGAATTGCTTACATACGAGGTACATCTCTGCAAACACACTTTGAGCGCAGCAACTGGGTGGCGGTACAACGTACACATATCCTGCACCATGCACGTAATACGGATAAGACGCCACGAAGGATCAGTTGTGAGACTTGTGACGACTTGCCAAATACGTGCTAGATTCGGAAAATGGGCGTTTGGGAGCCGTTTCCAGTTGGCCGGGCTGCATCGGGAGCTGCTTGGGAATTGGCTGCGTTCATCGGAGTCGTCATGGTGCTCCCAGATCTTGGGTGGCATTCCATGGGAGACCATCTGAGCGGAATCTGGCTCTTGATGTATGGGTGAACGTACCATGTGACGTCAGGTTCAGCAAGCAATGAAGCACGAGCGTCGACGGGAGAATGAGAGTACAAAAGAAACCAGTCGAGACGTCGTCCTAGAGCTCGCTGGCTTGGAGAGTGCGCCTGTCGGTATACGCCACACATCTTTTGACCCTATATGGCATTAGAGGTGACAGTCAGTGGCTGGGAAACCCATCAGACCTTGCCGTTTGAACTCGCTGGTTTCGGATATAGCCTGGCCCATCCAACTCCAACGGTCCAAACAGCTCGGGTTTCAGATCACCATGATCGACCTTTGGCGCAGCGACAGCCAGTGTGTCGCTGACGGTATGGTGCACATTCGTCTCAGAGCCGAGATTTATCGACTCTGTCTAGGCAAGGCAATGGTTTTTACAAGGTTGTCAAAGGCTGCCCGAGTCAAATCCAGCGGCACAAGGACAACGACATTACTCTAGTCGTTGATATAACCACCTTCATGGGTAGGTGGTTAGAGAAAGGAGGTTCGGTTCCATCGTCATGTTCTGGCAAGGGGTAGGTCATATTACATTTCAGTTGAACCCCGAATAAAGCCGTTCCTGCAGACATTCCGGGAAGAGATTAAACCGTCGGCACACTTGTATTTCTTTCCGCCATGTGAAAATTACGAACCAGTTATCTGGATCCCATGCCCGGATTTGCGGAGATGTCTTAGTCCTTGCGATGCTGGGAGAATATTCCGAGACACTCATTTCGGCGTCGCGTGATGATGTCGACAAACAGCAAACATATATGCAGAGGTTGCCCATACTTGGCCAGTCGAGATTGTAGATCCATTGCCCTGAGATGAGTCTATCTTTGGGGTTCTGGCGGTCAAGCTGTGGCGTACCGTACCTATCACGAGCTCTGCCCCTGAGCATTGTATCAGTTCGAAAACCGCAGTGGCTAATAGGCGTGTTAGATACGCATTCAGAATCCGGAGGAATGCATAGAATGGTCGCCGTGGTCCTGGGATACACGTGTCGCAGAATACTGTTCGTAGCTGCACGAATGCCATGTCCTTCAAGAACCGGGGACAAGAGCCGAAGAGCCAACCGATCCAAGGTCGACCAGCTCTGCTGGTAGACACGACGTTCCCTCGGCGCCGAGGCAGCATAAAGTATGAAATGCACAAGAATGTAGGGATGTCAAATACATCAAGAACATAAGACAGCATCTTTGGAACGTTTACGGCGAGAAATGCTAGAGGCCATGGACAAATATGACAGAAACGTGGCGTTCGAGTAAGAGGGTGGTAAAAGATGGGGCAGACTTGAGTCGTGATCACTTATAAGTCAAAGAGAACAAACCGTGAAGCAAGCCAAGTTTCGTTTATACGAGAGGAGATTCAAAGTATTGGTTGAGACAGATCATATTACACTTGAGTCTGGCTGAATGCTGGTCATCATCTGGCCTAACGGCCGACATAGAAGTCACGGAAGCCAGATTCATAGATGTGAAGGGTAGCCAGCGGAGGGTTCGGAAGAGATATGCGGACCTGAAATTGCCGTAGTATACTTCCTTGAGGGGAGAAGCCTGCTTGGATGAAGGTTAAAGAGATACGACGTGTTGAGGGCCGAAGTACGGCATCTTGACCAAGTCGAAGTCGGTACTTCGTAGTTCTCAAAATCTGGGAGGTGAGACGAAGGTACTTGTACGCGGGTCGGAAGACGGCTAAAGGTGGAGCTGTAAAGGGGTACACCAATTAGAATCAACCCTCCTTCCAATTGGAATTTTTCAAAAATACCGCCAAAAATTGAGCGGTAACAGGCGGCAGAACCCAGACCCTTCGCAAAAAATCAACGAACCCGACTTCCAGACACCGACTGCGATACCGAACTGAAAAGGGTCGTTATACAGCCCGAATCAGTCTTTTACTCCTAGCCGTCGAAACCATGACGAGGACAGCTACCGCCAAGAGAAAGCGTGCCGAGAGGGAAGCCCTCAAGGCCGAGCGCGCCAGCAAGAAACCAAGGACCGACGACATCTCCAGGTACACCGACAAGAAGCTCTTTGTGGAAAAGTCGACGGGCCCCGATCGCATCCGCGAGGCCAAGCTGTACGAATTTCTGGGAAGCGAAGATCTCGAAACGCGCGTCCTCGCCGCCGAAGCCGTCATCTCGAGCCTCTTCGACGGCGATGGCGTGCCCGAACCCGTCCTCGAGAAACACCTCGACTGGCGCCTGTTCCGCGGTCTCGCCAGCGGGCGTGCCGCTTCCCGTCTGGGCTACAGCATTGTCATCACCGAGGTGCTGCGCCAGCTCTTTGGGGAGAATGCCCTGAGCCAGTCGAAATACCCGGGCTTGACCCTAGACAAGGTGCTCGAGATTCTCCAGCAGCGGACACGCCCGATCGGCAACATGACGGGGCAGGAAGAGAGGGATTTCTACTTTGGCCAGCTGTTTGGCCTCGAGTGCTTCACCCGCGCCGATATCCTCCAGGGGAGCGAAACCATGTGGCGGACCATCCTGTCGCTGCTCTTCAAACTCGCCGACAAGAAGGTCTGGCTTCGGCCGCAGTGCGGCTGGGTCATCACGGAGACCCTCCCCAAGCTTGGCCTCGACCTCACGCTTACCACCCTGGAAATCGTCAAGGAGGAAAAATGGTCAAAGACCCCCGAAGGCGTGGCCATTTCCCTGGCTGCCCTCAACGCTTACCCGGAAGGCCGTAAAGTGATCGGCAACCCCCTGGAGGCCAAGGTACTTCCGAACCTCCCCGTTATTCTCAAGGAGAGCACGGATGCGGATGCCTCTGGCGAAGACGAGACCTCTACGACGGGCAAGAAGAAGAAGCATCTGAATTGGTCGCATCAGCTTCATTTTGTCTGGGATATCATCCTGAAGCGCATCCTGAGCAAGGGAGAAGCCTCGTTGGAAGAGTTCACCGTCTTCTGGAGGCGCTGTGTGGATGGTAAGAAATCTTCGTCCCTGTTTCTTTTGTGTTCTATTTGGCTGACTTTTTCGCTTGAATGCAGATAACCTCTTTACCAAGACGGCGACCGACGGCCAGAAGCTGCGGGGGTTTCTCGTCTTCCAAAAGACCCTGAGCGAGCTGGTTGGGCAATCATCCGCCCAGTGCCCCTTGGAATCTTTCCTTCCCGTCATTTTCAGCAAGAACCTCATGGCTTGTCTAATGAACCAGGCTGCGCACGAAGATCGCTATCTACATCGTGCGGCTCGGAAGACCTTATCTCACGTCGAACAAGCGGCTCAGAGGAATCAAGATGCGGCATCGCTCATAATAGAGAACCTGATCACTGGTAATGGCGTATACAGCTTCGACGTGCGAACGGGGACGAAAACAGTTGAGAGTATCGTGCAGCGTCTGAAGCCGGAGGCTGGTGAAGACGCGATCGTGGTGCTGAGCGCGCCTGTCATGAAGACCTGCACAGCCGGGTAAGACTCCCTGGATCGTACAGTGGTCGTCAGTGGTCGCATGTTTGCTGACAGGGTCTTTTAGGAAGGATCTTGATAAAGTCAAGCTCGACCTCAGGGTCTATGTCGAGTATCTCTTCAAGCTGGCCAATGCCGCGCCCGAAGCTTCTTTGAAGGAGCTGACCGCCCTTGCCTACGCGCCTCCGGTCTGGGTACCCTCGAATGCCGCCGATTTCGTCAAGGAGCTCAGCCGCACTCGTCTTCAGTCTACCTTTGCGAACCTTTCTCGAAAGAACGAAGATCCGACCCACCTATGCACAGCCATCGAGAGCATCAGTCCGGAATATGTGCAAATGGACGCCAAGCTCAAAAAGGCAGTGGGCGAGGCGCGAAAGACGTTGAAATCTCTGATGCACGAGGCATCACAGGAAACTAGCCCGGGTGGTGGCAGCACTGCCCGTGGGCTATCCCTCCTCTACGCCATTGCCATCTTTCAAATCTACAACGCGGAGCCCGATGCGTTCCAGTTGCTGAGCGACCTGGAAGAATGCCACACTAGGCTGAGGAAAGAGAAGGAGGGCGCCGCCGAGTTTCTCGTGGAGATCCTTCTCTCTATGGTGTCCCAAGATTCCATCCTCCTCCGGCAGATCTCCCAGCAAGTGTTCGGATCCTTCGCCGGACGCATTTCGCCACCGGCACTCGAGCTTCTCCTGGACGTCCTCTCGGCCGATGAGAACACGCAAGGCCGACAGGCTCTATTTAACCTCGAATCCGACGACGTGGACCCCGACGAGATTGGAGAGGAGGATAGTGACGGGGACGACGATGTCGAGGAAGTCGAACTCGATTCCGACATGGAAATCGATTCGGACGTGGAGTTTGTCACGCTGAACGGTGCGGACGCGGCCGACCCTGACAGCAACGACACCAGCTCCGAGTCGGAATCCGAATCGGACGAAGAAGGCGACGAAGAAGAAGATTCGGAGGAGGCCAAGAACCTCGAGGCCATCGACGACGCCCTGGGTAAGATCCTGGGGAGCCACCGGCTCGACAAGGACAAGGATGCCGAGTCGTCCGACTCGGACGCCGACATGACGGATTCCGAGATGCTCGCACTGGATGACAAGCTCGCGGCCGTCTTCAAGCAGCGAATCAAGAACAACCCCAGCAAGAAGAAGGAGCGGAAAGCCGCCAAGGAGACGGTCGTCAACTTCAAGCGCCGCGTCCTGGCCCTCCTCGAGACGTACATCCGCTCCGAGAGCGGGAACCCGACGGCGCTCGCCGTGCTCATGCCGCTCCTGCAGCTCATGCGCACGACTACGGTCAAGTCGCTGGCCGACCGCGCGTTCGAGATTGTCAAGGAGTACCAGAAGCGGCTGCGGCGGGCGCGGCAGGCGAACAAGGGGCAGCTGAAACCCAAAGTCGACGCGGAGAAGACGCTGCAGCTGCTGAGGGACGTCCATGCCGAGGCGGCGGCGAGCGAGATGGTGGACCACGCCAGGGCGGCGGCGGCGGCGAGCTTGATTGTGGCTTCGACGCTGCATGTTGCGGATGCGCCGAGCCGGGCGGCTATCGAGGCCGAGTTTGCCAAGTTGGAGCGCAAGCCCGAGAAGGCGGCGGAGAAGAAGAAGGGCAAGAAGGGGAAGAAGAATAAGAAGAAGAAGAGTCAGGGGGGTGAGGTGGACATGTACATGGACTGGAAGCAGTGGCGGGATAGCTACGAGTCGGTACGGGAGAAGGGATCGTGAACAATCTCGGACGGATGTCGTGGTCGGAGACTGGATGTATCGGAGTAAATGCTACGCGAGCTCTTCTCTGTCCTTCGTCCAAAGGCTAGATGGCGAGAAGTACTGGACATGGTCTATACTGTCAGGTTCTTTGCTCGAGCATGTTAGTTAGCATGGCGTTCGGGCCTTGGATAGTCGTTCTGATAGATGGAGGTGTATTCAATGTCTATTGCCTTGCGGCTGGTGTCTCCCGTTCAAGTTGAAGTCCTACTGCCCCTTTCCCTGATATCCATTATGGTTTTTCCAACGCCAAACTGTATGAGCAAACATATGAAAGGTTGCGGCGTCTGAGCCCGTGTGTCTATAATTTCCATCTTATTCCATCGTAAAATCATCCGGCATGTCATGATAGCGAAGCCAGTCTTCGACCACATTTCTGCCCGGTTTACAGCTAGGTTCCCTTCTCAGTTACCAGTGCTATGGTAATGCTTGTGTAGGTGTCTTCTTACCTGATGTAATGGTACTCCATGTTACTCATTTCTTGCTGACGAAAACCTTGTTGTCATTGTCGACGGGCTTCTTGTTGGCCAACTTCTTGCTGCGGCGCTTCTTGTTGGTCTCGTGAATCTGCACGCGATAGCGGATGCGCCGGCGGCGGTTCATACGGCGAATGTCCGGGTCCCAGCGCGGCTGGCGGCGACGGCGCTGGGTGACCTGCGCTTCTACTTCAGGCATCGTTTCGGGAGTGGTCAAGTGGAAAAGTAAGGTAACGGTTTTGTAACTTGGTTGGGTTGCTCGTGTTGGTTCTTGTGCTGATTGCTGTGTGCATGTAATATCGGTGCCGAAGACGGACGCATGACCATTTATATCCATCTTGACTGTTGGTTCTTCTCGTCTGAGAGATCTGAACAATGTTATTGTATCTGGGATGATTTCCTCGACCTTCGACGTGGTATCAGGCTGCCGGGATGAGATGTGATCTGTCGACAGCAGTCGGTGGTCAGGGGGCTCGAGATCGTGAGTGGCAAAGGAGAAGGCTGCTACCTAAGAGATCATGCGGTAAATTCTCAAAACATAAGGCGTAGTCAATGGTCTGAAACTGGACTTGGGACTGGGCATCAGCCTCGTCAAGAAAGGATTCAGGGGTTAGGGGTGAAAGAGGTGAGCCTTGGTGTGGTTGGTTTCGTGGTAGTCGGTGGTCGACGCTCGAAGGACTTGGAAGAATATAGCCATTGAGGACTCGAACCTCACGATGGGAGACGATCATTTACTCCGGCACAAAATACAATTCAGGTCAATGGAATGACGGATCAGGGCGTATAAGTGTTGGTCTTCTCTTGTTCAGGGGTCATGTAGATGGAGTCCATCATGGACTCTGACCGAACTTGGCTTCGACATTGAAGAGTTTTATATTTTCGTACAGTTTTACCTATGAGTAGCTCCTGTCCTCAAAGCTTAAAGAATCTCTACAGTTCTTCTTCAATATATTCGTAGGTATGTGAGAGGCATCGTGTCGCCCTTCCTACCACGAGTTGGTGTTGAGTTGTTGGACCCCTAATGATTACATAAGCCACTTTACGGGAATTTTTGATTACTAACGTCGAAGGATAAGTGGCTTAGTGGTGGGAAGTACCTTTGTATTGAAGACATGTGCCTTATGACAATCTGGCCAACACGGCGTCGCATCCGAAAGGCGAGTAGAAATAAAAATACAAATAAAATCCATGGAACCCTCACCTCAACACGCTTCTTTCCAACCCTACCTTGACGTGAGAACGTGAGCCGAGATATCACTTGGCGTGTTCAGCCGGCCTTCAAGTCCAATTCCTCAAGGACAGGCATTCCTGGCAGCACAAGAAGCCATTGATCTTCGCGTATGATTGATTCTTCCCATCATTCCGGCCTAGCGAACCACGAAGAATGCGACGATGATTTAGTTGCTAATCCTTCATATGCTCTTCTCTCTAGTCTCATACGTTGTTTCAGACTTGGCTCTTTGGAACACCGCTGTATGTCGTCCGCGAGTTCGGATTACTGGCCACATCTAGCTGGCGCAGGGAAGTGGCTGACTTTGAGAACTCTGCTTCGCGACCAGTCTTTCGAACCACGTTGTTCTTCAGTTCTTCAACTTGGCCACCTGTCCTTCCCGTAGACACAGCCCCAGACGTGCCATGCAAACATGAAGGCCCTTCAGCTGGTTATCGGCCTCCTTGGCCTGCTCACGACCTTTGCGGCCGCTTGGAGCAAGGAAGGTATGATACTATGATACTCCCGTAGCATGGAGTTCTTGCATACCACCCAGCTCTCCCTAACAGGACGCTGACAACTACTTCCCCTCTGCCCCAGACCGTGAAATCTTCCGTATTCGAGCTGAAATCCAGGCCCACGAGGCCAACCCCGACACGACCTTCTACGAACTCCTCGGCGTCAAGCCCAGCGCCTCCATCGACGACATCACCAAGGCCTATCGCAAGATCACCCGCTCCCTGCACCCGGACAAGGTCGCGCAGCAGCTCAAGGCCGAACGCCTCAAGGCCAAGAAGGCCGGCGCGCCGCCCCCACCGGGCGTCAACCTCGACAAGCCCCCCACGCAGCGCGAGATCAACGCCGCCGTCAAGGTCGCCTCGGAGCGCCAGGCCCGCCTCGGCCTCGTGCGCAACATCCTCAGCGGGCCCGAGCGCGACCGCTACGACCACTTCCTCAAGAACGGCTTCCCCACCTGGAAAGGCACCAACTACTACTACCAGCGCTACCGCCCCGGCCTCGGCACCGTCCTCGTCGGCCTCTTCCTCACCGCCGGCGGCGCCATGCACTGGCTCGCCCTCTGGCTCGGCCACAGCCGCCAGCGGGACTTTGTCGAGCGCTACATCAAGTTCGCCCGCGACTCGGCCTGGGGCGACAACCTCAGCATTCCCGGCATTGACGACGCCCAGGCGGCTGCTGCGCCCGCTACTCAGGATGAGGATGCGCCCCCCGCGCAGCCCGTCAACCGCCGCCAACGTCGCTTCGAGGAACGCGCTGCCCGGAAGGAGAAGGCCAAGCCCAAGGGGAAGAACGGTGGTGGCGGTGGTGGAAGCGGCCCTGCTAGCGGCGCCGCTACCCCCCGCGACGTTTCCCAGGGAGCCCCGACGGGTGCTCGCAAGCGTGTCATTGCCGAGAACGGCAAGGTATTGATCGTTGATGCACTCGGCCAGGTCTACCTTGAAGAGGAAGACGAGGACGGAAATCTCCAGCAATTTCTCCTGGACGTAAGTTGATGTCCTTCCTTGTTGCTTTTCTTCGTACTGCACCCTGCCCACGACTAACCTAATCATAACAGCCCTCCGAGCTCAAACCCCCCACCTTCCGCGACACCGCCGTAGTCCGCCTCCCGCTCTGGCTCCTCCGCTCCTCCATCGGTCGCTTCATCGGCACCAAGCACGCCGAAGAAGAAACCGACGAGGAAGACGACGCCGCGACCGAGGACAACGCCGCCGTCGAGGTCGACTCGGACAACGATCGGATCCAGCACACGCCGCCCGGCAGCACCGGCTCGGCCAGCGACTTTGAGGTCCTGGAGAAGTCGACCGACTCGCTCCGCAAGGCCAAGGTGACTGGCGCTCAGACCGGCGGCCGGGCCAACAAGCGAAAGGGAAACAAGAGGCGGTGAGCGTTGGGAGGTGAAGGATGCTCGGTGATCGCCACCCATGTCTCTTCGTCGGGTTTCTTGTTGATTCTCTTTTCCTGCTTCCTTCTCTCGTCTTCCCTCTCTGCCTCTTTCGTACGCGCTGTTCAGGGCGGATTGATCTGTCGCGTTTGTACACGTCGGGGGATTCTATACTGTGGAAAGAAGCACATGGACTCGCATTTCCACTTGGGCAAATTTGCCGCAGAAATGTTGGGAGGGTAAGGAAAGGAGAAACAATACGGACGGGATAAGACACTACCGAACGCACTGGAAGTGGCAAAGGGAATAGTAGAGAAGAACAACGAAAAGAAGATCATTCAGATGCCAATATCTCCCCGACCTCTGGCCGAATACTTTCCTGGTGACGTACTTATCAAGTGATAGTCTGGTTGGACCAGCGGGATAGATGCGATGTGAGGTTATTTTGCAGTGTGCTATGGGAACACCAACCGCGATACAAGGCGGTTGAGGTCCATGGGATGCCGCTATTTGTGCAACGAGGCTTTTGTTTACACAATTTCAAACCACCTAGCTAACTACAGATATCTTTACTGGTCCGCTCCGTCGGCGGATATCACAGCAATGTACGGCGAGTACTGTTCATCCCTGCAAATTTACCCCCTCCCGTTGATATCTGAATTTCCTTTTTGGTTTTCTGTGCCTACATGATCTCCATGGCTTCCATATTGCCGGCAGGGGCCGCGAATGGCTGCTGATGTACGGGCCAGTCGCTGATAGAGCCCTTGTAGACGGGATCAGTGGCGCGGGAGTAGGCTTGATTCCCGACACCGCCGACAGCAGTACCAAAGTGGGAGTAGACGTTCTGAGGGCGACTCTCGGCCTGTCGGCGCTGCTCGCGTTCCTGCTCCCGGAGCATGAGCTCCTCATAGCCCGACATCATGTAGGGTTCGACGTTATTCGAAGAGGCTAGCCAGCGGCTATCGTCCGTTTGCACGGGTGTGCCGTCAAGGCTCATGATCAGGTTATCATTCTGCCTCGCTCTCGTCGCCTCAAGGGCACGGTCATAGCGGAGTTTCGCCCAGCGCTCCTCTTGCTCGTAGGTGGTCGTAGTCCAGGCCAAGGAAGGGTTGTCTTGGTAGCTGGTGGGTGGGGCTACGCGCCACAGCTCGACGAGCCGAGCCTGCTGGGGAGAATCGGATATACGGAAGAGCTGGAGTTGAGAAGGGGACAGGACGGTGGGATCGACACCGCTCTGGGAAAGGACGATTTCGACGGTAAGCTGCTCAGGCTGGGCCGGCTCGGACGAACGCCGTTGTTGCAGGTGTGTCTCTTGGGCCGGTTGCTGCTGTTCCTGTTGAGGTTGGGACTCTGCCTGTCGGTGGAGATGAGCGGAATGGGTGTAGTGCTGGGAAATGGAGTAGGTGATGGGCTTGGTGTTCGGGTTCGAGCTAGGGTGTGTGGCGGTGGCCACGGTATGGTAGTCTGTGGGGGGTCCTCTGGGGGTATCTAGCATGGAGGTTTCTTCGACGGCCGTCCTGGGTTGTTGTTCTTGTGCCTGGCTCTGGAGCTCGGGATGGAAGGTCAGGTTACGGGAGAAGAGGGCGGCGAGGTCGTCGTGAACCTGCATGTTGGGCTGATAAATAGCCATTTTCTGTTCAATATATCAGAAAAGGGACGATCCCAAAGGCGGCTCGAGATGGGAGGACGCATGTTACCTCGTTCATGGAAGGGCGCTAGTCGTGCGGTGTGGACGACACGAGGAAGGCAATATACTCTGCTTTCTCAACAAAGAGTAGAACAGTAGCGGGGGTGAATAGACGGCCAAACAGGTCCAACGTGTTCTTTGCTGAAAAAACCAAGTGCCAAAATAGAGCAAGGTAAAATGGAGGATTTGCCCCCAAGATACTCGTTCGTTTCGGAAGGCGATAGTCAAAAGACAGGACGCACGGTACAGCAATTCGAAGTTATATTGGATATGCTATGTACTTTGCGCCGTCGTGGTCAAGTAAAGACGGATAGGGACTCGGGGGTTTGCGGTCGAGTCGCAATGGGGCAGAGAAAAGGATGCGGGGGGCAAGACTGAGAGATCAAAGAGCTCGGGGACGGCAGAGTGCGAGTACAACTGCCAGGAGGAGCAAGAGAGTAGCAAAGTCGGGATCACTATACGCCAGAAAGATATTCGGGGAAAATAACAGTCGCAGAGACGGCGAAAGAAAAGTCGGTGGGAGAGAAGAAGCGGTAGGAAGGTTGATAAGGGGAAATCGGAAGGTGAGCCGGATGCCTATTACAGGGCCTGATGTCTTCGTGTGCTCTCGTGTAAGCAAATGGAGCAAACGGTCATGAATCGTGATTATCGTGACGTTCGTCGGGTAATCCGTCGGTGGCTGCAAGAGAACCAGCAAGAGTCGAGAAATGTGCGGATAGGAAAAGGGGGGAAAAAGGGGGGAGAAAAGGAGGGGGAAGATGAAGACGAAATATAAAAGTGACGATGGAGGGGCACGGGTCTGTGTGGTGCCACCTATCGATGCAGGGGCGACATGCATGCCTGCCCAGGCAGCTGCCACCCTGGATCTTGGGCTCCGGAAGGTACTTTCCATACCTTTTAGTCACCTTCTCTCTCCCTTTCGTAACTGTATAAAAAGGTCGTCATGGCGAAGGGGATGACCAGTGAAGAGGTAGTGATGGTATTTGAAAGTACAAGTACTTATTGTTGACATTGAAGGAGTTGTATGACACACACGATGTTTGTCCCATCCACTGGTTCTTCCACATGGTAATGGCTTCTACCAACAACATGGCTCTGAAAAGGCACAATTATCGCCCAATAACCCCACGACACGACCATCGCGAGCGGTCCATGTGGGTTGCGAAGGCCCAACGTCTCTTGGTCATGGTGGGGGAGGGGCCCCCCAAAAACAAAATATAATGAAATTAAATAGGGAATGATGGAAATGTGACCAGCTGGCCACCCAAGCGTCAATGCTAAGCCCATTAGCCAGTTTCGTACCGTCTTGGAACCGTTTAACACCTGATGTTAGCGTGTGACTCGATTCCCCGTTTTCAAAGTCGGCGATGTGAAAAGGAGCGGCGAGGGGCTTATACGTTGTATTCACAAGCAAATTGGCCTAGACGGTTTGAAACATTCCAAAGTACGAGGAGCATGACCGAGGAGTGTATGGGCCTACATAGATATATGAGTATATGAACTTTTAAACGCCCTGGCAATCAATAGCATGCTTCGTCCTGCTGGTTGATCACTGTTTCCTCTACCTCCTCCTTTTGGCCTCGGCAAGATGCAGTAGCCCTAGTCTTTTGCCGCCACGATCAGAGGCGTCTGGACATTCGAAAACAGAAAAATATCAACGAGTCTGAAATATGTACTTCGTACGAATTAGGTACTTTGTATGTCTTGGTGTCCTGCGCCTGTGCCTCGAGATACTCGTGGAAGGCATGGCTGATCAAGCCACATGCTCCATGTCATGGCTGCTGAGCCACAGCTGAATTGTCACAAGTCACGTTATTCTACCCGGGAACCCCTGCTCGATATTGACTACATGGCTAATCGAATTATGACGTCTTGCTTATATGATAAGCGAGGTTTCGTATTGAGATACTACCTAAAACCGTTAGTCGCATGGAAAATACCAAACAGGGTACTGACCAATATCGGTACGTCCCCCGTTCAGCCTCGTCTGAAGTGGATCTGTAGCTGCCATCCACCATCCAGCAACACGCAGCTCTCGGGATGCCTAGTGAAGCTCCCGCATGCCAAACGACTGGAATCATCCTCATCACCAGCTTCATCTCTCCCCACCATAATCGACAACACAATCTAATTGGGAACCCCGTGCGTTGAAAGGGTCCTCCCAATCTAGTCTCAGCTTAATCACCACCACCACCGCCACCCGAACCTCCTCCTCTCTTCAGGCCCAGCGTCTGCCGTCAAAATGGTAAGCTACCTAGCTCCCTCTCCACGGCCATCCCTCGGCTTCTCACCCCCAGCCCCGACTCAGAGCGATTCTTCCAAGCTTCGCAACATTACTGACCCCGAACCCCGCCATGACAGACTTCGATAGGAACAGGCTACGACCTGTCCAACTCCATCTTCTCTCCCGACGGCCGCAACTTCCAAGTCGAATATGCCGTCAAGGCAGTCGAGAACGGCGGCACTTCCATAGGCATCCGCTGCAAGGATGGTGTCGTCCTGGCCGTCGAAAAGGTCATCGCCTCTAAGCTCTGGAAGCCCGGTGCAAACAAGCACATCGCCACCATTGACCGTCACCTCGGTGCTGTACGTCATGCACTTTCATCCACATCGTTCTTTGTGTATACGTATACATACAACATATCATTCTGGCTCGGTCAACTAATCGGAAACACGCAACTAGGTCTACTCCGGCATGATCCCCGACGGCAGACATTTCGTCGACCGGGCCCGCGACGAGGCCCGCGCCTGGCGCGACATCTGGAAGAGCCCCATCCCCACCGCCGACCTCGCCTCCCGCATGGGCGGCTACCTCCAAGCCTACACCCTCTACTCCTCCGTGCGGCCCTTTGGCATCACCGCCATCGTCGCCGGCTTCGACCCCTCCGAAGCCCTCCCCGTCGACGGCGAGGTCGGCCGCGGGCCCTCGGTCGGCCCCGGCGGCGTCAAGGAGGGCCTCAAACACGGCGGCCCGGGCCTCTACATGATCGAACCCTCCGGCCTCTACTGGGGCTACTACGGCGCCGCCACCGGCAAGGGCCGCCAGGCCGCCAAGGCCGAGCTCGAGAAGCTCGACCTCGCCGGCGAGGGCATCTCCCTCGAGCAGGGCGTCAAGGAGGCCGCCCGCATCATCTACGTCGCCCACGACGACAACAAGGACAAGGAGTTTGAGCTCGAGATGAGCTGGATCAGCGACGTCGACGGGCCCACCAAGGGCCGCCACGAGGAGGTCCCCCGGGCCATCCGCGAGGAGGCCGAGCGGTTAGCCAAGAAGGCGCTGGATGACGATGACGAAGAGGATGGGAAGAAGGACGACGAGGAGGGCAAGAAGGATGACGAGAAGATGGAGGAGTAGTGCGCTCAGGTGTCTTTGGAGTGATAAGAAGGAGAGGCAAGACAAGAGGAAAACAGGATTCTGCATCCCTTAAATGAGACATCTCTGTTCGACACACGCTCGAGTGAGTGACGTTGCCTACCCAGAGATCGTGACCGAAAGTGGTTGACCATGGGAGTGACGAACATGCGTATCTTTGTTTTGTTCTAGCCTCTTCAGTCAACCGTGCAAGAGGCGTCGAAACGGGTGGGCGGCTGAGGAACAGCTTTCTGTACGTGTACCACTACTATCAAGACGAGGGGGTGGCCCTTCTACGGCAGCCGGGGATCATAAGTCGACAGACGGCAAGCTGAACGTAGAGGAAGCTGGCGAATATGGCTAGAATATACGTCTTTTGACCGCTCAGACCTCGAAATCGCCAGCTAATATTGCACACAACATGGGCCTGGCGAATCCATACGTAAGGAGATAATCTCATCATGGAAGTGAGCGTCACATAACGATCAAATGTCATCTTGGATTCTCAACCAGGAACTGTAAGCACATATGGAATAACTATAACCCGGCAGTGATTCTTTAGCTGTATCAAATCAAGTCGATCCAATCCATATTCCATGTCCAACACGTTGGCATTCCCTATACCAGGCATCCACCCACCCAACCAATGTATGCAAAAAAGAAATTCTATCACGATATCCCGCGCCTCTAAGCCTTGGTAATCCTGCACACGAGGTCGGAACCATCCACCGAGTCGCCCTCCTTGACTTGCATGTCGGACACCTTGCCGTGATGTGGTGCCGAGATGACCATTTCCTAAAGAAAAATCCATGTTAGTTAAAGCTGACCGGACCAAATCTACTACTCCTCTAGCCAGGGAACGAACCATCTTCATAGCGCTGAGCACGGCGAGCGGGTCGCCCTTCTTCACATCCGCACCCTCCTTGACGCGAAGCTCCACCAGCACACCGGCCATCGGCGCACCGACCTGGCTCGAGTCGAGAGGGTCGGCCTTGGGCCGCGTCACGTTGGACACCGACGCCTTGCGGTCGTCCACCGTCACCTGCCGGACCTCGCCGTTCATCTCGTAGAACACCTCCCTCTGGCCCGTGTTCTCGCTGAGCGGGCCCACCGCCAGGAGCTTGAGGATGAGGACCTTGCCCTGCTCCAGCTCGACGTGGAACTCCTCGCCAATCTCCGACCGGGACAGGAAGTACTTGGTCGGGAGGACCGACAGGTCGCCGTACTTCTGGATGAACTTCTTGTAGTCCTCGAAGACCTTGGGGTACATGACGTACGAGGCAACATCCGTCTCGGAGACGGGGCCCCCGAACTTCTTGGTGAGCTCACGCCTGACCTTGGCAAAGTCGACGGGCTCGAGGGACAGGCCCGGTCGGGCATCGAGCTTGCGGCGCCCGCGAAGAGCGTCCGTCCGGAGCGGTTCCGGGAAGCCGCCGTACGGCTGGCCCATCATGCCCTCGAGGAACTCGAGCACGGAACCGGGGAAGTCGAGCTCTCCGGCCCGCCTCTTCACATCTTCGGGAGTAAGCTTGTTCGAGACCATGAACTGGGCAAGATCGCCGACGACCTTGGAAGTGGGAGTGACCTTGACAATGTCGCCCAGGAGCTCGTTGGCGTGCTCGTAGGCCTTCTTGGTTTCGGTCCATTGGGTTCCCAGGCCGAGCTGCGCGGCCTGGAACATCATGTTGGTAAGCTGACCGCCCGGGATTTCGTGCTCGTACACTTCGGGGTCGGGGCCGGCGAGGTGAGCCTCGAAAGGCGAGTACAGGAGACGTAGCTGCTGCCAGTACGTGTCGAGGGCGCGAACGTGTGCGGGGTTCAGACCGGGGTCCAGGTCGGTACCCTCGAGCGAGGCCATGATGGCGTTGATGCTCGGCTGAGACGTCATGCCCGACAAGCTATCGGTCGCGGCATCGACAGCATCCGCACCGGCCTTGGCGCAGGCCACCATGGACGCCACACCAGTGCCGGCCGAGTCGTGGGTGTGGACGTGGATGGGAAGGTCGGGGTACTTCTTGCGGATGGCGCCGACCAGGAGAGTGGCGGCATGCGGCTTCAGGACACCGGCCATATCCTTGATGCCGAGGACATGAATGTCGAGGGCGACGAGCTTGTCGACCAAGTCGAGATAGTACTGCAGGTTGTACTTCTTCTTGGGGTTGAGCATGTCGCCGCTGTAGCAAACGGTACCCTCGACCACACCGCCGGCCTTGTGCACGGCCTTGATACCGACCTCGAGCTGGTCAATGTCGTTCAGCGCATCAAACACGCGGAAGATGTCGACGCCGTTTTTCTTGGCTTGGTCGACAAAATGATCGATGGCGTTATCGGGGAGGGAGGCGTAGGCGACACCGTTGGCACCCCGGAGGAGCATCTGGAAAGGAACGTTGGGAATCAGCTTCCTCATGCGTCGCAGCCTGTCCCACGGGTCTTCGTAGAGGAAGCGCATGGCAACGTCAAAGGTCGCGCCGCCCCAGCATTCCAAGGCGTAAAGGTTGTGGAGGGCGTGGCTCGTCTCCTTGGCGATGTTCAGGAGATCCACCGTCCGCACGCGAGTCGCCAGGAGCGACTGGTGAGCATCTCGCCATGTGGTGTCCATGAGCAAGCAGCCCTTGTATTCGCGCACAGCCTTGGCGAACGCCTTGGGGCCCTGTTCGAGGATGATCTGCCTCCATCCAGACTTGCAGGGCTGGGACACGTCGACCTTGCTGCCGTCCTCGTTCTGGAGAACGGGCAGGATAATATCGGCCTTGAGCTTGGGCTCGCCGATCTGGCCCTTGATGCTGCTTCCGTTGACGGCCATGTCGCCGAGGTAGGCGAGCAGCTTCTGGGCACGGTTCTGGCTGCCGACAAGGTCGAATAGTTGCGGGGTGTCATCGATGAAGGTGGTCCAGCAATTTCCGTCAATGAAGGTCGGGTGTGTGAGCAAAGATGCCAGGAAAGGGATGTTGGTCTTGACGCCACGGATACGGAATTCGACCAGCGCTCGCAGCATCTTCCTCCGAGCAATTTCATACGTCGAGCCCTGGCAACTGCACTTGACCAACATGGAATCGTAATGGGGGCTGATGACGGCGCCAGCAAAGCCGTTGCCACCATCTAGACGGACACCGTTGCCACCGGCGGAGCGATAGACCTCGATCTTGCCCGTGTCAGGCTGGAAGCCCTTGGCCGGGTCTTCGGTGGTAATACGGCACTGGATAGCGAAACCTCGGGTGGAGATGCGGTCCTGGGTGAGGCCGAGCTGCTGCAGGGTGGCGCCTGCGGCAATCTGGATCTGAGCAGCCACGATGTCGATGCCGGTGATCTCCTCGGTGATGGTATGCTCGACCTGGATACGCGGGTTGATCTCGATGAAGTAGTAGCGGTTCTGCTGGTCGACCAGGAATTCGGCCGTGCCGGCATTGCGGTAGTTGACCGACTTGGCCAGCCTGACGGCGTCGGCAAGGATGGCATCGCGGACGTCTTGGGGAAGGTCCTTGGCCGGGGCGACCTCGACGACCTTCTGGTGGCGGCGCTGGACGGAGCAGTCACGCTCGTACAGGTGCACAATGTTACCATGGTTGTCACCGAGAAGCTGCACCTCGATATGCTTGGGTTTGTCGAGGAAGCGTTCCACGAAGACGGTACCGTTGCCAAAGGCGGACTTGGCCTCGGAGGTAGCCCGCTCGAATGACTCCTTGAGGCTCTCCTGGTCGCGGACGACTCTCATACCACGACCACCACCGCCATAGGCAGCCTTGATAATGATGGGGAAGCCATATTGGTCGGTAAACTTCTTCACCTCCTCGAACGTACCGACTGCACCGTCAGTTCCAGGGACGACAGGGACGCCGGCGGCGAGGGCGAGGTTTCTGGCCGAGACTTTGTCGCCAAGGGCGTCAATGACATCGGGAGAAGGACCGACAAACTGGTGGAGTGAGGTTGTGTTAGTTCCGGGAACCAAAGGTGCTTGAGTCTTGTAGGGAAGAGCGGCCGCAACGATGGGTACGTACGATGAGTCCGGCTTTCTCGATGTTACGAGCAAATTCGGCGTTCTCGGCGAGGAAACCGTAGCCTGGGTGGGTTAACTGGTCAGCCATCCCGAGACCCTTTACTCCCACAGAAACACCGTGTAGACAAGAGTGGGCGTACCTGGATGAATCATCTGAGCGCCGTGCTCGATGGCAATCTTAAGGATCTCATCGCCGGCGAGATACGCTCCGACTGGGGTGTATTGGCCTCGTTTGCCAATGACGTAGGCCTCGTCGGCCTCTGTAGGCGCATTCGTCAGCTGGTTGTGCCGTGTGGGCGGGGGGAGAGAGAGCTGGGAAGGTGACAAGACGGATGACTTACTCTGCCGGTGCATGCTAAGACGGTCCTCATAACTGCAGGGAAAGTTAGCACACGATGCGTCCCAGGTGAGGCATTGGCTGGCGTCACCTGAAAACGGCAATGGTTTGTAGCGAAAGCTCGTGAGCCTAGAGGGAAATGAGTCAGCAATGGGGTCTTGCGAGGTGCGCCACTCAAAGCTTGCTGGGGAAAATTGCTCACCGTTCTGAAGATCTATTAAAAGGGAAAGGTAAGTATTTTAGCCAGCCCTAAGAAAGTATCGATGAAGCACAGAGTCCAAAGACATACTCGAATAGCTAGTCCATGTCAGCAAATGTCACGGAGGAACCCAAGAAAGGGGCAGCAGAAGGGGTAGGGTAGAGAGGACTCACGGATTTCACCACGGTTGGCGACTGATTGCGACAGAAAGAACCGACGTTAGCCAAGAGACCTGCCAGCATGACCCGTAGATACCATGGGTCGAGAAAGAGGGGATGATGGAATCTCGCAGAGGTCGGGGAAACCTCGACAGGGGCCGTGACGCACCCAAAATCTTCTTCAGTTGCATGATACTGGAATTGGCCCGGATGTGGTGAATGCTCTGGCTCTCCTTGGGAGCATCCTCCTCCTCGAACACATCGGTGAAAGTCACCGGTGACTGGACCATGATGCCGATCTAGATTGGGAGGAGGTAGAAGGCGGGCGGAGTTGCGTAGGATCCGAGAGGGGGAGGAAGCTGGAGTTCGGGAGGAATGTCGAGATGGTGTCCAGCGGGGAGAGGAAGAGAATTTGAAGAGGTCGCGTTAGGGGGAGGGTTTTTGACTCGAGAGAAAAAAAGGTACGAAAAGAGACGTTCTATGTCGGCGGGGTGTGGGCGACGTGCGTTCGTTGCTCAGCTTCTGGTGGGGGCGGGGGCGTTCGCGGCTAGGCTCATGAGAAAGACTGATTGTGAGCAAAGGCGGGGGAAGGGTGTGTTTGCAGCGTGTACTGGGGGGCGTGTGTCTAATATGCAAATTGGCATTAGCTTTCACCGTAGTGGGGTATTTTGACTTGATTTGCCGATAAGGGGAAGATCTCGTGAAGAAACCCAGGGCTATGTATTAGCTCGGCCCGAGCTTAGGTCATGCATTGCGCTCGAAACTCGGTGATAGACGACTTCAATAAGGTACTGTAGTAACGATTGATGACGGAGTACTTCGTAAGGGGCAGGAAGTACTAAACCAGTAGGCTGGGTACCTTCAATGGTGCTGTGCAACTTCCGACGTACCTTGGGTATCTGAGGTCGCGAAAGGCGAAAGCAAAAGGATCGTCGACGATAACGAGTCTCCAACTAAAACGGCAAGGCAAAGTAAAAGAAACAGAAGAGAGAAACGAAACGTCTTCAATGATCAAAGAAACGGGAGGGGCTTTTGTAATATAACTCAAAAGTCTGCCCAGGTTCTCTACAAAGGTTGCTTGTCGGTCTACACATGGATCAGATCAAGAGGCTGAAGTTGTACTACGAGGTACAACGTACTTCCGGAATAGGGATCCTGGCTGGAGAACCTTAACAGGTTCGGTACCTGTGCACGAAGCAGCATCCTTGGTTCACTTGAAAGCCACCCCCACCCTGTTCTGTTTTAGAACTCAAACTCTTAACGGGCTTGGGTACGTAGTAGTGTCGAGCCACACTGTGCCTCGATAGCATCAAGAATGACCTCGACCCGAAACATTCACCTTGGAGCATTTGTTATTCTTGGACATCACTTTGAAGACCGCGGCAAATAACAAGTGTATAGTGTCTCGTAATCTATACTATCGTCGTGGAGCTAGATCCGGGAAGATATGCATCATGGGGCGAAACACAAAATGCATGTTAGAACCACCCTATGTCTGCATGCAGCATGGTAGAGAGGGAACACGGACTACCTCACGTAGCACCTGATATCCCATGTCACTGGGCCGGGGCCCGTGCCCGTGCCCGTGGTCAACTCAGTTCTGGGTTCACCTGGGTTATTCGTCCTGGTGTTGTATAAAATAGTACTGAGTACTTCGTATACGTTGTAGTCGGGATGAGCCCCGTGTCGCCCGTGGATAGCAACCTGGAACGACGTTGGTTGGGCAATTCTCCCAAGGCTACCGTCGGCATTCCATGCCTCGTGGTTATCTGGCGTCATCACTGGCCAACCAGAAGCTTCTGCTAGTACCTCAATGCGGGTGTTGGCTTCGAGCGAACCTATTTCTATCGTCCTCGAACCATCACAGCACGCCTCGTCTCATCCCTAAGGAACGATAGCTCGAGTCCCCGCTGTATTACCTACCTCCCGTACGTCCGTCGGCTTGTAGAGCCTAGATAGCGGGAATATTGCCCGAGAAATCATAATACCGAGGACAACTTGAACAGAATCGCCTGTCGTCCAGAGCTTCGTCAGTCAAATCCCGTTTGTTTCCGTATCGTTCCCGCTGTATCGCGAAGGTCGGTACAGATATCAGATTCCAACAATGGCACTAAAATGCGGGGTGCCGTGGCAGCAGCAGCTATCAGCCTCGGGCAGATTCCCCCCGCGGGCATTGGTCTCCAGGTGGCCTTACCAAGTACGCGCATCTCGTCTCTACTTATCCCTTCAGCGTTGTGGCATCATCAATCTGACCGAGGTATATGAAGTGTCCGTAGCTCCCGTATAGTTTCTATCTTAGCTAATCCCAGACCAACCTCAGACGGATGATTGTCAACTTGGTCGACTAGTGCATTAATCCCACTCTCGAGCCTTGATGATGCCGCCTGCAGCATGATGTCGCTGAGGTCACTGGCCATGTGGACACTTGCATCCCTCCCTCCGTTCTTCTTGTTGGCTCGGTTTGCCCATCAATTGAGTCACAATAGCATGCACCAGCATAGGTACTGTGTGTAAAAAATTCGCTCTGCTCGAGACATTCAATCCATACCCCCCTCCAATGAGGTATTAATCCCCTGGTTAACCCACGCCCTCTTGGAAATGCTTGTGCTTTTTTCCAATTGGCCAGGCCAGACCTTGACGCCATGTTAGTCAGGGCAAGGCATCGTCGCCGCTCAAATCTCTTACGTCGTGAAATCCCCCAACTCCGACCTCGGCAAGGTGGAGCTTGAGAGAGCAAGACGGTTGGGTAACTGTTTCACGAGGCGCTATGCCGCACGGGCCCGAAACTTGTTCAAAGCTCTGCCATTGGACAGAGGGGAAAAAATATGGGAGCCATTGCTACTAAGTAGTTGACCGTCGCCTATTTTACACTACCTCGTGATCTGTTCGCGGGGTTACAATCTATATATATACGTTGTATGTACAGCGTATACCTGACGATATTGCCCAAGTGACACTCAGACGGCGTTTCGTTTGCATGACATCAATTTTCCTGACGTCGTGTACCGTCGTTAAATACTGGTAAGGTGGTATGTCCTTTGCTAATGTGAGACGTCCCGTCGATCTGCAATGCGCTGTGCCGTCTTTTGGTTCTCCGAGTTTCGTCACGTGCTGTAGAGCATATGCCATCTGGTTATATTCGTAATGCAGCCACTCGTGCAACGACAATTCCTCAACGTACTTGAAGACTGAAATCTGCTTTTCCTATCCTGTTGTTTCCACTACATCAACTGGCTAGAACCGGCCGCCTCACCAACGAATTGAAAGAAGAACTAGAGAACTTGAAACCCCTCTCGCTTAGCCGTGATTGAGGTCCTTGAAGGTCTCTGTTCAACAATATTGCCATCGCCAGTGGCTCTTCCATTTTGTATCCCACCTTACACTTACGCCCACCCTATCCCTTCACCCAATGGCATACTAGGCTACATGCACGACGTCCATTCTTGTGGCATAGACGACCTGCCTATGCTGGGTGCACTGGAAGAAGTATAGGCCTCGAGTTCCATCCTGAGCGCTGCCAACACATGACAATGCCTAGGAAATTCGACCACGACATTGTTGTATTCAACCACCTCGTCCCCAATATAGAGATGCTATAAATTCATACTCTGGAGATCAATGCGGACGGGGAGGATGTGGACATATCCCTACCCTCCATAGTGGTTCCGATGGGATGTATCAGACAAGGACATGCTCCCAGTACTAAGGGTGTTGTTAGAAGAGAAGGAAATCACCGACTCATCGAGAGTGAATAGTTCTGTAGCACACAGCGAACTTCTCCGGTAAGGGTTTAATTATGAAGTGGCCATGACATTCTTGATAGCCCATGGCATTGTATGCTCCACAGAGATCCCTAAGAAGCGGTTCGGCAAGGTCCCTAGCCGCAGACCGGGACGACCCCCGGGGAACAAGAATAGTATCACCCCACCCCGAATAAATACTCGGGCATTCGGGTTGCTCCATCCGCGAGCAAAAAATGGCGATATAAGATGTCCAGAAGCTAAAAGTACCTCCGGGCTCATGACTGACAGGGCATCGGCACTCCAAAGTCCCACCATGCTAGCTACGATATGTAAGTCGGCGTCCTTACCGGCGCATTCACATGAACATGGTTTCATCGGTCGCAGGCCCTCCGGCGTATCCGCCAACACTTACGCCGAGGCGCCATCTCGCCTGCAACGTTTGTCTAAACAACCTGGAAAGACTCTTCATCCAAGTGTCCTCGCTATGCGTGCATAGGGGACGGAGGTACAATGTGTCATCATGCGTTTCTGACCCCCGCTGGTACTAGCAGAACACCTCCAGCAGTTTGCTACAGGGCCAAGCAAAGGGCCCCATGGAATTATCACTGGATTTAAGCAAGAAGATATGCATCGCGGGCATCTTCTCTTGTTGACTCGTACTGCCCTTCTAGCGGAAGAACATGCTCAGTTTGTCAGTCCGACAGACCCAGACCCCAAATCATTTGTTTGCCACTTAAACTGCCAGGTTCAAGCTGTGATCCGAAAAATAAAATACTTGCTAATATTGGATCCGGCCTGTTGAGGCCACTCATGCCTCTATGCATACTGGCTGAGAAACTAAACAAATCGTGATGCTCTGGCACAACTTCCCTCCCTCTGCCCAGAGCCTGTTGTATCTATAACCAGTCTCAGTCTTACAGATTCTTTGCGCCGCAACTCAGCCACACCCCTCTCTCCACCAAGATTCGCAGCCGTAGCCAATGTCGCATTTTCCTGTATCAACACAGATTGTCCTTGCACACCCACGACGACCGTGGAGCCTTCACCGTCGAATCGGCCGGACTACATCTCATGTCACGGCTCTGAAGAACCGGGTCAGACGGGCACCTATTTGCTGGCCGCCTCCTTGACCGCGGCCTCAACCTTGCCCGCAGCCGCCGCGGGCTTGATCTCGCCGGCTGCCTCCGCCTCCTGCTTACCACCCCAGTGGTGCCATTTCAGGTAGCGATATCCCTGTGTGAGCTGCGACGCCTCGTTGACGAAGTGGCAAAGGAAAAGGAGGTAGTTCTTCGGCGTAACGGCGAGGGAGTAGCGCATGAAAGTCGCGGAATAGATGATAAGGGCGCCCGTCATCTGGCCCGAAATCCTATGTGAAGACAAAGGTACATGGTTAGTATCGGTTGGAAAGAGATGGCATATCAGAAAATCGACCGGCATTGTCGTAATGGAAGCATGTGCCAGGGGCATTGGGGAGACATACAGGTCCGGTGACTTTTGGGTGTCCAAAACGGCTGCCACGGGGATACCAAAGTTGGAGGCAGGGCCCCAGAAATCTAATCAACAGTGATTCAAGTAAGCGCAGGTTCGAGCAGTCGATGATACGTGTTTGCGACTCAAGTCTTGGGCCATCCCGGGACTCCGCCATGGCCAGAACAACATCGTCCTGACAACACTATATCGCCGGCCGTCGGTTTGCGTGGTCGACAGGGCAACTCCACACCTAGGACATGATCTCCCCTTGGCAAGAGAAACCTCCTCCGCCCCATCCGTGATCGATTATCCAAGCAATTCCCAAAGTCTGCGAATTCCCGATGGTATGAGGAGTTACTGGAACAAAAACATACGTGTTGAGCAGAGGTAGTCGAGCGCCGGGTTAGCTCGGATCCGAGCGTTAACCGCCTTGATGAATACAGACATGGCGAATTGTTGGTTTGGATAGGTCCACTAGTAGCGTGTATGAGGAAGACGACGAGTCGAAGCCAGGTCCGACGAGGTCAAGATTGAAACGTAGGTTGCTGCTTCTTGGAGCTCCAGATTTAGTCGGAGTTGGATCGGAACATCCCCAATTCGTAGAGCGTAAGCCAGAATTTTTGTGGAGATAAGGGATTAGCAATCAGGTACCTAAGGCTTTGATTGGAGGATCACGTGTCCCATTGCCAGATTTCAATGCTTAGTAATAATCTGGGAGTTGTGTACTCGCGACGTCGTTTCAAGAAGTACGAGCTTCGCAAAGGTGGACATTCTATTAGACAACTTCAATGATAGATTCGGCAGCATACTTTACAGGCTAGAGTCATTCCCTGACTGTAACGGTCTGTAGACTCGTGACACCGCCCGTTTCCGACCGTTATGATCATGATGCAAAGAGTAATAGTTTGGCACTTTGAGTATCTAGAGTGTACAGACAGAGAACAATTCCAAGGGTTCTGTTCATATTCGGTCCCGTACTCGTTTTCAGAGCGGGAATCGCGTTACACTACATGCCTGTGCTTTTCGGAATCGCATGATAGGTAGTATTCTTTGACCTCCCAAACGCCAAATAAGCCAACCTGGCGGGAAAATGCAACTGCTCGCCACATCCGACAAAGCCGAAAACACTCTTATCTTCTAGGTGGGGGATTGAATCCAGGCGGGCCGCCAGGGGCACCAGGAGGACCGGGTGGGAAGCCGGGAGGGAATGCACCACCCGGAGGGCCGGGGAAGCCTGGTGGTGGGAACGCGGCAGGGAAGCCAGGTGGAGGACCTAGGTACAAGTTAGGAGGATGGCAGTGTGACGAAGGCCGAGATGGACAACCTACCTCCGCGTCCGGGGAATGGAGGAGCCCCGGGGAATTGAGGGAATGCCGGAGGGGGAACGGCGCCGCCAACGCCAGCAGCAGGGCCCTATTACAAAGTCAGTGCATGTTTTCGGACTCTTATCCCGAACTATGCAACTTACGGCTAAGGATGGGGGGGCGACAGCTCCCCTACCCGCAGGGCGAGCGACACCAGGACCCGCAGCTAGAGTGGAGGGAATGCCACTAGGCGTTGTCTTTCCAAGTCGAGCACTGGGATCTGCAGGAGGCTCCGACTCGACGGAGAGTGAAACTATATGGGCTCCACGGACAATGGTCAGGCCGAGGGTTCGCTTTTCTTCCGATTCGATCACTTGGTTCGCGGGTGCGGTTGAGCCGGGGGCTGCGGGTTTGTTCTGCTTGCGCTTGACGCGTCGAAACTCTTCGGTATCGGCCAGTACGAGATTCATGTGCTGAGCGGTGTGAGTTAGCTTAGCTGTGGGAAATCGCAAGTCAGAGATGTTCTCCTACCTTGTCGAATGCGAGCATCTGGCCGACCATTTGGCGGCCATCAACGAGGGTAACCCTCATCCGGTAGTTGATCTGTCCAAGAGGGTTAACTTGCTTGTCGCGCCCATTGAGGCCCGGAGTAATGTGTTCCCCAAGGACATAATGCGGAGGGAATACGTACGTAGCCGGCCTATTCGGAAGTAACATGGGAGTCAGCCTACAACGTCAACCTTGAGACTCGGAAAAGGAGGGAAAAGGGCGGAGACAAACTCACCATCTTCCCCTGCTTATTCGCCATGGTGACGGCGTTGATGGAGGGGCCGCGTTTGCACGCTCCTCCTGTAGATCAAAAAATTGTTCTTGTATTTGCAGATGTCAGAGTGACAGTCCGCGAGACTCTTCCGTGCGTTCGTTGGCAGCGCTCGTTGAAGGTCTTGGTGGCTATGTCGTCAGAACAGGAATTTCGAGCCAGGTCGCAAGGCAGAAGGCTGAAGCTCTTGCTGGGAGCTCTATCCGGAATATCTTCGGCACTGGTGATAGGCTAGTCCGCTTAGGGAGTGGTGGGGCTCGTGACCCACCACACTCTGGAACAACGTTGGCTCCATGGAGTAAGGGTTCCAAACCCTCTCAAAATTGGCTGTGGGGGAAAGTCGATTCAATTATCCTCTCGAAACTTTTCGGCAGCCCGTTCTACTAACCCCCTCGACCAGCGACCGCGACAAATCGACAACCCACCCTTTCCTCCCGACGTCGACAGTAATCCAGACACAATGGCTGCTGAGAAGGCCAACAACCCCATGAGGGAGCTTAAGCTCCAGAAGCTCGTCCTCAACGTCGCTGTCGGCGAGTCTGGTGACAGGCTGACGCGTGCCGCCAAGGTGCTGGAACAGCTGTCGGGTCAAACCCCCGTCTACAGTAAGGGAGTCTCAAACCGACTTGTGTGTAAAGGTCGGTGCGGGAAGCTGACACGGCGGGATCGATAGGCAAGGCTCGTTATACCGTCCGTACCTTCGGTATCCGTCGTAACGAGAAGATTTCTGTCCACGTCACTGTCCGCGGCCCCAAGGTACGATGGCTCGCCAGCCTCTTGATGCCTCTTTCGAAACTGTATTGACACATGGGTTTTGCAGGCCGAGGAGATTCTTGAGCGTGGCCTCAAGGTCAAGGAGTATGAGCTGCGCAAGCGCAACTTCTCCGAGACTGGCAACTTCGGCTTCGGTATCAGCGAGCACATCGATCTCGGTATCAAGTACGACCCCGGCATTGGTATTTACGGCATGGACTTCTACGCCTGCATGACCCGCAAGGGCGAGCGTGTCGCGACCCGTCGCCGCGCCAAGGCCAGGATCGGCTCCAGCCACAAGATCAAGCAGGCTGAGACGATGAAGTGGTTCAAGCAGCGCTTCGACGGTATCATCCGGTAAATGCGACCATGAATTGGGATTGCCACTGGGACGGTTCAGGGACGGGATTTTTCTGGGACAAGGCGAAACGGACAAAAATGGCTTTTAGGCGTGTATTTCTCGCTGCTAGCAGCAAACTTCATCCAACTTTGATCGAGAGTTATCCGATCGAGTTGCGGCCTCAGAGACCGACCGGCGCCCTGCCGGCTTCCCACCTTGCATGATATTGTCTTGGCCGATACTGCGAAGACCATGTCACATTGTCTTTCCGTGATGTCTGGACACTTTGTAGTTACCGTAGTATTTGGGCCATGTCGGAAATGGAGACGGCCGCAACGACACATACTTCATAGACCCGTGAAGCGGCCATGGTTCCTATGTAGAGGTGGTGGTGGCAGTAAGCTGTGGTGCTTTTAGAATAGTCCCGTAGATAGCATTACGAACTCGAGGTTCCTCGCAAAACAATAAAACATGGTATTTCAAGTATGGAGCCTCGGCCCGGAACTAAGTATTCGCATTGTTGTTTATGCCGAGTTCAGCTCATATGGAGGTACAGAGAGATTAGTGTTGGCCAACCGTACGTTGTATAATGACACAAAGACTGTCTAAAGCCTTCTCAACTATGTAACCATGTGGAAAAGATCACATCACAAAGCTCAACATCACTTTCGTATTCCGTCGCCCAGGCGTTCTCCATGTGGGTTGGCGGAAAAGCGAAAGAGTGAGTCGGGAGTTTGTCAGTTGCCGGAATTACAGCCTCAGGCATCACTAAGCCGTCGGATTGAGAAAATTGTTAAGGGTCAGGGTGTTCTCGGAGACCAGGCGAGGAAAAACTGGGAAACGGGGGGTTTTGATTGGGCTCCGGTACAACTGCGGCTCCACCTGGATCCTCCCCATTCTCTCTCCCTCTCTCTCGCTCACCTTTTCCCTCAGCCGGGTCTTTCCTCCCAAATAGACTCCATTTGCTCTTCTGCAAAGTCACCCATCGAACCTCCCCCAACTGCCCTCCCACATCTCAATTGCACCAGTTGCAATTGATTCTCCTTTGATCTAGACCTCGTTCAAGATCTTCTAATAATGTTCCGCAACGCACTACGCCAGTCGACGCGTGCCGTCGGCGCCGTCTCTGCCGCCGGCAGAGTCGCTGCCGTAAGTCGTCTTCCTTATCCCCGAATCCGTCCCCAATCCATCAAAAAAATCGGTCATCCGTCTCGGCGACCTCCAATGACGTCCGACAAACATCAATTGATGTCCTGGCAGTCGTCATGACGATGTGGTCAAGCTTTTTCGGAGCTTCTCTGTCGCTGCCGTGCTGGATTGGAGGTCCATCAAACATTTTCGGGCTTCGGCTAACCTGAATTTTTTCCAACTGTTTAGACCCGAAATGCCGCACCCGCCGTCACCGTCGCGTCCATCCAGTCCAGGACCTACGCCGAGGCCAAGGCATCACCGACAGAGGTCTCCTCTATTCTCGAGCAGAGGATTCGTGGTGTCCAGGAGGAGTCTGGTCTCGCCGAGACTGGTCGTGTCCTTTCCGTTGGGTAGGTCTTGGCATGGATACACCTGCAGAATGCCCAAAGCATCAGCACTCGACTTCATCCATCTGTCTGTCCTAGAGACAGAAGACGTCGATGAATTGGGCTCGTCATGTTGCTTTAGGAGTGCTGACGATTTTTCTACTTGATAGTGATGGTATTGCCCGTGTGCACGGCATGGCCAATGTCCAGGCTGAGGAGCTTGTCGAGTAGGTTACCAAGCTTTCCCCAACAAACCTCAACAACGTCTGACCCGATATAGGTTCGCGTCTGGCGTCAAGGGCATGTGCATGAACCTCGAGGCCGGCCAGGTCGGTGTCGTGCTTTTCGGTTCCGATCGTCTCGTCAAGGAGGGTGAGACCGTCAAGCGTACTGGAGAGATTGTGAGTTGACGCGCGTCGATTGTGAGCATGCATCCCAAGAGTGCTTTGGCTAACCGTTGATAAGGTCGACGTCCCCGTTGGCCCCGAGCTGCTCGGCCGTGTCGTCGATGCCCTCGGTAACCCCATTGACGGCAAGGGCCCCATCAACGCCAAGGAGAAGCGCCGTGCCCAGCTCAAGGCTCCTGGCATTCTGCCTCGCCAGTCCGTCAACGAGCCCGTGCAGACCGGCATGAAGTCGGTCGATGCCATGGTTCCCATTGGCCGTGGTCAGCGTGAGCTGATTATCGGTGATCGTCAGACCGGCAAGACTGCCGTCGCCCTGGACGCCATGCTCAACCAGAAGCGGTGGAACTCGGGCAACGACGAGAAGAAGAAGCTCTACTGCGTCTACGTCGCCGTCGGCCAGAAGCGGTCTACCGTCGCCCAGCTCGTCAAGACCCTGGAGGAGAACGATGCCATGAAGTACTCCATCGTCGTCGCTGCCACCGCCTCGGAGGCCGCTCCCCTTCAGTACATTGCTCCCTTCACCGGTGCCTCCATTGGTGAATGGTTCCGTGACAACGGCAAGCACTCCCTTGTCATCTTCGACGATCTGTCCAAGCAGGCCGTCGCCTACCGTCAGATGTCGCTTCTGCTTCGTCGTCCCCCCGGCCGTGAGGCTTACCCCGGTGACGTCTTCTACCTGCACTCTCGTCTGCTCGAGCGTGCTGCCAAGATGAACGACACCCACGGCGGCGGCTCCATGACTGCTCTCCCCATCATTGAGACCCAGGGTGGTGACGTGTCTGCCTACATTCCCACCAACGTCATTTCCATTACCGACGGCCAGATTTTCCTCGAGTCTGAGCTGTTCTACAAGGGTATCCGTCCCGCCATTAACGTCGGTCTGTCCGTCTCGCGGGTCGGCTCTGCCGCTCAGCTCAAGGCCATGAAGCAGGTCGCCGGTTCGCTCAAGCTCTTCTTGGCTCAGTACCGTGAGGTTGCTGCCTTTGCCCAGTTCGGTTCCGACCTGGATGCTGCTACCAAGCAGACCCTCAGCCGTGGCGAGCGCGTAAGTTTTCTTTTTGACAGGGTTTCCTTTTTTACTGGAGTTTGATGCCCGGGCTAACACATCACTTCCCTGCAGTTGACCGAGCTCCTCAAGCAGAAGCAGTACTCCCCCATGGCCGTCAACGAGATGGTTCCCCTCATCTACGCCGGTGTCAACGGTTTCCTCGACTCCATCCCTGTCGAGAAGATCCTTCAGTGGGAGGCCGACTTCCTCGCCCACCTCAAGACCAACGAGGCCGAGCTCCTTGCCACCATTGACAAGGAGGGCGCCCTCAGCAAGGACCTCGAGGCCAAGCTCAAGAGCGTGACCGAGGCCTTTGTCAAGAGCTTCACTGCCTAAACCACCTTTACTGTAACGGGGTAATAGAAGGTGCAATAGGTTGAATGTAGGAGAAAATGGGGGGGAGCTGTCTATACCGAAGTGATTTTTATTAGTTTTCTCGGAGCGGCGGGAGGACTACTCGACGGGTGCACGGCACTGGAGAGAAGCACCTGGGGAGGAAATGTGGAGGGAGAATCTCCAAGTCGAACCACTTGTAAAATAGAGCTTTAAGACTCAATGAACGCCCTCGATTTCCTTTTGTCCTTTATTCTTTATTTTTTGGCTCCTTTGTTCCTATGATTTACGTGTACTTGCAAGCCATCTGCTGCTGTTCATCGTTGCCTCTTAGTGATCAGGACCCACGGACGGAATGATTGGATTCTTGTCTGACATCATCCACTGCTGGCAAGCCAAGTCCTCTTTCCACCTCCCCGCCGTACAGTCATTATTGTCAACCTCTCTCGCCTCCGCACTTTTCCGTTCTCTGCATCTCAAAAGACACAGCACTGTCACTCTTTCATTTCCATACACCGCGCATACCAGAGCTGCTTCCCTTTCTCTTGCCAAACCGCTAACCATTCGCCCATCGCCCCCCATCCACGAGCTATCTCCGCCTTCTCCTGTGATCAACATCCTCCCAACATCTAGCTTCTGCAAGGAAGACTACCGAGCGGAGACAAACGATGACCATAGACTCCAAGCCACCCGATATGTCCGCCGCAACAAAAGAGATTCTGGGCCGCGTGAGACGAATGGTCCCTCCCATGCTAGACCACTTCCATAAAGGTGCCGCAAACCGTTTCCCCGCACCTCAAACCAACGACGGCGTCATGGAGCTGTAAGACCCGGTCGAGGAGTACCGAATGGGCTAACTCGATCCTCGTTACCTGCAGGCCAGCTGGGTCGGGTTGGTGTTATAGGCGGAAGCGAAGACTACACCGGAGCGCCGTATTTCTCGGCCATGGCCAGCGCTCGACTGGGCTGCGACATGGTATAGTCGTCCCTGTTACCTCGTTCTCCAATACCCCCTCCCGTTTCCCCGGGCTACCTGGCTTCGGGACAGAGACAAAGGAAACAACTGACATGCGGGCTTGCCTCCTCTGAGCATTTAGTCGCACGTTATTTGCACGCCAGCCGCAGCAACAGTCATCAAGACCTACTCGCCGAACCTCATGGTCCACCCGCTCATGCGCCAGTCACCCTCTAAATCCAGCACCATTCAGGCCATGGTAGACAAGAACAGCAAGAACGCCGATGAAAACCCAGACGACATCGCCGCCGCCGTGGCCGAGATGCTTCCCCGTCTACACGTGCTCGTCGTCGGGCCGGGCCTCGGCCGGGACCCTCTGATGCAGGAGACGGTGGGGCGCGTGCTGCGGTCGGCCCGCGAGCGCAACCTCCCCCTCGTAGTAGACGCCGACGGCCTGCTGCTCATCCAGAAAGACCCGTCGCTGGTGCGAGGCTACGGGAACGCCATCATCACGCCCAACGTGGTGGAGTTTGGGAGGCTCTGCAAGGCGTTGGGGGTGGAGGAGCAGGTGGCTCGGGCTGAAAGCAAGGGCGGGGAGACGGCCCGCGTGGAAGCACTCGCCAGGGCGCTGGAGGGTGTGACGGTCATACAGAAGGGCGGGGTCGATTACATCTCGAACGGGACGACGACGCTGGTGGTCGATCTCGTGGGGGGCAGAAAGAGGAGCGGCGGCCAGGGTGATACGCTTACTGGGTCGGTGGCTACGTTCCTCGGGTGGGGGAAAGCGTACCTCGATGGCCTCTGGGATCGGGGCGACGATATTCTCAGCGAGGAGGAAATGGTTGGTCTTGCCGCGTTTGGAGGGAGTGCCATTACGAGGGTGAGTCGAGTCCGGTCTGCCTTTTTTTTTTTGTCAAACCTTATCCCTTTCTTCCACGTCTGATGGTCACCTGTCCGAGGAAGACCCAAGGAAGAAGAATGGATGTCTAACAGCGTTTTCTGTTTAGGAGTGTTCGCGACTGGCGTTTGCAAAGAAGGGACGGAGCCTGCAGGCCAGTGACCTGACTGACGAGGTGCATAACGCTTTCATGAACTTGCTTGGCGAAGTAGATGAGGATGCCGGTGGTTCCAAGCTGTAATCAAGGGCTGTGGTGTCTTACGAGTATGGATGAAGCTCGAGATGCCTTTGGAAGTGTGACCTTTGATAGATTCCGTCCCTTTCCAAGCGAAAGATCTCCGGAAGGGCAATGTCACGTCTAATGAAAGCCCATACTTCTCTAGTGAGCTGACCGACAGCCGGTACCTGTGTCGATCGTTTATCAAGGCGTCACGTTTCGTTGCTTCGGGCATCCACTGACCATGGAGCTTGTTTCGCGTGGTCAGAGCACTTCCCAGCGCTCTGGGTGGTGATTCAAGTCTATTGAGAGCTGACTGCCCCAAAGGAGACGTTCTAACCGTGTATCCACGCAAGACCATCCATCACCATCATCCCGCTCAGGGGTCCGGTGTCTTATCTGATACTCATGTCAGTCTCCCTGGACAGGGCCGTCGTACCCGAGTTCTTTTTTCCCTTTCCACTGAGGAGTGGCGGCTCACGCCAGATGGCTCATAGCACATCAACCAACTTTCCATGTTCCCTCTTTTAGCGAGGAGGGAGGGATAGCCAACCGTAGCCGTCTTGAATCGAGGGACGAGGGATACGACGAGTCATGCGTGCCACTTGCCATGCGAAGGCGGCATCTATCTATCTTGCCCAGTGATGGGTTTATGGCAAGAGAACTTTACAGCCATTGTCTCGTCACTTCTGGCCGAGCGCCTGCATGTGAAGGGATACGTATGCGAGGCGCCGCCACCGATGCAGCTCAGGCGGTACTGAGAACCACCCGTACGTCTCTCTTGATGTATAGATGCATGAATACTGAGGAAAGCCTTGCGACGCTCCTTCTCGATGTGACTAGAGAATTCTAGACAACTGCTTCGATGCTTGCATACTTCGTACGTCAGGTCAGCGGCAAGAACCAGACCCTTAGGGTAATGTGTACTCTCGTAATGTTCCAGTTCGACGGCACCTCTGACGAACCCTTGCCCGTAACTCAGATTTATCTAGAGGCGCGTTTTCCGACTGTACTATTTGGTTATTCCGACTGTAGTTCCAATCAGGACAATGACGATGACGATGACGATAACGACGACGATGACGACGACGACGACGACGACGACGACGATAATGACTACGATGACGAAGAAGAAAGGAGTTACTACTACTGCTACTATTAGCTTCGCTCGAATAAACAAGCTATCCGTTGATTAAGTCCGGCGATCGAAATGATGTAAATATAAAGACGTTAGAGTGGTTTCTAACCGGAGTTCCGAAGGGTCGACGTTGTATATATATCTAAACTATAGTCGGAATAACGGGCCTCGTTATTTAAGGGGCAAAACCTTAAGGTAAACCTGGCGAAGTAACCCAGATACACCTTCTATCTCTGCCTTTGAACACTATCGGCTTAATGGCTGGACCCCTTCGACCACGGATAGTGCCCAGGTCTTTCATGGAACGACTCCTACTACTAAGGTAAAGCAAGCGCTCGCTTCCACTTCGATTAAACTGGCTCGCTTTAACTTGAGGTCTTGATCCCCCCCCCCCGGGAGAATTCTGGCGCAAGGCAGCCCGTAGCATCCACGGCCAATCGACAGACGATTTTCCGGATCTTATCCATGACAAGGACTTGCCGTAGTTCGCCCTGGGACCGTTCCCTGCAACAAAAACCTACTTTGGCAGACGGCTCGGATCAGTGCAGAGGCCGCTCAAGCCTTCAATACACGGGCGGCCCATATTTATGTGATTTCTTTCGAGCGCGAAGAGAGTCGAGTCAACGATCCCTTGGATGGGATTAGGGGGATCTAGTGGCTTTAACCGGCTCTCCTGGAGCTGTTTTTGGTGCTGGACAATAGGGCGACGGCGAAAAGCAGCCGCACGAGAATATCGATGTGTGTAAGCTGATTGCTCTTAAACGCCATCGCTGGATTTTCCTCTCACCAACTCCAATGACTTGCCGGCCGGCCCATCGAGCTCAATATGTTTGTCAGCCACAGCCGGTCCAAGACATGAACACCCCTTAAGGCTGGCAAGATCCAGAACTATAGATGGAAAAGCAGGGGAATCAAATCATTGGCTTGGTGTGAGACACGATAGCCGGACCGGCTGCCCTCGACTCCCGGCAAGGGCCAAGGACTGAAAAAGATGCACTACGAAGTATGCTCAGCTGAATATGCGGGCGACGAGACCGGAAGCCGCCGCATGGTTACCGCGGCATCGTCGGGTTGGCGTGAACGCGCCAGGAGCAGCCAGCAGCTATCCCTGGGGACAGTACCTGGGGGCAGAACATGGATAATGTCAGGCGAGACAACGCAATATAGTATGATATAGGCTGTGTAGTCTACTGGAGTGAAATCCCGAGTGGTCGACTTCTTATCCAGACTAGCCAGACGCCTCGAGCGGTGCTTTTTTTTCTTCTTTTCTCTTTTTTTTCTCTTTTTTTCCTTTTTCCTTTTCTTCTTCAACGCTTGCATGCGGGGAGGCAAGGCCTACTACCCTCCACCAGGCGACTGCTTAAAAGCAAAACATAACAGGGCAGCCGGTATTCTTTTTACGCCGCCGCGAGACATGGCCAGCGTTAGCGGGGACGCCGCGTCATGCACCAGGCCGGGGAAGCCTCCAAGACTACGTGCACTTGCTTTTCCTGGTGTTGCGAAGAGCTGATCCAGGTGGCAGTGCGATGTCCGGACGGGTTCTCGAACATGTCGATAAGTCGAACATGGAGGCCGCATTACCAGGAGACTTTGCAATGGAGAGGCGAAGAGACATAAGCCAACGAACGGGCAAGAAAAAAAAAAAAGCCCGCCGTCAGCTCCATGAACTGGTAAACGGATCCAATTTGATACGAGGCCGCCCACTTGGAAGAGGGGGAAGTACCCTTTACGAGGTAATTGATGGAGGGGTACTGAAGACAAGATGCTCGGCAGAGACGACGATCCTGGGGTCGAGAGAGTTCGGCCGTGTCCTAGTAATGGCCTGCACGATGCGGTAGTCGATGATTGCCTGCAAGGGAGCTTTGGGATGAACTACACTATTGAGTACAGGCCACGGTTGCTTGGCGTTGGACCGGATCGCGACGAATTATTGCTTATTTGTTCCGGCCGCATGGCTGGCCGTTGCTTGATCTGGACCGCGCTAATTCGATACTATACTTGATCATATTTAGCTCTTATCAACGGGGAGAAGCAATAATATGATATAAAGTCACTCTGTCACTTTTCAGAAAGTGCGTGATTGAAGCAAACGCGGGGCATGCTCCAGGACGGCATTGCCGCGAGAGGGAGAGGCTGTTGGTGATGATTACGAGTAATCCGTACAGACCATGCTGCGTTCGCGCTCCAACAATCGCGGACAAACCTGCATGGATGACGACAAAATACGAGGGAACCCAGGGCTTGGAATCTGGCATGGCAAGATCGAGAATATCGAGAATATCGAGATCGTGAAACATGAGATAAGGTTCTGATGAGGCCAGAGTTTATAGAATAAAGAGACGGAAAAAGACGGCGCTGCTCGGAGTCAAGTCTTCTTTTCCATTAGACCTGACTCTGGGTCCCTACTGTTGTTCTCCTGCATATGCTGTAGGTATTGAGTTGGCAGACCTGAACCTCTATCATGAGAAAGACGAACTTGTAGCTGACAATTGCGGCGGCGAGTCGAGATGCGAGGTCTATCCGGGACGAGGAGATGGATTGGGTAGGGGAGCCGGTGCGAGCATTTGTGATGGATGATGAGAAAAAGAAAAGAAAAAAAGAACCAAAAGGAAAAAGCAATGATACGTAAATGATGGTTGTACGGAAGATCCCGAGAGGTTGGGAGGGTTGGAAAAGTTGGGACGAGGTGCGGAGAACATGTGGGGCAGAGTGGGTTCAATGAGTCCGTATGAAAAGGCAATGTTACTGTGTTGGCCATTGGCGAGGTACCTACAACGTATTCCATTGGGTATGAAGGTACTTCGTGGTCGTGTGGCTGGCACGTCACCGAGTCCCCGGTCCGCTACCTTCCCGCGCTCCCGCTGTCACGGCGCGGGAATGGCATGTGACACTGAAATGCCACGGCCAAGGTGACTCGGACGCTGTTTGTGTTGAGAATATCCATCGCTTTCGTAGCAGTGGGATCAAAGCAAACAAGGAGAAAACCCAATATAATATAGGAAGTATGTAGTGTATTTACCAGGAATTAAGGAAACAACCTGGTGAAAAAAAAAAAAAAAAAAAAGAAGAGAAGAAGCGCCTACCGCTAAAAGGCCCCATTCCCCCAGCCCTGCGTTTAGGGCAAACTAGCCACCCAAAAGACACCGGTGTTCGGTACGGTACATCACCTCCGCACGGTCCCTCGAGCGCCGAAAAAAAGAAGATTGTAATTATTAGCTAACCAGAGTAGGTACGTTGTATACGAAGTACGTTGTAGGCCATTCCGCAGCATTGGCGCTGGGGTCTCTGGTATCGTCAGCATCACTGGGACGCAGCTTTGCCGACTTCACGCCGCCCTTGCTTGCGCAGATCAAGATGCCTAGATCATAAGTAGGTACATACTTCGTACATAGGTACACTATTCGTACAGAATCACCACAGTAAATCATCGATGATCTGCACCTGTTCGCTTAGAGGTTACCCACTTGAAAGAAGTACCGGCACTGTTCTGCCTCCGTCCCAAGTCAGACTTGACAGGGATATAACTCCGGCAACTGGGAAATGAGTGACGCACGAACACCTACCACCTTACCTAGGCTCAGCTTGCGATGTGGATAAGGATAATCTGTCTCTGAGACAGGAACCAAGTGAAGGGTTTTTACTGCATCAGTCAAGAGAGGGAGGGTGCTGGAAAAAGAATCACTACCTATCCGTATGCTGTTCTGAATAAGTGCTTACCTAGGGCTGCCTCCAACGCTTCTTTCTTCATCCCGCCTTTTTCTTTTGCTAGGATTCCTCCTACCTGGGTACCTTGGCATTTGTTACCCCTCGTACCTTCCAGGTTCTACTACAGCGTATACGTACCGCGTACCTTACCTCACCGCACCTACCTCCTTCCCTCGCCTCTTCTTACACCTCTTTCCCTTCACCTTTTCTCTCCCTCCTGCTCACTACTTCTTCTTCCCTCCTCCTACTCCATTGCTCATCAGCGATTCACCTTCTGCCCTGTCAAGGTTATGTGCGAGTCGCTTATCGCACAACACAAATCACCGAAATAGAGTGAATGGCCGAGGGAAAGGCCAGGCTCAAGACACCAACTATTCTATTCGCCTGCCAAAGTTCACCCGCCAGCCCAGCGCTTCACTCTTCAACTTCTCTACGACAGATATCCGTGGCGACCAACACCATATAACCCGATTGGCTTGCAGCAGCGAGTAGGAAAACCCCAAGCTACCATCCTCCTTCAGTGCTGGCTCGACTCGATACTCTATTATATCGACGCCCTTCCACTTAGACCCAACAGTACTGGCGTTGGCTCTGTACTCCCCTCGTCTCCGACTCGAACCGCCGCTCCGATCAAGCTCCCTTCGGCTCGTGGAACCATATTGCGTCTCTCCCTTGGAACCTGAAGACCGGTTCGCTGGGTGACACAAGACTCGGACGTGCAGCCGGCACGACACCCATCTCCCTTGGCACGGCTTCCTTGATTCGGACACCTCCCCCACCCGCTCACGCACCACAGAGCAATTACGGACCAGACAGAGACATCTCGCCCTTGTTCCTACCTTCCATATCCCTAGTCGATCACGCTACTGCCTTCCTGTGGGCGCCTGCAGGCACCTGCTTCTTCTTTCCTCGCACTCGCACCCGGCCTTTCCGTACATCTACCTCCTCCTAAACGACTCAGCTGTCTCGAAACTTCCTTGACTTACAGCCAATCCATTTTCCCTCGTCGAACTCACATAATTCGGTAACGAGCTCTGTTCGCCGACCCACTTCGTCGACTCGACTGCCCTCGACATAGATGTGCCAGTCGACATAGGACTGCCTTGTCGCGCAGACACAACAGGCTCATCCCCGAAAAGAGCCCCCAGAAACCTCACATAGACCCACGACGTCTGCCGCCATCAACCGAAACAGCGACGCTCCCCATTCACCATGCCGCCCCACGGCCTGAACCGCCTGGAGAGGTTCTTCTCCATGCGCAAGAGCTCTTCTACACCCAACCATGCTTCCCGCGAAACCCTAGAGCGTTTCGACAACACCGAGAACCCGACCACCACCTTCCCTCAACCCTCCTTCATCCGACCCAGAAGCGCACGTATGGAAGCCAGAGACGAGTCAGCTACATGTTCCAGGTCCGCCAATCGCCCTTCTAGTGTGCCCGAGGCGAGGTTCGACCGCGCTCCGATGCATTCCCCAAACCCGAGTGCTGCCAGCACTGGCGACATCCACGGACCGCCCACCCGGTCCACCACTCTGCGCCGTCTCGGGGCGGGGAGAAAGGAAAAGGAGATGCACTCGGCCATACATTTCCAGGAGTTCCGGTTTCCTGCCCCTCCCCGGCGCAGCACCGAAAAACCACCAACGTCGCCTGCAATGTCATCCCTATCACCGTCGACGCCCATTTCCAAGTCCTTCCCCAGTCAAAAACGCCCCATCGAGCATAGGCACAGCTTTATCACCCTTGTCCGGACTGTCACACCACCGGCCTCCGATAACGAGGATGAACGGAATGCCCGTGACGCACAGGATCGGCCGAATGTGCCGCATATGCAGCCTGGTCATCCAGTAATGGCCCTGCCCACACCCGAGACGTCCCCCGAAATCAAGCCCGTGCCAGACTCCCCGGCGCACGAGCCACGAAGAGATTCGGGCCTCCGTCTGGCGACAAATAGCGGCGGCCTGTTCTGTCCATCCAGGCGGAAAAGGCACAAAGCAGAACTCCGAAAGGCGCGGTCTCAAGCCTGCATATCTGCCCGCGCACAGCGGTCCTCGAGTAAAGTGCTGAAGGGCGGGAATGTTAAGGACTTCTTCAGCCTGAGCGACGATGATATTGCCGAGGAAGAGCTGGAGGCTGGGGCAGACGAACAGACAGCGGGAATGCCACACGCCATGGAACGTTTCGCTCCGCTATCCGAAATGAACAATGCCGTCACCATTACCTCGCCATCCCACAACAAGAATAAGACGTCGAAGGGATTCATGAACCCCCTGGAGGATGCTGCAGCCTACGGAGCGGTCCAAATCGCCAAGATTGCCGCCAAACACAAGTTCGATATGGCCTATATCATCAACCTCTGGCCCGAGAACCCACGATATCCTCCCCCATCCGGCTGTGCTAGGAGCTCCATGCTCGGATCGAGTGACGATTTTGTGGTGGAGACGGCCGCTGGCATGACCGGCCGGCTGCTAGCAGCATACGGCCTTTCCAAGGTCGCCAGCCCCTTCTGCATCTCGGCTGCCGTACACGCGAAGATTTTGCGCCACACAGGCTGGATCGAGTACCGCGCCGCGGATGCCAGACCGGGCGAGTTCTCGCGCGGATATGGCCATGCCTTTCACGCCGGTACCACGATGAGGAGATCTTTGGCGGATCCAGTGGCCCAGAAAACGAGCTCCCCAGCAACGACAGAAGGGACAACAGACGTCTCGGACATGGGCCGAGGCATCGTCTTCGTTGCTTACCGGCAACTCGGGCCAGACGGCATAACGAAAGAGTGCCCACCCGCAGGCCTTGCAGCGTTGCGCGCCGACGTCGAGCACCTTATTGACATGCTCATGGCCATCCATAAGGCGACACGTTTACGAAACCCAGCTGCCCTCGGCGCGCTTGCCAATGATGTGGTGCCGATGTCGCCTGTCGCTGAGGGAGGGCGTGCTTGTCTGAGAGGGATCCCATTTTGAATGGGAGAGTGGATCGGACCAGGGGAAGGACGAGGTTACGAGAACCAGGATGAGATGATAAACGATGGATTATTTGGCAATATGTCGTGACGATGTGACGGAGGAATGGATCCCAACAAGGCAACGTACGACGTGATTGTTTTATCTTTTTACGGCTGGCCGTCTCCCGTTAGTTACCAGTCGTTTGCGCTATGATACCTCGGGTAAGCGAAGTCGATTTCTTTGGAAAGGGAAAGGCGCCCATGATATTCAATGATTGGAGGACGTTGTGAAGTACGTTAGATATTAGTGCCCAATAATTTGTCCATAATTGTTCTGGATCAGAAATGAGGGCATCACCAGTCGGCTTACTAAGAGGACGTTGGTGGCGCCAATAAGGGCCCGTGACTAAGCCACATGACACCCGCCACATCATGACGTCGACCCCACCCACGTACTCACATGGTAATTCATCGCAACGCTCCTTCCCAGATCACATCTTGGCTTTCTCTCTCAACTCGCTGTCGCAACCAACTTTTTTCCAACTCCGACACTCGATATTCCTACTCGAGTTATCTCATACTTGAAATATTTGTCTATTTGCGAAATACTCTCTGTCGACTCACCTATTCCTCATTATCCCTTCAAGATGGCCAACGGGCCACCTCCCAACTATTGTATGTCATCGACGTCCCTACGTTGAAGATCCAGGGGTGTCCAGCTCGTCTATATTATCGAAATCCATGGATTCGTCTTCCTTTTGTGTCTTTCTAACCATGGTGCGCAGATGCGATACTTGAAATTCAAGAAACAGCCACGACACAACAAATTCGCGATGCCTACAAGAAGTATGCGCCCCATTCTCGAATCAGGCTAAACCATGTGGCCTACCGCCTCCTTGCGTAGCAAGGCAGGTCAGTTTGCTCTCAAGATGTCCATCCGACTGACTTGCCAATCTAGGGCCGCCCTAAAAACCCATCCCGACAGGGTGCCCGGAGACTCCCCCGAGCGAGCGACCCGGACACGGAAATTCCAGCTCGTCAATGACGCATACTACACTCTCTCCGACGCCTCCCGACGACAGGAATACGATCTCCAACGCAACATGTTCGGCACCAGCTCCTCGACCCACGATCCCTTTGAAGAAGCAGACGGCGCCGGCGCCCAGGGCGGTCCCTCCGCCGAACAGGGCGAAGACGCCGGCACGGGCCCGCAGAACGCCTTCTCGTGGGCGTGGAACTTCTTCACCAGCCAGGCGCAGGGCCAGAGGGGAGGGGGGCCCGCAGACGACGACGCGCGCCGTCGGACGGAGGAGCAGCAGTTCGGGGACGCATTTGAGGAAATGTTGCGCGAACAGGGCATGGCTGAGGACGGCACCGGGCGGCCGACCAGCTCGTTTTGGAGCCTCGTCGGCGGCGCCAGCGGCGGCGCGCTGGGGTTCATCGTTGCGAACGTCCCGGGGCTCGTCGCGGGCGCTGTGGCGGGGAATCGGCTCGGCGCGATACGAGACGCGAAGGGGAAGAGCGTCTATGCTGTCTTTCAGGTCAGTGCCAATGTGCGGGTATCGGCTGGGTAGACGGGCTTCGTCCGGTGGATTTTCTGTCTTCCTGGCCCATTCTGTTAGCAATGACCTCTTCTTACACCCTTATCCGTTCTCCCCCTTTTTTTACAGAGTAACACTTGGGGCGTACCGGTTTACTGACACTCATGCAGGATCTGCCGCAGGATGACCGGGCAAGGCTGCTAACCCAGCTTGCGGCCAAGGTGTTCAGTCATACTGTAGGCGTCTAAAGCTGTTTCATTCGCATTTTGTCATTGGCGAATCGGCTCAAATCACGATGTTGCGCTGTTCACTTGAGTAGACGGAGTTTGGGATTTGGTTAATTAGCGCACGGCGAATTTCATTTTGGGTTCTATCTCCTTGGCTCCCGACTATTCGGAAGGCTATTGCTACCGCCTTTCAGCTTCTATGCCCGGGAGAAAAGACTTACCTTGTCATTGCACCTACCTTGCTATTTCGACAGTGTCATGGTCGCATTTCATCGTCTTACCGAGCTGGTACCTCGATTCTACGACCCAAAATCCAGCTAGATTGGGGCTCCCACGCACACCACCCTCGCTGTTGGGTGCTCAATCTCCTTCCTGGTTGGTCGGCAGGCATCATTGTCGTGCGACCGGACAACGGCTTCCGGGCAGGAGTCCAATCCCTCTCGGCCAGCCGCATGACAATTGTCAAACCTTCACATCCCGGAATCTCTCGTCGCAGTCTTTCCATCCGGGCCGAGAACTCGTCCCATGCCTCTTTGGTTCGTACCCCGTGGCGAACGGGAACAAGTTCAGTGATGGGCGCAGCTCGGGTTTCGAGGCCCTCGCTGGCGGCACCACTTCCGTCTCGGACCCACGGCGAATTTCGCGGCCATTCTGTGATGACGTCGACTCCGTTCTTGTCGTGTTCGAGGAGGACCAGGGAGAGCGTCCTCATGTGGGGAAATGTCCGGCGGAGGTGAAGCAGCACGCAGCTCCAGTACATGTCATCCCAGGTCTCGAAGTGAGTTTGGACCTCGAACGCGACGTTGCGGGCTTCCCCCGTCGCCATCGCGGGCAGGGAAAGTGGCTCGGCCTCCTCAGAAGGGCCCGCCGCATGGGTTTTCGTTTTCCCCCTGAAGACATTGTCAGCAAACCGGCTCCGCGTGGTGGTACTCATGGCACCTGGGATGGTTAGCAGCAGCCATGAATCTTGCAGCAGGATGATATCCCGCTCCACGTTGAACAGGGGCGGGACGTCGTGCCTTGGGAACGCCTCGGCCGGCAGCGGCCGATGATACCACATCTTGGTGCCTCTGGACCTTACCGCGTCGTCGCCCAGGGGCAACCCCGCAGGTACGCATTTCGGCGGGGGAAGACGGAGGGAGCGCAGGCCGGCGCGCTTGGCGGCGTAGCGGGCGCGGCGGCAGACTTGCTGGATGACGGGGTGGCGCGATGGAGGGGGCGGGTGGCAGGCTGTCGTGTGGCACCACTCACCTGGGTACCGGTCGCTTTGAGCCAAGTCGGTGCGCCATTCGAACACCCGAGGGGGGGCGCTTGCCACGGAAATCTCCCAGATCATGTCCTGGATTTCGAGGGGAAGATGGGGGAAGAAGGGAAAGGATGTCGGGGCCGGATGGGAGTCAACGCCGTATGTCGTGGTGGTCTTCATCGTTGCCGTTGTCGTCTCGAAACGATTATTCTTCGACTACTTTGGAGTTTTACACTGAGTACGGTATGTATAATGCTGTTCCTTCTCGAGGCTCAGCTTGCGTCTGTTGGCATTGTCGAGGATTCCCCGTCAACTGATACGATGGAGGGATGAATGCGAGTCCCTTTTTATAGAGGGCTGGCCCCGCTGGTGAACAATGGTGACGACGATATCATAGTTTCTTGTTCTTCAACAGATCTTGTGTCCTCTGTCCACCCGTCTTTGTGTTGTGGGACAATGCCTTAGTCTCGACCCCGTCTTTGTCACATTTTCCCAGGACAGTGGGTTCTGTCGCCTCTCATTGTCCGTCTTTCTCAGTTCCTTTACTCGGAACTTCCTTTTCCTTGTTCGACTCGTGGGGAGTCGCGATTGGCATTCCGCTCTCGAGTACGAGCTGGACGCGCCTGGATATTCGACCAGGAGGTCTCGGAGAATGCAGGGCATTCATGTCGTCTGATCAATCTCGGACAGTGTCGTTGTTCTGTTTCTGGATATAGATCAGCTACTAAAGCGCAGCAATTGAATCATGGCCAGACACTGTAATCTATAACCCATCAACTGTACTTTGGTTCTCTTCTCTGAGGTGGGAATCGTGAGAGGCGAATGCGGTGATACCAATTTAGATGCAGTGTGTGCCACAAGTGGCTGAAATGGGAGTCCTTCATCACGTGACCGAACAACTGTTGAACGGTTTCCGCATTCCCCGCTTTTAGCCGCTGAAGAAGTGCATGCAGTTCAAGAAGGACCCATGGCGCAACGGCAGCGCGTCAGATTCCAGCATCTGGAGATTCCTGAAGGTTATCCGTTCAAATCGGGTTGGGTTCAATTTCCCATTGAAGTCCTTTCTTTTTTTTCTTGTCTCCTTTTTTTTTTCTTTTTTTTTTTTCTTTTTCGCTTTTACCATTCTCTTTTTCTACCTCCTTTTTTGTTTCCTTCTTGTTTTGTTTGTAAGAAGAAGAAGAAGAATATAGTAATAATAAAGTGATATGCCGATGACCGTCCCACCCACAGAATCCTTCATGGGCGACTCAGATTTATGAGTCTATACAGTCTTAATTCTACGGGCAGGACTGACCAGATGCAGCAGAATGGCCGCCCACGTGGATTCTAGAGACATGCATATGAACCGTGAAACCTCATGCTGTCATGCCGGTGCCACCAGAAACCATTGAATGCCATTGCTCCCCCTCGAGTGGGACTCTCGCTCTCATAGATGAAGGTATTGATTTCAAACAAGCCGCAATAGTATATATGCAAATGAAAATGGTGTCACCTGATCTGTTTCGTGCCATAATCTCGCCGTGGTCGTTCGGGTCACTTCTAAATGCGATAAGTATTCCATGCGCTGCGCATGCGCCACGCTTGTCCCGCGGTGAACTCCTCCATACAGGCACTAAAAGAGGGGGGGGGGGGGGGGGGGGAGTCAGTTTCATTTCTC